>NC_136357.1:522500-1122500 GCF_037039965.1 Doryrhamphus excisus | reverse complement strand
TGGAAGACTTGCTGTGAGAAATGGAAGCATGAATTCTACTGTCAGTCCTGCAACTCGTAAAACCAGTGAGCATGCAAGGAAGTCGTTTTTTTTTTTTATGGGGGGGGGCGGGGCCATGAACTAGTGGAGACAAACACATAAACAGGCGCCACAGCATGGGTGGAACATTTGATTGGCTTTCATGCTTTCTGAACAACAATCGTCTTCACGCCGCATTCGTAATAAAAGTGAGAATTCAGGGGACGGACTTTTCACTGCGTCGTCGGAACCCAACACCCCCTCGTTGTCAAATTAGCTTCAAGTACGAGTAAGCCAACGGGGGCTGTTGGTTGGGGTAATATGAACAACGTCTCACTTGCAGCTCGTAGTCAGGACGCCCACCACAAGCCGCCGGGTGGCTGACCACAGACCTTTACGCGTCTGCGTTCGTGCACCACTGTGGCGACTGCGGCTTCTGACAATAAAAAAAAACTTTATGCTTGGATGAGGTGCTTGAGAAAGGTGGATTATTTGGGAGTTTTTATTTTTATTAATTATTTTCAAACACAAAAGTAGCAAAATTGTCTAATAAAATAAATGAAATCCAAGGCAGTAACATTGTAATTGTGAATGTAGTACTGTATTGGCCACTAGGTGGCGTTGTTCAGTGAGACAGGCACTAGACTCCTTTTTAATGTACTCTATGGCAGTGTTTTTCAACCTTTTTTGAGACATGGCATGTTTTTTTAAAATTGGAAAAATGTAAAAAAAAACTCAAACCACCTCACGGGCATCATTGCTCATCAACATAGTCCGGTACAACATCGGTAAAAAGTCAATTTTACATCATAAACGTGTCGCCTGTTAAATTTCCCTTCCCACCGCGGCGAGCCAGTGTGATGTTTTTTTGGGGGGGTGTTTTCATCGCAAGCATCCACTTGTTATGTGGGTTAGTGGGTAAAGAGGTCGGTTTGGGTTGATCGTCTCGTGATCGAGAGCCTGTAAGCGGCGACACCGTCTGAAAAGCAACACGAGTCTGGCCTGACTCAGTGACTGCAGAATTCCAACTGCTTCATGTTTTCCCCCTCTTTTGACTTTTATTCCATTCCCAGGTCTTTATTTCCATTCCAACATTTTGGCTCCCCTGAAAGGAATTTAAACTGGGGGGTTTCTGTTAAAGGCAAATAGTCTTTTTTTTTTTTTTTTATTCATCTGTCCTGGTTGGTACACCAGTTATCAGTGGTGCCCTGATGGAAGGAAACGGTGTAGAAGTCTGGAATTCCGATTGGATTGGGAAATTAATGAGCAGAAAAGCCAACAAAGCGATGAGGTTAAAGCGATGAGCACAGAGACGGAGCGGAAATTTGGACAAAGTGTGCATGACAAGTGGCGGAGAGCGTGTCGGTGATATCGGGGGGGGGGTGACGGGGTGGCGTGCCATCATCACACCCGGTGTCGGAGTGCCTGATTGGTGTTGCAGATGCTGAGCTGCTTAGAAAGCGGTCATTGATGGATGGCTCATTTGCAGGGTGATGTTTATTTTCTTGTTCATTTGCATATTTGTACGCTTTTCGCCGCGTTGGTGGCTTTTGGTCCTCATTTTTTTTTGACGGAGCTTGGCCGGCTGACAAAGAGACAGCTTAGTGACGGGGACATCCAAACCTGCAGTCTGTCGTCATGACGGATGGCCTCCTGCTAACACACAACCCATTAGAGATGAAATTCTGCTGCACCTTGACCCGCGGAGGCGGGGCCTGCTTTTGCCAAAATAATCATCATCATCTTTGAAAACAAACAGTGAAAGACACGATCACAAATGGCCTTTATTTCGGATTACACAATTATGTATTGAAATTGCGTTGTTGCGCAGTCATCCATCTTCAGGCTGAAGGTCGGCTGTCTCACTGCACATCCCGATTGAATGTCAGACGGAATGTCAGATGATCAAATATGGCAGCTCATCATGTCGGTATTTACAGAAATACACTCACACCGGGATGCTTGTTTTGGAGCTTCTCCCTCACACACATCTCAAAATCCCAGGAGAACACAAGCGTGCTTCCACGTACGTATACCCGACATACCAACCCCCACAATGCACCTCATCTATGCGGGGCGAAGGATCTGGGTGAGGAGAAGGGGCGAGGGAAGGCGTTCCCGTGGGGAGAGAAGCTGTCAGTCCCTGGGAGACTTCAAACACGCTGCCTCCCTGTGATCAACCCGCTTCCTGGTTTCTCTGCTGACAGCTCCCTGACTACGCCACTTACGCTCCCGTGGAGGAGACGCACACGTACACACTTACTCACTCGGTACCAGGACGGCGCCCACATTCTCCCACTTACCGATTCATTCCACAACACGTTCTCGCGTTTAGGATGCACATCTCTGACGCATCCTTCATTACAACAACCTTGAACACTGACAAAGTTCTCCACTGCAACTGTTGATGCTTAACTTGGACTTGAAGCTGAGGATGTTAATAATAATCACGCTGATGATGATGATGATGACTTATCCAAGCCATTACTCCTTCCCGCGCTCAAGGCTGCGACACCTGAAGGCGCGTGGCTCCTCGTGATGGATTCATTAGCGCAGAAGATGAAACGAGTTGTCAGTGGGAATGTTATTTGTGCTCCTGGAGCCGCAAACTCGGAAGCGAGATCGGCATTGTTGTATATCTCGCTGTGCCCTCGTGAGTCCCCCGCTCTCCATCTCCTCCGCCGTGACAAGAGGCTGATAACAGGTGGCTAAATATTTGGCTCCTCCGAGTCCCAAGGACGCTTGGGTGATGATGCGTCATAAGTCAAGTCCGTCCGTGCCAGCACAAAAGTTAAAAGCGAACCTTCAAAGAATTTCCAGAACAGCTTCCATTATTAATTCAAGAGCGGAAACCAGACCAGTGCATGAGTGATGACCATAGCCCGGTTGATCGTGGAGCTGCACCTTCAGCTTCCATTGCTTCACTTGCGGTGGACTAGTGTAGTTCTCTTGGGAAAAACACAACCTCCCTTTGGGAGTGAGGCCCCCCGCGGGGGCCGCGGTCCATGCATATGAATTAACTCTTCTACTCCTGAACCACTGCACACTAAAGGGTGAACATCTAGCTAAACATTCACGTCCAATGAGCATCAGTACAAAGACACCAATAAATGTAGTATGTTTTTTTTATAGGGTTGGGTGGTACGAACCTTAGCATGCATTATAATATTTTTATGATACATTACCATACATGTCTATTATACACTCTTAAATGGTAATGGTAATGGTTTTATTTCATTTGAACATGCATCAGATTCCAATTGAGTGCATCCCATAATCAGTTCCCAGTTCCACATGTCCAAAAGGAGTAGGAAGAAGCAAAGCTTATTAAATCCTACCCCTCCATCTGGTACTTTTACAATCAGTAACTGTTACATTTGTTCACTTCCTGCTTTCATAATATAATTTAATTTTTTTTTTAATAAAATAAAATTTCATAAAAATAAAATAACATTTAAAAAATTGAATTTAATTTAATTTTAAAATAAAATAAATTTTTTTTTTAAAATAATAGGAAATAGAATAAATTATATGTGTAAAATTTAATTTAATTTAATTTGTCACGTACCAAAGTACTTGGTGATATGATCATCCAATGCCATAATGGGTACCATAGTAAGTGTCAATATAGTGATATATATAGCACATCATGACTGGTTCAAGACTCTTCATCCTTGTATTTAGCAAACATCAACTGCTTGTATTGTTTCTTGAATTGGCTCATCGTTGTGCATTGTTTGATTTCCTTACTCAATCCATTCCATAGTTTGATTCCACATACTGAAATGCTATGGCTAGCATAACGTAGTCCTAGCATAGAAGTGTTTCAAATGTACTTCTTCCCTGAGATCATATTTCTCCTCTCTTGTAGAGAAGTATTGGATGACATTTTTAGCTAATTGCTTATTTTTAGCCTTATGCATTATTTTAGCTGTTTGAAGATGAACTATATCAACAAGTTGAAGTATTAGTCATTTTAGAAATAAGGAGTTAGTATGTTCTCTGTAGGCCGCATTATGAATTATCCTTACTGACCTTTTTTGCAGTACATTTAGCCAGTGAAGATTGCTTTTATAGTTATTATCCCATATTTCCACACAATAAGTAAGATATGGTAGAACCAGAGAGCAATAAAGAGTGTGGAGTGATTTCTGATTGAGAACAAATTTTGCTTTGTTCAATACTGAAATATTTCTGGCCACCTTATGTTGTATATTTTTAATATGAGGTTTCCAGCTCATATTTTCATCTATTGCGATCCCCAGAAATGTATTTTTCATTCACCCTTTCAATGTCTACACCGTCTATTTGTATTTGCTGGTGTCCTTTCTGCTGTTAGCAAACAGCATGATTTTAGTTTTATTTAGGTTCAAGGACAATTACACTATTCATCGCTGAAACTAGTTTGATGAATGTTGATTAATTTCTTCCAGAAGATGAACTATATCAGCAAGTTGAAGTATTTGTGATTTTAGAAATAAGGAGTTAAGGAGTTAAGGCATTATGAATTATCCGTACATGAAAAAGTGAGAAAAATGTAAAAAAATTTCGATGCGGCTGTATATTGCATGCAAAAAAGGAGAAGCTTGACTTTGGCTTTCAAAGCTGGTGTGTGTGTCGTGTCCATTTTCTTTATTATGCTCTTTCACTTTTTTCCTGTCGGAAAGCAGCAGGCGTAGGCTGTTTCTCCAATGTGTGGTCGCTGCCATGCTGAGAGATTGGTTCCGTGCCAGAAAGCATGAGAGTTAGAAATATAGATGGCATTTGACTCAAAAAAAAAAAAAAAGAAACCAAAAAAAAAAAAAAAAAAAAAACCTCAGTTTGGCATATTTCTGTGCACACTAGTGGGTTTGCATCAGTCCAGCACAAAAGGCGAGCTGACTTTGAAGTGTCTCTTTGTGGCGTCATGTTCCATACCTCCACATGCACCTTGCAAAGTGAGTGGGCGGCTGTGGGCTTGGTGTGCAAACGCGGGGAAAGTGATTTTACAAAGCCTTCTCCAGCCTCTGAGCTCTATTCATATTTAAAGTTGCCTTGCAGGGAGCGTTGGAACAGTTGAAGTGCCCCTGACTCTGCAAGACGAGGAGGATGTGCAATGCTCGGGCAGCCTTCTTCTCCCCCCCAAAGGGATCGGACGTGTCTGTCCACCTTTTTAAAAGCCTGAAAGAAGAATCAGAGTACCGGAGTGAACAACTTGTCCGATGTGACCCATATTTTGGCAGTAAAAATAGTTGTTAACCTTCTGCGTTGTTGGCCCTCCTTCCGAGAGCCGGGCTGTTGTCGTGATTGGTTCATTGCCTCCCAGCGCTCCTCTTGCTGGTCCTGCCCGTGTTCACCATCAAACGCGTGTCAACGCATGCCGGCGCCGCGGCGCGGGCGACATGCTCCGCTTCCTCTTGACTTTCCACCGGCCCTTCACCTGTCGCCGCAGGACGGCTTCATTCTCGGCATGTGTGTCAGGACGCAGCCCCCACCAGTGTGTTTATTTTACCATGCCATGCAGGGACGTGGGTGCCAGAAATTAGCACAAGTCAAATCAGATTAATTAATCTTGACGAGTCGCGTTGCATTAAAAATCAAATTAGCCCGGGCGCCCGCCGGTGGAGCTGCTGTGACGTGTGCCCGCCGAGCCACGGTGACACACATCCACGGAAGGCTCATGGCTGCCACTGATGGATGGATGGAGATGGATGTTGGAGGTCTCGGGGTGGACAAGATGTTGCCGCTCAAGGACTACGAGGCCAAGGGTAATGGGAACTTGGTGACTTTGCCGCCCGCTGTGGAAAGCTCCCCCACAGGCTTCATTGACTCCGCCGTGGCCTCTTGGTCGTATTTCACCCTGATGGCTCATAACATGGACTTATCTTCTGCTCGGACTGATCCCGCTTGGTCATTCAAAATGGTCATTCACATTTTGCAAGAGTTTTCATAGTAAAATGAAGGTTTGAGCTCAGAATGTGGCACTTTAAATAAATTAGATATATTACGTTAGCATATTAAGAAGTAAGCATGCTAACGTATGTAACCTATGGGTTTGCAGGGCGACCCTATGAGCCTAGGATGGATGAAGGAAAAAAGGAAATTTTCACTCACTTTTCTCAATCTTATTTCATGAACTCAATCCCAGCCATTTCTCCAAACAACCCGTTTGGTACCGCCCATTTTAGACGATTTTCACTGATCTTTCCAGGCACACATAATATTGTGTTGTATCGTTATAAGAACATGGACCCACCCAAAAGAAAGATTAGACTCTTGTCTTCCATAAGGAAAAAAAGTTAATATTTACTTTTTTTATTTTTTTTAGTAATCAACAATAGAACATAGATAAGTTTCAGGAAAATATCAGTTCCCAACTAAAAATGGGGATTGGGAACTCTCCAATTTTAATCTAAATCATTTTAATCTCACTTCACCCATGCTAATTTGCACCACTTTCATACCTCATGTCTGTTTATACTGTTCATATTGTTCATTATTTACTTTAGTAGTTGTCATTTTATTATTTATTATTTGCTGCACCGGGGGTCCGAGAGGAGCCTATCCCAGTTGTCTTGGGGCGAGAGGTGGGGTCCACCCTGGCCAGCCAATCACAGGGCACATATAGACAAACAACCATTCACACTCACATTCATACCTATGAACAATTTGGAGTGGCTAATTAACCTAGCATGTTTTTGGAATGTGGGAGGAAACCGGAGTACCCGGTGAAAACCCACGCATGCACGGGGAGAACATGCAAACTCCACACAGAGATGGCAGAGGGTGGAATTGAACCCTGGTCTCGTAGCTGTGAGGCCTGTGCGCTAACCTTTCATCCACCATGCAGACCCTACAGTTAGATTACTGTCTTCCAATATAAAGAATGATTTATGCTCACTATAAACCTTGCAATCCTACTTCCCCCAGGTGTTCCGGGGTGCATGTTTTTGGAATGTGGGTGGGAACCGGAGTACCCGGAGAAGCATGCAAACTCCACACAGACGGTGGGATTGAACTCGGGTCTCCTAGCTGTGAGGTCTGCGAGCTAACCACTCGTCCACCGTGCAGCCCATGTATAGCATATTTGACAATAAAGTTTTCATCAATTTATCCCATAGGAAACAATGGAAAAAACAATCAACAGCGTTTTCGGTGGAACCTGTCGGTCTGTTGACAAACTCATGAAGTCCCAGTTCATAGTGTTCTTATTATGACTACAAAGCAAACATACACAAATCTGCATGGCATACATCACATTAGCGTGTGTGTCTGGGTGTGCCTTGGAGATGGATGGCTGCACGGTCAGGTGAAGGTCTCATCCATCAACCGGGGTGTGCGACTCCAAAACAACACTTTGTTTCATTTTGAGCAGCATTCATTCCAATGACGGCATGTTAGTACAGGGGCTGAATAATGATCAGGCTTGACTTTATTACATTTATCATTTATGCTCGTTAGACACCACAGGGAGGCAATATAGTCTTTGCTTTCCGGTGTGGACGTATGTTCTTGGGAATGTGTGACTGTGTTGCCCACCATCCATTATGGACTGTTTATGTTATGTTTGTGGGAATTACAAAGAATACTGTAAGGCAATGAAGCTAGGGAAATTGTAGTCCAGAAAACAGTCATTAGAGCTCTCTACACATTAAATAACACCCCTATAGTCACTTTTACACTTGCATAACCAAATATAGTTGACACAATCAGAGAAAATAAACATTTTAGACAGCAGCCCCGGTTGTTGTTATGGTTTATGAAACATTTTATGGTAATGGTAATGGTTTTATTTCATTTGAACATGCATCAGATTCCAATTTAGTGCATCCCATAATCAGTTCCCAGTTCCACATGTCCAAAAGGAGTAGGAAGAAGCAAAGCTGATTAAATCCTCCCCCTCTATCTGGTACTTTTACAATCACTAACTGTTACATTTGTTCACTTCCTGCTTTCCTAATATTTTTTATTTTATTTTATTTTATTTTATTTTATTTTATTTTATTTTATTTTATTTTATTTTATTCCATAATAAATTTTTATTTCCATAATACAGTTTAAGGTTTTGTTTTTTTTAATCATAGTTTTTTTTAACTAGCTTTTTAACGTAGTCCTAGCATAGAAGTGTTTCAAATGTACTTCTTCCCTGAGATCATATTTCTCCTCTCTTGTAGAGAAGTATTGGATGTCATTTTTAGCTAATTGGTTGTTTTTAGCCTTATGCATTATTTTAGCTGTTTTATGAAACCTTTGACGTCTGATGTTGTATTTCTTTGAAATGAAATAGAAAACAATAGACTATAACACTGAAACATACATAGATGTATATGTTCATCGGTGTTAACCCTCGTGTGCCCCTTTCTGTTGCCCCCCCAACCGACTAAAATGTTCCCACCATTCCCCCCCCCCTCACTGACCACTGGCATCTTTCACCACCCACATTAATGCACAGCTTCTTCCTGGCAACAATGTGCCCGACCCCCGCCATCGGCACAATGCCGCTGAGCTTATCTCCACGGTAGAAAGGGAGATGGATGCCCGTCCCGGCCAATGGAAGCGCAGAATCGGGTACACGGCCATGAGACCGTGCAGCTGAGGGTGCAAAGGAACGTCTGAATGCCGCACAACACACAAAGCATACAAATATCATATGGGCTCATTGAATAGCACAAAAGCCTATTGGGTGGCTTGGGTGCAGAGGGGGGGCGGGGGGTTAGGGGACCGCCCTACTGGAGCTGCCAAGCCTTGTATGATGTATCATTTATGTCACCGTAAATGTTTTGTTCAACATGTTGACAGAAGCATTCTGTCTGGGCGTTGACAGATTCCCATGCATTCACCAGCCTATAATAATACTACTAATACTCTTTTTCAGCTCTTAGTACTTCAATTAGATGTGGTCCCAATTATCTAGCATTGTATCCACAGAATTTGAAAAAAATTGCTTCTGAGATTTTACAATATGGACATATAACAAAAACTTTACATTTTTGTTATTTATTCTAAATTATTTAAATTATTTGTACAAATTACTGTTTACGCTGTACATTGTTCATATTTGATGTAATCTATTTATTCTCCACATTATTATTTATTATTTATTATTTATTATTTATTATTTATTATTTTTTATTTTTTATTTTTTATTTTTTATTTTTTATTTTTTATTTTTTATTTTTTATTTTTTATTTTTTATTTTTTATTTTTTATTTTTTATTTTTTATTTATTATTACACGGGAGCCAGGCAACTTCACAAAATAAGATGAAAAATAAATAAACAAATCAAGAATAAAGAAAATCAATCAATCAGTAATAAATAAATAAATAGAATAATAATAATAATAATAATAAAACGGCAAATAATCAAAACTTAAGAAACCACATATAGTTGGTGGGTAGACAAATATTTTTATTTAGAACAACTGCAGGGTCTTGAGACACATGCTAACTCGCAAACTAGAGAAACTTACCACTTCCACACGGATAGGGAGGATAACTATTAACAGTTATTTAACCTTTAACATGAACATTAATCAAACGTAATAATTTTTTCTGGGTACATGATACCATACAGCATCCATATCAAACTTGCGCGGGCCGCACTAACATTAAACTTTCATATCAAGGCGGGGGCCTCAAACTAGTGTCCTGCGGGCCACATTTGGCTCTGCTGGTCCGACTGCACAGATCCAACTGGAACATTTGCTGTTTGGATTTGGATTTCTTTGAACAGGAGTCATCCTTTCTCTTCTCAACATGAAAGGGGGATGTTTGATTACTTGTATTTTACATCCCAATGGGAATTGGATTGCATCTTCTCTGCCTTTTCATCTTCACCTGCTTCTCTGCAGCCACTCTTTTTTTTGCTTTATATGCACCAGACTCTCAACTCATTGCCCGGTTAGGATCACCTTAAAGGAAAACTTTGTTAGGAATTTTTCCCATCATCCCTTTGAGACAAGAATACATGTCTGTGCAATCCATGCATGTCATAGGAAGTCACCTATTTTGCCTTGAAACCCTCCCCCAATATTTCCATGCATATTAACCATATTAACTATAGTGATATTGTTATTGTCGGTGCACCCCCCACGACCCTCGTGAGGATAAGCGGTAGAAACGAATGAATGCGTAAACCTTTTAAAGTCTGATCTGGTTTCATTGTAAATATTCCACAGGGTGTTGCTATAACACTCATTCTTGTCACTGTTTTGAATTACCCATCGTTCATGGTAATGAGCCGTTCAAAGGAACCGATTCGGTCGTGAACGTCACAACACTATTAATGACGCCACACATGCTGTTGTTGTTGACGGAAGCGGCATTCCTCGTTATGGGCTCTGTGAAATCAACCCCTGATGTCACTTCCTGTCCACCGCCTCACTCAGCCCCACCCCCCAAGTCTCAATTGGCTCATGTCTAGATGGATTATTCATGTTAAAAACCGTATTTAGAGGGCGGTACATGGGTACATTTCTAGATTCTTACTAGGAAAATCCTTCTCTTTGTAAATTTAGTTTTCACGGTCAGTATGTTGCCCCACGAATCAGAGTTTGCTTTTATTGTCCACAGAAAAGTTTACTTGGTTAACCTTTTGGAGAGCAATAGAACAAACGAATACAAATCATACACAAACACACACCCAGCTGGCTGGACGGGATTAGAACATTTATAGCGCTGCCAACGTGGCATTATTTATGTCTGGAGACTGCGGGGTCAACGTTATTACAGGCAGCGAGGGGTGGAATTATTTCTCAAAGTAATTTGTGAGTTGCACGCAGTGTTTTTGCATAATTATTTGCACAGTGATACAGAGGATATTACGGCTTGGGTGTTATTCGTCATTCCATAGAATGATTATGTTGAGTTACGAGCGAAGGGCAGCGTTGTTGTGTGTGCAGGTGATACTCGCAGAATGTAGAAACATTTGGACTTGCTGTGTGTGCACGCTGTCCGCAAATGTAAAGTATCGTAGCTGCTTTATGATGAATGCCCGGAATTGAATGTGTGTGTGTGTGTGAGACTTGAATGAATTATTTACTGCGCAGCGTAGTTGCCGCATGGAGCAGATGCCTTCCAGTTGACACTAGAAAGCCATTTAGTTACGGTAAATTATTAAAGCTCTCTGAATGTCTGCACAGCCATCGATGAATCAGCCGGTGTCGCGCCTTCGCCCTCTGTGATATGAAGATTGTGTGACATGATGTAATTCTCGTGGCGCAATCATAGCCCGATACGGACCCTCATTAATAAGGGCAACTTCATGTCAGTTGCCCGGGAGGGAGGGAACAACTGCATTCATTCTGAAAGGACAAAGAAAAGGAAAAGGAGAAATACAATGTCATATTGCATTAAAAAAAAAAAAATATTGCATTTAAATTTTATTTTATTTTTGTATTTTTTTAATTGCATTTAAATTTCATTTAAATAATCACTAAAGTAAAGGGATAAGCAAAATCACAAAAAGGAAGATGAGGATGTTCAGACTTTATAATTAGTGGTAGCTAATAATTAAAATGATTAAGATTAAGATTTGAGATTTTTTTAGTGGGGAACTGATATTTTCCTGAAACTTACCTATGTTCTACTGCAGTAGAAACGAACTTTTTTTTTTCTGATGAAAGACAGGAGTCTAATAACTGCTGACTTATGCTTCGTAGTTATTCTATTACTTTTCACATATAATGGTCCCTCAGTTTTTTTTATTGTGGCCTTGGGTGCTGAGGGTGGTCATTTCCGGGCGGCCTGACAGTCATTCATTCATTCATTTTCTACTGCTTATCCTCACAAGGGTCGCGGGGGTGCTGGAGCCTATCCCAGCTGTCTTCAGGCGAGAGGCGGGGTACACCCTGGACTGGTGGCCAGCCAATCACAGGGCACATATAGACAAACAACCATTCACACTCACATTCATACCTATGGACAATTTGGAGTCGCCAATTAACCTAGCATGTTAGCATGTTTTTGGAATGTGGGAGGAAAGTACCCGGAGTACCCGGAGAAAACCTATGCATGCACGGTGAGAACATGCAAACTCCACACAGAAATGGCCGAGGGTGGAATCGAACCCTGGCCTGACAGTCAATGTCCTTAAATTTTACAACCATATGCTTGTCACTCTCCTAAAAGTGTGTACTACCAAATATTGTGCTGATTCAGCGAAACGCCCTTACGTTACGGTGCTTGTTTCCGAGAACTCATGGAGCTGTGTGAGAAATTTCAAGTCAATCCCTGTAGGATTGAAGTCAACTTGTTTGGAATTTAATGTGGACCTATTATGCTCATTTTCAGCTCTTTGTATTGAGTTGTGCGCTCCCATACCGCATAGAAAGCTTTCTAGAGCTTCCAGAATCTGCACCTATTCACCTATTTCCTTGGATTTCCAAAACGGTCCGTTTTAATTTATTTTTGTGACTCTTCTATATTGCATTCCACGTCGTGTAAAAAGGTCAAGTTTGTTACGAAAAGGCACAATAAAGTGGAACCTAACAACAACGTTGAATGGCGTCTCTCTTCCAGGTGTGATTCCGGACCGTCAGTTCACTGGCACCCAGTTTGTCTGCAGTGTGGTGGCCTCCCACGTCAGCCACCAGCCCTCCACCAGTTTCAGCTTTGTCTGGATCGCTCCACCTCCTGGCACCGGCTGTGTCAACTTCTTGTAAGTCGCTTTTGTCTACTGCCTGTGTGTTTGTGGTTTTTGTGTGTCATCCGTCCGTTGTCTCCACCATCACAATACTTTATAACAAACTGGATCAGTTTTTCCCATGTGAAATTATCTGACAAAATGCATTTTTGTACTTTTACAATTATAGTTTTACATGAAAAGGTAGCTTTAAGCTAGTCATAAAGCAATTTCTAAAGCTTTGGGACTCTAGCTAACCAGAGTGAGAGCCATTATCCACAAATGGCCAAAACACGAAACAGTGGTGAACCTTCCCAGGAGTGTCCGACAAACCAAAATGACCCCAAGACCGCAGTGACAACTCATCCAAGAGGTCACAAAAGACCCCACAACAACATCCACGATATGAATCATTCATTCATTCTACCGCTTATTCTCACGAGGTTTGCAGGGGGTGCTGGAGCCTATCCCAGCTGTCTTGGGGCGAGAGGCTGGGTACTGGTGGCCAGCCAATCCCAGGGCACATATAGACAAACAACCATTCACACTCACATTCATACCTATGGACAATTTGGAGTGGCTAATTAACCTAGCAGGTTTTTGGAATGTGGGAGGAAACCGGAGTACCCGGAGAAAACACGGGTAGAACATGCAATTTCCACACAGAGATAGCCGAGGGTGGAATTGAACCCTGGTCTCCTAGCTGTGAGGCCTGCACCCTAACCACTTGTCCACTGTGCAGCCCCTGAATCATTCAAGTGTGCAAAAAAAGACACCAGGAAGGAGGTAATTCCCAACTATTCTAGTTTAGTATAGTATTTTACTTAGTTGATTTTTGGCATTAAAGCCAAATATTATGCAAAACAATGACAAGGATTGTACTTCAAAGCGGTATCCTATTTATCAGTCGCACACAATTAACAGCGGAAAACAAGCCAATACTGTTTCACCAAAACCTGAACAGAAAGAAGCATTTTGGCAGGACACGACTCTAAAAAAAAAACCCTAATGAATTCCCGGGTGGAGACCACAGACTATCTGACAGAAACTTTCATGGGCCCACTGTCACAAAATGATTCCGAGGGGGAATTTGGTGAAGCGGAGCTGCTATTTAGACAATATCCACAAAGCCAAACAGATTTACAGGATTTTTGTCTTTGCCAGCAAACTCATTTACGGTTGAGCATGTGTCCGCTTACGAGGATGGGGCACTTCCAGCTATTTAGTGTGTTTGTTGTTCGGCAGCTGTCAATTGGAAAGCAGCAGTGTGTCGGTGCCGGTGGCGGCGGGCCACGACTGTGTGACAAAGACCCCCCCCATTCCCCTGTCCCACCCCCCGGCTGACCTTATCAAAGTCAGACACACTCTTGCCAACACACACAGTTCCAGTCCGTAGCTCCCCATGCGTCTCTTGGGAAGCATTCATCAGGTAAACAACACGCACAAAACTTCTGTACTTTATTTTAAAAAAAGATTTTATTTTAAGATGTGTAGCGAAGCCTTTTTTTTTTTTTTTTCTTATTTCCGAGTGTCCTCTTCTCTCAAAAGTGGAACAAAGAACAGGCTTAAGGGACACACATTGCTTTTATAACATCATTAAAAAGGCATTCATTCATTCATTTTCTACCGCTTATCCTCATGAGGGTTGCAGGGGGTGCTGGAGTCTATCCCAGCTGTCTTCGGGCAAGAGGCGGGGTACACCCTGGACTATTTTTCTATTTTCATAAATTTTATACTCAAGTAATCGGTTATGCCAGTGGTGTCCAAAGAATTCATTGGGGTGCTGCAATGACATCAGCCTCCCAATGGGGTCTGGATCCCTCTGGTAAATAAAGGCAGACATCCATGCATTTTCTATGCCACTTGTCCTCCAATGAAAGGTCTTGCTCAGACAAAATGCATTATGGGAAAACTTTCATTCATTCATTCATTTTCTTCGGGCGAGAGGCGGGGTACACCCTGGACTGGTGGCCAGCCAATCACAGGGCACATATAGACAATCAACCATTATGATAATAAATGATGTTGTTGAATCTATGGCAGCTTTTAGATCTCATTTTACCTTTATTTTTCTATTTTCATAAATTTTATACTCAAGTCATCGGTTAGCCCAGTGGTGTCCAAAGAATTCATTGGGGTGCTGCAATGACGTCAGCCTCCCATTGGGGCCTGGATCCCTCTGGTAAACAAAGGCAGCCATCCATGGGTGTGCTGGAGCCTATCCCAGCTGTCTTCTTTGGGCGAGAGGTGGGGTACACCCTGGACTGGTGGCCAGCCAATCACAGGGCACATATAGACAAACAACCATTCACACTCACATTCATATTTTGGAGTGGCCAATTAACCTAGCATGTTTTTCTCATGCAAACTCCACACAGAGATGGCCGAGGGTGGGATTTGAACTCGGGTCTCCTAGCTGTGAGGTCTGCGCGCTCATCATGTGTTTGCGAGAGGACGCTTTGTGCATCTGTTCAGACACGGCGGCCATGACAAAGCATCGGCGTGTGACAACCCGGGATGAGAACTGGCTCAAATGTTAAAAAACGGTCCTCTGGGTGTAACACAAATTACACTTGATCATGTCCTGCCCTTGCCTGTGGCGTTTCAGCTTTGATTGAGTGTCCGCGCCGTGTCCGTGAGTGTGTGAATTAAAGCCACAGACACCCTATGTCCTTCAAAGGCCCAAAAGCCGCTCCGTCATTGCATTAAAATGTGGCTGCGGAGCAGTTTTATGGCCGATATTGTGGGAGGCTTGGTGGTAACACATCATTGTGAGGAGCATGATGGACTGCAGTAACGTGGACGTCCAGAGGAACTCATTTTCCACCAGGCTGTAAATTTCCTGCGGAAGGGAAGACGAGGCCTTGGAGGAACCGAGAGAGGAACAGGGAGCATTTATTAGATCAATACACAACACCATTTCAAGTCAAACTATTTTAACCTCTACGGTATCTAGCTTTTTAAAACTGATTTTAGTTAAATACGGCGACACCTCCGCAACCCTTGTGAGGAAAAAGGTAGAAGATGAATGAATGAACGGTGACGCCTCTATTAAGGGTATGTCTGGAAAAATCCAATTAGGGGCCAAAAAACCCCAAAACACTGAATATTCAGTAATCCCTCGTTTATCATGGTTCATTCCTTCCAGACCTGCCCGTGATAAGTGAATTTCCTTATTAAGTGGAATATTTTTGTAGTAAAAGTGTAGAAATATTATTATTAGAGCCATGTAAACATGAAATAACACCCTGATTACCCAATATATATTACCCAAGTGTTGATGTAAATGTGTTGCACGGCTCTGGCTGTTGCCAAGGTCGCAAGGTCGCACCCTGTATTCCATCACAACTCTGCACAGCTTATATAATGATGTCATGACTTCATATACGGTTTCTTAATATGGTTTTAAATGATCAATTAAAGTGGTTTGACCTTTTGATTTAATGATATGCTCTTCAATCCATCACCGCCATGGACCTCATGGGGGCCCATAAAAGACAACTAGTGATTTTATTCAGACATCGGACTGACAGATGACCCATCCTGGACCTAATTGCTGTTGTAGATAGTCTTTACCATTGATCTCATAGGTATTCCAATCAATATTCTCATCCATATTAAGAAAAAAAAATCACTGGTTAATGAGCTTCCTGGCCGTGTGGCAAATCCTCACCAAACATCTGTCATGGTTGAAGGTAACTTGGAGATTATCGAGCAATGAAAGCGGCAAGCAGGTTCAAATCTGACATCCATCCATCTATTTCCAATACTGCTTGTCCTTATTAGGGGTCGGGGGGTCAGCAGGAGTCTATCCCAGCTTCCTTCAGTCAATCACAGAAGGTTTCGAAGGTCCATGTGCTTATCACGGTCAGGTGTGGAAGTAATTAACCACGATGAACGGTGGATTCAATATTCATGGTGCGGCAAATTTGGTTTCAGCGATGAAAAGTGTAATTGTCCTTGAACCTAAATAAAACTAAAATCATGCAGTTTGGTAACAGCAGAAAGGACACCAGCAAATACAAATAGACGGTGTGGACATTGAAAGGTGAAGGAAAATACATTTCTGGGGATCACAATAGATGAAAATATGAGCTGGAAACCTCATATTACAAATATACAACATAAGGTGGCCAGAAATATTTCAGTATCGAAAAAAAGCAAAATCACTCCACACTCTTTATTGCTCTCTGGTTCTACCATATCTTACTTATTGTGTGGAAATATGGGCTAATAACTATAAAAGCAATCTTCACTGGCTAAATGTACTGCAAAAAAGGTCAGTAAGGATAATTCATAATGCCGCCTACAGAGAACATACTAACTCCTTATTTCTAAAATGACAAATACTTCAACTTGCTGATATAGTTCATCTTCAAACAGCTAAAATAATGCATAAGGCTAAAAATAAGCAATTAGCTAAAAATGTCATCCAATACTTCTCTACAAGAGAGGAGAAATATGATCTCAGGGAAGAAGTACGTACATTTGATAATAATGTAAAAAATAAAAAATAAAAAATAAAAAAAAAAAATAAAAAAAATAAAAAAAATAAAAAATAAAAAATAAATCAAATGAAGTAAAAAAAATTTTTTTAAATAAAATAAAATTAAATTAAAAACATTTTTTTTCAATTTAAAAAAATTAAAAAATCTTTAACTATATTATGAAAGCAGGAAGTGAACAAATGTAACAGTTAGTGATTATAAAAGTACCAGATGGAGGGGTAGGATTTAATAAGCTTTGCTTCTTCCTACTCCTTTTGGACATGTGGAACTGGGAACTGATTATGGGATGCACTCAATTGGAATCTGATGCATGTTCAAATGAAATAAAACCATTACCATTAAATATGTCAACTTTGGAGGACACAGGAAATATGTCTTTCAATGATATTTTTCACTCCAAAAATGATATAAATATGTTTCGGTGTCTCGAGCACTTCAAACCTGGATTCTGCATTTAGTTTCTCAGCTTCCGTTGTGAGCAAACAATGGCAATTGAAGAGAGAGGATTCTTTCCAACAGCCACTTTGCTGATCTGAAATCGGATGGGAGTGTCAATGAATCGGGTAACAAGGTAACAGGAGGCTTTGGCGGAGTCGGAGTGGTCCATCTGTTAAAAATACGCATTTTTACGGGCGTATCAATTATTCACAGATTTTCACAATTTGCATGTAACTCCCGTAAAAGTCAGTCATGGACCGCCGACCCGAGACTGGTTGGTTTGTACATGCGCCTCGCCGTGAAGAATACTGCTACCGAGTGTTCCATGCAAAAGCGACATCACACATCAGGGGGTCGCGCTGCCACCTGCTGGGAACTATGAATTCCCGATGAAATACAGCATGGCCACGGGGATTTTAAACGCAACATTATGAAGCACGCCACAGAGGAGTGGAGTCTGCTCCACTTGAATTTGCTGTGAAATGATCCACTTTGGGTTTGCCGGTACTGGAGTGACAGGATCAATCATTGCTGTTGCTGACACTTTTTTTCCATCCTCCTTCCAGCAAGGCGAGGATACGCAACAGAATGTCGCCAATGTTTGTACTATTTACTGCCACCTTTCTCACCTTTACAATGATTGCTCTCACGGGGAGCCTCTTTGGAGCCGTGGCTCTCTATGACCCGTGTTAACGAGCGCCTAATGTGCCAAATAACTCCCAAATCCCTCCTCTGTCGAGCTTCATTAAATTTGCATGTTCTCCGAGATCCCGTCTCCATTCATTTAGTGGCAGCACCTTCTCAAGAATGTCCCGGCATAGTCACGCTGTACGCTGTAAAAACATGAATTTAAGTCATACTGCTATACTAAAGTATTGTATTGTTAGGGCTGCCAAAGTTAATACGTTAATGATTAATGCGTTAATTATTTCTTAATGCGTTAATTATTTATCTACTGTCGCTGTGTTTGAATTATCACATACTTATTATAGATAAAACTTATTTCTATCTGCGATTAAATGTGATTAAGTCTGAGTTAACTACTGACAAAAACTGTGATTAATCTCAAAGTTATTAATCGATTGACAGCCCTAACTGTACTGTATAGTATTTCATGAATATTCTCTTAATATATGAGCTATGAGAACAATCCACAAGTCAAGTCAAATGTATATTAATATTATTGTGTATTATTATTTTTTAATATAAGCCAACTGGTCTGTCTGGAGCAAAAAAAAAATGTCTTTGCAGTGTGAAAAGTTGAAAGGGAAAAAAAAAAACTCGAAATTTGTACTCACTAAACATTTGATAAAAGTTAGCCTGCAAGTCAAAAAGACCAGCCCTACTTTTATTATGCAAACTAATAAAATAATAATTGGTAATGGCAATGGTTTTATTTCATTTGAACATGCATCAGATTCCAATTGAGTGCATCCCATAATCAGTTCCCAGTTCCACATGTCCAAAAGGAGTAGGAAGAAGCAAAGCTTATTAAATCCTACCCGTCCATCTGGTACTTTTACAATCAGTAACTGTTACATTTGTTCACTTCCTGCTTTCCATAATACAGTTTAAGGCTTTTTTTCAATAAATTTTTTAAATAAAAAAAAATAATAATTAGTTTAAATTTTTTAATTTTGTTTAATTTTTTAGTTTTTTTTTACATTTTTTAAAAATTTTTAAAAAATTACATTTAAAAAAAAATTAAAATTTTAATTTTATTTTTTTTATTTTATTTTTTGTTTTGGACCTCTGAACCCAGCTGCCTCAAGCAAGAGACCTGATCTGGCAGCCACCAAACCAAAACCCTCCCACTCCTTTTTTTTTTTTTTTTAATAATGCACCTCGTACCAAGTACTCGGTGATATGATCATCCAATGCCATAATGGGTACCATAGTAAGTGTCAATATAGTGATATATATAGCACATCATGACTGGTTCAAGACTCTTCATCCTTGTATTTAGCAAACATCAACTGCTTGTATTGTTTCTTGAATTGGCTCATCGTTTCCTTATAAATATAATATTTGTACAGTTTGAGCATGTAAACATAAAAGATAAATCCAGCAACTCTTGTGGGTTGTTTTTAGGAGATTGGGTTCAAATAGTCATTTTATGGGTGGGAATACCATGTTGAAGTTTGCGTTTCCCAATCGGAAGTCTATTTGAGTTCCAATTGTTCCTTTTAATGCGACGGCCCAAACAGATATGCACGCGTGATCATTATTCATTGAATGTTCTTGTTCAGTAGCCATGTTTAACCGCGTGCCACGCTTGAGGGTAAATCAGCTGTCGGCCGTCAGGAGGCCCACTTAATGGCTGGTGTGGTGCGTTTGTGTGTGTGTGTGTGTGTGTGTGTGTGTGTGTGTGTGTGTGTGCGTGTAGGGAGCTGTCAAAGCGGCTAATGGGGGATGCTTATGGCCGACAGCAACATGTAATCTAACATGGACGACATGCTTGGTAATTACCCACTCTGGAGCCTTTTGGGAGCTCTTTGAGTGACAGGCTGTCCATCTGCATACATGTTCAAACTCGTATTCGGCTTGAAGCGCGCACACGTGTGTGCGTTCATTCCCAGCTTTTATATTCGGTATCTACATTTGACAGGCGTGTATAGCCTTGAAAGACAAGGTCATCGGTTTCCTCAACCACTTCCTTTTTGTGGCGATGCCCTTTTTCGGTATATTCCGTATATCCGCTTCGCTTCTATCACGTCTGTCGTGTCGTCTCTGAGATTCTCCTTTCGTCTAACGAGAGCGGAGAGGATGACACTTATTTGCACAAGATGAATGATCCCTCGTTTAAGGACCACCAGGAAACATTTAGGCCCCTAATTGCTTTTTTCTCCCCAACCAAACTCCAATTAACATTTCAATGTTCAATAAATGTTTTGTGTGAGTGTGTGGGTAATGAGGGACACGCAGGGAGGCCCGCTAGACTGTGACAGCAGGGCAGATGCCGCAGTCACGCTGTAACAATCTGGTTGTTAGGACCGACGGCTAACAATCAGTCTTCCTATAAAAACCACATTAATTCCGTTTTACATAGCGGTGTAACACTACGCCATTATCTCTGTCAAGGTCATTTTCTGTACAAGAAATGCATGCACATCTGTGGCTGTAGGCAACCTCCTGATGTGTTCGGAAACTCCACAAGATGTCCCCTCTATCTTCTTTGCTTCTCTGAAATGCTCATGGAATCTAAATGCATGTACACAATTTCCTTTGCACTAGTCTCGTGTTCATGTTGTGTAAAATGTGTTTACTTGTGCGAATGTATGCTGAGGGTTTTTAACACTCCGATACTGTATCCCTTTATAGGAGCTTGGTTTGGAATTACAGTAAAGTCTCGTTATATCGATATTGTCGGGAGTCGGAAAAAATATCGATATAACCGGACTGTCGATATATCCGATCCTGCGCCGAACTGCATTAAAAGTGGGCAATAATGCACTCGACATTGTTCTATAGTATAGAACTATGTTGAGCAGCTTAAATCAATCTTTGCTAGTCGGGCCTGAATGACTTGCTCCCTCTGCTGGTTGCTGTGAACGTGAACGGACAAATTCAGAGCAATGAACCTCATCCATCACGTGTCAGGCATTTATCATACCCATCCTTTTTAGCGTTGCAGACCCGAGTTTTGTGCCGTCCTCTGGCACTTTACAAGCCGTGTTTAGTGAACCCGAGCTGAGCCCTCGTTTAGTAAATATTTAAGAGGCTCGTTCCTACATTGCCAAGTGCTGTTAGAAAGGCATCATCTTTTATTCATGGATACCAAACTCAAATTAGTTTGCAACCAATTCTGAAATATGACTATAATTAAGTATACCCCCCCACAACCCCCCCTCCCCACCACTACAGCGTAAGAGCAATTACTAAATAATAAAGTTGCTGTATTAATTCTTTATGAGTGGAGACAAATAGAAGGTCATAGAAAGTCAGGTGTACGTGTCGCCAAATTCTATACGGAATCCGTGGAGCGTGGGACCATGAAATGGGAGAAATTTAGTGGCAAATCTCTGAAATTTCTGAAAAAGTTTCTCAAGTGGTTCTCATGTGACGGAACAAAATGATGCCGCAATGAGAACGTACGATACGATGACTGGTAATCAACTGGTTGCTCTTGGGTGCCTCAAGCTGGGTGAGGGTGCTTGGATGTGGGCTTTTCATTCTGGTAGACAAGGAATAATATATGTTTTGTTGGGATGAGGTTGGAATCTGGGTAGTTAGGGGGGCGGGGCTAGATAAGTCTTGACTTCTCCCCATTCCCTTTCGAACATGTGTATTTTTATATGTACATCGGTGTTTTTATTGTGTTGATTTATGTTTGGTTTGTTGTGTTTTGGATAAAGTAAAAAAATGTTTTTTTGAAATAAAAAAAGTCTGGCCAACATGAGTGAAATGGATAATAATAGATCATTCTTAAAAGTCAACCAGTCTGTCTTGGAATATTCAACTATTCTATTGTGCGGCTGCAATGTCGTGCATCAGTATCTGAGCCTGTATGGTAAATAATGCACATTCATCCTACAATCAGCTTTCCTTGTCATGCAACACTGCGGTGTTTAGCTTCGACCTTCATCCATAACTTATCCATGCAAAAACAATCAAATGACCTTGATGATAAGTCAGTGTGCCTGTGTGCAACCCTCGCCTGTGTACGTTTTATCCTAAGTCACTGTCATGTGTTAACTATTCTTTTAGAGCCACGGCAACACATCGAGGACAGATCCTTTTCAAGGATGCTCTGGCCCAGCAGCTCTGCGAACAAGGAGGTGAGTACAAATACCCCCAACCCAAATAAATAAAAGGTTCAATGATATTATGATACAGTTTGATTCATTCATTCATTCATTTTCTACCGGGTGCTGGAGCCTATCCCAGCCAATCACAGGGCACATATAGACAAACAACCATTCACACTCACATTCATACTTATGGACAATTTGGAGTCGCTAATTAACCTAGCATGTTTTTTTTTGGAATGTGGGAGGAAACCGGAGTACCCGGAGAAAACCCACGCATGCACGGGGAGAACATGCAAACTCCACACAGAGATGGTTGAGGGTGGAATCGAACTCGGATATCCTCCCTGTGAGGCCCGTGTGCTAACCGTTCACCACCGTGCAGCCCCTACAGTTAGATTACTGTCTTCCAATATGAAGAATGATTTATGCTCACTATAAACCTTGCAATCCAACTTCCCCAGGTGTTCCCAGCATCAGCAGTAGCAAGTGACATTTGGCTGCTTTTTCCTTCCTTGTAATTCCAATTGAGCTTTACCAGCACCGGCGATGAAAGTCGGGCATATCTCTGATGATGTTTCGGAAGATAATTAGATAAGTGGAAAATAAGTGGCTTCAGAAATGAAATGAAACTGTGATGACCAACGTTTCATAACACACCTCATACGTAGAAGAGATCCGTGTCGACAATAATAAAATACAAAATAATTTAAAACATAGCAATAAAAAAACAGAAGTCTTTGTCTTCAGTCAGAAAAAGAAAAAATGAAATAGTCCCTCAAATAACGGGACATTCCTTGAAACGAAGACATCCACAGCAACCCTTAGCATCCATTGCTTTTCCCTTTTGCTACTTCTTCATTCCACTGGCATCGCATCCCAAAGTCCTGGCTGCAGCCGGAGATATTTAAAGGCCCGGTATTGCCAGCTTAATTTCAGCTTATACTCAAGTCATCTTTTTAACCCGCCTCTCTCGCTCGCTGTCAGAGATTTATGCTTTATGGCAGACGCTGCTTATATCCACTTTCTGTGACAGCCCTAAGTAGCGACTGACAGACAGTGCGGGTCCACTCGGCGTGCTGAGTGCATATAATCGCTTGTTTACAGCAAAGAGGCCTCTTCCTTATTTGTGGACTCCTCCCCACCCATCATATTTGACTCAAAATGCAAAAAGAAATGATGAACGGGACAGTGTCATTTCCGAGTGGGCCCTTCCATGTCCGTAAAGTGATGACTGGTGTTGAGTGGAGTGGATCAACGGAACATGGAACAACTCTAAATTCGTTCATTCATTCATTTTCACACTCACATTCATACCTATGGACAATTTGGAGTGGCCAATTAACCTAGCATGTTTTTGGAATGTGTTCATGTTCTTACAAAGAACACTAAACTCATCACGCACCAACTTAACACTCAAGAGGAATAATTAAACCAGCTCAACCGAATCATTCATTTATTCATTCTCTACCACTTATCCTCACGAGGGCCTATCCCAGCTGTCTTGGGGCGAGAGGCGGGGTACACCCTGGACTGGTGGCCAGCCAATCAGAGGGCACATATAGACAAACAACCATTCACACTCACATTCATACCTATGGACAATTTGGAGTGTGGAATGTGGGAGGAATGTGGGAGGAAACGGAGTACCCGGAGAAAACCAACACATGCACGGGGAGAACATGCAAACTCCACACAGAGATGGCCGAGTGTGGAATTGAACCCTAGTCTTCTAGCTGTGAGGTCTGCGCGCTAACCACTCGACCGCCGTGCCGCCTTAGAAATTGAATATGTCATTTAATTTGTGAGTAATTAATGATCTTTCATAAAATATACCACATACTCAAAACGAGTAAGACTGGAAATGGCAGAGGCTGCTTGCAGCTTTAAATGGAACGTCGCCATCGAACATCAGTCACTTCGGTACCAAGGCCCTGCAGCGTCCCCCCAATTGAAAAAAGTGGACAAGATTTACCCCTCGAGGTCTCTAAATGAAGTTGGCAGCAGTGCCAAAAGCAGCATGACGCAGGCGCGTCTAGACTTAAACAACTCAAGGATGCCTGGGCTCACTTTGATATAAAGATGCTAAGGTCAATATATGCTAGGATAAGCTTTCAAAACATTTAGCTTCTTGTTATAGGTGACAAAGTAAATGAGTATCATATCTAATAACATATCTCACTCTTTGGTGTACAAATACAAACATATATAAACAGGACATAGAGTTAGCCTGCTGGTCGGTTTAAGGATAAAAGACAGTGATGCCTCTTTTATGGCCCTGGAAACAATGCACATTAAAATACTTATCTTTGAGCCCAGTACTTAGCCGCATGGAACGGCATGAATGTAAACTGTACCGTGATGGACGACTACTGCGCCTCTAATTGCACCCCCTGACCTCTTAGTTGGTTCATTCTCAATCGCGGCATTAGCATTCAAAGTGGAATAAAAATATATAAGGCCAGCTCAAGCCTCTTCAGAAGTTCATATGCTTAAGACTTGATGCTTTGAAGAGCAATAAAAGCTCCCTAAAGCAAGGTTAGGATCCTCGGCTGAGGGAGGGGTTGGCAGGAAAAGTGAAAGAAAAGGTTGGAGGGAGAAGCGTAGCGGGCAGGGTGTTAAATAAGTCTGCATTGAGAAGTAATTAGGCAGGTTAATGAGGCTTTAAAAGGGTCCTAGCCTACATTTGCAACTTTTCACACTTTGTGTTTAAAATGCGATGCGGTAATCCCTCGTTTATTGCGGTTAGTTGATCCTACACACAAATCCAGTTGTTGGTGTACAGCAACGGTATTTTAACTGAGATGGTATCCATTCCACACAAAGCACACTATCCCACCGTGTGTGGGTTTGTGTGTAAAATAATCCAGTCTAGTGGTGTTGCTGATACCTGGTCCCAGACACTCTCGTCCCTGCTCTTCCCGCTACGCTCCAGTCTGCTGTGGAGAGCACCATCCGTTCATTCAACTTCCACTCCATCCCTTCCCACTTCGATGTCTGCCCGGCAGACACTCGCTAATCCACCCAGCGACAAACACACATTTCAGATGTTGGTACTTCAAGCCAGCAGCTGTAGCCGTTCAAAAAAAGCCAAGGATGTCGGAGTAGTACTCATAGGAAGAGGTCTTCTGGTCTTTCCTCCAAAGATTGTCTCATTCCACCTGAACGGCCACGAGCAATCTGTTTTAAAAACAACCCCATTGTGGCCACCCCCAGGGGAAATACCCACCAACCGCCCACCAATAGACTCACGCGTGCACCAAATGTAGAACTGAAAAAGACTTTTGGATTATATGGTAATGGTAATGGTAATGGTAATGGTAATGGTTTTATTTAATTTCAACATGCATCAGATTCCAATTGAGTGCATCCCATAATCAGTTCCCAGTTCCACATGTCCAAAAGGAGTAGGAAGAAGCAAAGCTTATTAAATCCTACCCCTCCATCTGGTGCTTTTACAATCAGTAACTGTTACATTTGTTCACTTCCTGCTTTCCTAATATAAGTTTATTTGTTTTAATTTAGATTTTTTAATCTTTTTAAATTGAAAAAAAAATGTTTTTAATTTAATTTTATTTTATTTTATGTTTTGGACCTTTGAACCCAGCTGCCTCAAGCAAGAGACCCAATCTGGCAGCCACCAAACCAAAACCCCCCAACGCCTTGGCTGCATTCGTTTGTTGCATTTGTTCACATCCTGCTTTCCTAAATGTATTTTATTTTATTTTATTTTATTTTATTTATTTTTTTATTTAGTTTGATTCCACATACTGAAATGCTATGGCTTTTTAACGTAGTCCTAGCATAGAAGTGTTTCAAATGTACTTCTTCCCTGAGATCATATTTCTCCTCTCTTGTAGAGAAGTATTGGATGACATTTTTAGCTAATTGCTTATTTTTAGCCTTATGCATTTTTTTGCATAATTATCAGCAATTATCAGCAAGTTGAAGTATTTGTGATTTTAGAAATAAGGAGTTAGTATGTTCTCTGTAGGCGGCATTATGAATTATCCTTACTGACCTTTTTTGCAGTACATTTAGTGAGCAGATTTAAGGTGGATTAAAGGTGAATCGTCTTCACCAAACACGAAGTTCAGACAAAAAAAGAGCTAAATGAAAGAGTCCTGAGTTGTGTTCTACAAAGGCTGAAGGCTAGAGTGCATACGGGTATGGACCCAGCAGGCCGTCCATCAGCTCTTCCCCGTGACAGCAGGGGCGGCCGTCCCTGCTTTCTGCCCGCCGTCGTCAGGTCCTCATTTCCAGTAGGAGAATAAATCTGCTTTTTATGGGCCTGGCCCCGTATACCGCCAGCCAGATGGATTATTAGAGGGACGTATAACTCAAAGAGGCCACTGCACCTTGAGGGACACTTGATCACGGTGCAAAAGAGGAGTGATGGGGGGGACCTTCCCTCCTCCCACCGACTCAACCACCCACCCACCCACCCACCCATGCTGTTCTTTGTCATAACGCTTGTCTGGCTGCCAATTTGTTTGCCATTGTTGGGTGCTCACCATCAAAAAGTCCTTCAACATTTAGATACAAACCTTATTTATCACCTGATTGACTCCAATTGCGGATTTTTGTCCTGACAAGACACTCATTGCGAAGTCCGATATACTACATAAACCGCACTGGAGTTTTGCTACTTGACCAAAACAGACATTACGTCCTCTTGGAAGGCAAGTTATAACAATAAAAGTTATTCAGGTACAAAAAAAATAAACATGAAAAGAAAAGGAACTGCCAAGCTATGAAAAAAATGCGAAAAAAGTCCGGAAAATACAATATAATATGTCAATATACAATGTAAATGTCAACAATTTCAATGCATCTTCTTAGTGATTTCTTTGTATTTTAGTTCATTTAGACATTTTTGTCAAAATGGAAATTTTGTCTAAAATGTCTACACTTTGCTTATATTATTTTATATATTATTTTGCATCAAAATTGCATGTATTTATGCAATAAAGTTAGGCATTTTCTATCTTAAAGGAGACTCATTATGCACATTTTTATGAAAAAAAGTGTGACTTATAAACCAGAAAATACGATATAATATGTCAATATATAATGTAAATGGCAACAATTTCAATGCATCTTCTTAATGACTTCTTTGTATTTTAGTTCATTGAGACATTTTTTGTCAAATTTTGTCTAAAATGTCTACAATTTGCTTATATTATTATTTTATTTATTATTTTGCATAAAAATTGCATTTATTTGTGCAATAAATTTGGGCATTTTTGATCTTAAAGGGGACTCATTATGCTCATTTTTATGAAAAAAAGTGGGACTTATAGCCCGGAAAATACGATATAATATGTCAATATATAATGTAAATGTCAACAATTTCAATGCATCTTCTTAATGACTTCTTTGTATTTTAGTTAATTTAGACATTTTTGTCAAATTTTGTCTAAAATGTCTACAATTTGCTTATATTATTTTATATATTATTTTGCATCAAAATTATTGCATTTATTTGTGCAATAAATTTAGGCATTTTTGATCTTAAAAGGGGACCGATTATGCTCATTTTTCACCCCGCACAGAAAGATAATAAACACAGCAGCAGAGCTCAGGGGGAGGGCAGAGGGCGCATCTGGCCTACAGCGCCCATATATGGAAGCCCGGCACTCTGTGATGTCACAGAGAGCCAATGTTAGAAAACATTCCCTGAAAGCGAGCGTTCGGACCCATCCCAAACTTTTCAGGGCTCACTTCCAAATACGCAAACCTCATGAACTAAAACTTTGGAGAATACTTGGAGAGTACTCAGTACTCAGGAGAATACAACGAACAGTAAAACACCTCTAAGAGGAAGTGATGTTAGAAGGTTTCTATGCCTCCCTGCCTTCCACTCACCTACAGTGTATGATGACTGTAATGGTGCCAATTGAAGCCCACACACAGGACCCACTTTTTACAGATTGGGGTGGAGTGGTTGCAATCTGACCTTGGAGAGCCTGTCTCGTCTCTGTATTCATCGACGCTAAAACAACAGCATCCTGAGTCCCGGGGAGAGCGTAATTGCAAACGCCAGTTAGGGCAACTTCAAACGTGGCCGGCTTCATCCAGATCCAGGATGTGAGTCAGACAGAGTTTAAAAAGACCAAACTGGAGGGTAACGAGGACGATGGATGGCATTTACGGAGTGGCGAGAAAAGGCAGAGCGAGGGGAGATTAGAGCGGCGAGAAGACGGACAGAGTGGCGGGGATTTAACTCGTGCCCTGCGCCCTTTGTGCACACACGTCTGAGGCTGCCAAAGCGTACGTTCATTCAAGCAAAAGCCTGTCATCAGCAACACTCCGCTCGAAGCCCCGGGTGCTACATTTGTATTTATTTGGCTGTTCCCGCTCTGCGTGCAAGTATTGTGCATGCATGTGCGTGCACGCTGGCGTTTAAGCCCCGGCTGGGCAGATCCAGGCATTAACAGAGATGAGCCGCTAATAGAGGAGGCAGTAATTGAAGTCTTTAAGGAAGTGAGAGGGGATTAATCCCAGTGAAATGAGCGCCAGTGTCTGGGCAGGAAGTGTGAAGCGCACAGCGATAGCGCAGAGCTCCATGAAGCGTGGAGAAAGAAAACTGTAAATGAGGCCCCTTTTTTGGAAGAAAGTAAGGATTACCCACTCGGAAAAAAAAAGAAAGGAAAGTCTTTGGGGCCTTTAGTTAGCCAGCTGGCCTCCCTGAAAAGACCAAAGGCGATTTCGAAGGGTTGTTACAGTAAGAAGTGTACGCTTTATTACACTCGGGGTGGATTAGCAGGAGTCGAGTCTTTGCATGCTCATATAAACTTGTTAGACAAAATTCGGAAGAATGTAAACAAGGTGCAGGAAGAATGCAGCACTTGCCGCACATCTCCTGGTGTTTAGAACGAGAGGTTGCAGTGGCGGACACGGGGTGCGTGGGAGGGAAAAGGCCTTTGATCCACCTTTTAATGGGCTCGGTCGGGGAGCGCCGGCTGCCACCATGAAGCTCAACCTTTAGACATTATGTAAACAAGACATGACTCGGATGCTATGAACACATGACTCGAATGCTATGAACATCCAGCAGCAACACAACATTTTGGTTTCATTACTATTTGCAGCCTTGTCGCGATCACAGAATAGTGTTTAGAAGACATTATGTAAACAAGACATGACTCGGATGCTATGAACACATGACTCGGATGCTATGAACATCCAGCAGCAACACATCATTTTGGTTTCATCACTATTTGCAGCCTTGTCGCTATCTCGGAATAGTGTTAGGAAGACACTATGTAAACAAAACATGACTTGGATGCTATGAACATCCAGCAGCAACACAATATTTTGGTTTCATTACTATTTGCAGCCTTGTCGCTATCATTTAATAGTGTTTAGAAGACACAATGTAAACAAGACATGTCTCGGATGCTATGAACATCCAGCAGCAACGCAACATTTTGGTTTCATTACTATTTGCAGCCTTGTCGCTATCATGGGATAGTGTTTAGAAGACATTATGTAAAACAAGACATGACTCGGATGCTATGAACATCCAGCAGCAACACAACATTTTGGTTTCATTACTATTTGCAGCCTTGTCGCTATCATGGGATAGTGTTTAGAAGACATTATGTAAAACAAGACATGACTCGGATGCTATGAACATCCAGCAGCAACGCAACATTTTGGTTTCATTACTATTTGCAGCCTTGTCGCTATCATGGGATAGTGTTTAGAAGACATTATGTAAAACAAGACATGACTCGGATGCTATGAACATCCAGCAGCAACACAACATTTTGGTTTCATTACTGTTTGCAGCCTTGTCGCTATCATGGAATAGTGTTTAGAAGACATTATGTAAACAAGACATGACTCTGATACTATGAACCCATGACTCGGATGCTGTGAACATCCAGCAGCAACACAACATTTTGGTTTCATTACTATTTGCAGCCTTGTCGCTATCATGGAATAGTGTTTGGAAGACATTATGTAAACAAGACATGACTCGGATGCTATGAACACATGACTCCGATGCTATGAACATCCAGCAGCAACACAACATTTTGGTTTCATTACTATTTGCAGCCTTGTCGCTATCATGGAATAGTGTTTAGAAGACATTATGTAAACAAGACATGACTCGGATGCTATGAACACATGACTCGGATGCTATAAACATCCAGCAGCAACACAACATTTTGGTTTCATTACTATTTGCAGCCTTGTTGCGATCACAGAATAGTGTTTAGAAGACATTATGTAAACAAGACATGACTCGGATGCTATGAACACATGACTCGAATGCTATGAACATCCAGCAGCAACACAACATTTTGCTTTCATTACTGTTTGCAGCCTTGTCGCTATCATGGAATAGTGTTTAGAAGACATTATGTAAACAAGACATGACTCTGATTCTATGAACATCCAGCAGCAACACAACATTTTGGTTTCATTACTATTTGCAGCCTTGTTGCTATCATGGAATAGTGTTTAGAAGACATTATGTAAACAAGACATGAGAATAAACATTTTCAGATAAACAAATAATGTTCTTTGGACAGCACTTACTTTATTTAGTACCTTTTTTTATAATCCCTCCAATATTACTTTGAGCTCTGTTGATTGTGATCATTATTCCTTTGAAATGATGAACGTCCCTGGTTTGAAATAGGTGTAGAGTCAAGTGACTGACTTTTAAAGCCCTGAGTTTTATCTCAGTGTTTCTTATCAGGGCTGAGACTCATCCGAGATGGAGAATAATGTCACAGATTATCCTGCTCTTCGGTCTTGATGGCTTCTTGTGGATGAGAGTAAAGAAGCTCCTGGGGTTTCAAGAGGAGCATGTTCACCTCACACTTCCAAAATATTACAGTAATCCCTCAGCACTTTGCAATTAGAATGTCACAGCATCACGCTCGCATGGTTTTACAAAAATATATTCATAAATTGTGCTACTTTGCAGTTGAATACGCCTAGTCGACAAAAAAATTCAACATTTTCCCCTAAAATAAGATGATTTCTTAATGCAACCTATTGAGCAAACAAATAAAAATAATCCGACAACACCCTGCAGAGAAATGTCACACAGCAAGGTGCACGGTACTCATTACTCGACTACCAAAAATATATCCCCAATTGTACACACCGTGGCGTTTTCCGAGCCATACTTACACAGTAAATCAAGTGTAACTACTTTAAAGACATCCCAGACTGCCAGACTGTATTTTTTGAAATAGTCATGTTTGATTCATTAAGTCGTTCATCCCCGAGGAGAGGGATGGTTCAGTGTGTCGGCTTGGCCCCGGTTGTGGATTATAGCGTTACAGCACGCCGTCGCCTTCGGGGGAGTATGGCGGTTAATTGGCAGTGAACCGTTAATCATGGCCGCCCGGCCCTTTGTGGCTGAAAGGAATTAACATCAGCAGCCAGGAAACCGCAGCTGCGGCTGGCCGGGACACTGACAAAGTTTGTTTTGCCTCCACATGATTTAAGAAATGTGGACTGTATATAGTTGGAGAGTACTTGTACACACAGGCCATATTTGTATGTGTGCGGGGTTAGGGTTGGTTTAACAACATATGAAATACACACATCATAAATACATCTTGTGAATGTTTGCGTAGATCTGGTAAACTTTGCAAATATTCACTTGCTTTGCTATTTGCAGTTATTGTCATGTATTACTCAACCAGGAATGTAATGGTAATGGTTTTATTTCATTTGAACATGCATCAGATTCCAATTGAGTGCATCCCATAATCAGTTCCCAGTTCCACATGTCCAAAAGGAGTAGGAAGAAGCAAAGCTTATTAAATCCTACCCCTCCATCTGGTACTTTTACAATCAGTAACTGTTACATTTGTTCACTTCCTGCTTTCCTAATATAGTGTAAGGTTTTTTTTGTTTTTGTTTTTATTTTTGTTTAATTTTCTTAATTAAAAAATATATATATTTAAAAAAAATAAATTTAATTTAATTTTATTTTTTGTTTTGGACCTTTGAACCCAGCTGCCTCAAGCAAGAGACCCAATCTGGCAGCCACCAAACCAAAACCCCCCAACACCTTGGCTGCATTCTGTCCATAAAAGTAATGGTAATGGTAATGGTAATGGTAATGGTAATGGTAATGGTAATGGTTTTATTTCATTTGAACATGCATCAGATTCCAATTGAGTGCATCCCATAATCAGTTCCCAGTTCCACATGTCCAAAAGGAGTAGGAAGAAGCAAAGCTTATTAAATCCTACCCCTCCATCTGGTACTTTTACAATCAGTAACTGTTACATTTGTTCACTTCCTGCTTTCCATAATATGGTTAATTTTTTTTTTGTTTTTATTTGTTTTTTTTTTTTTATTTAATTTAATTTTATTTTTTGTTTTGGACCTTTGAACCCAGCTGCCTCAAGCGAGAGACCCAATCTGGCAGCCACCAAACCAAAATGCCTTTTTTAAATAATGCACCTCGTATCGATTTGTTCGCTTCCTGCTTTTCTAATATAATTTAAATTTATTTTTTAATTTCAAAAAATAGTTTTAAGTTTTTTTATTACATTTTTTAAATTTATTTTCATTTATTTATTTTTTATCATTTAATTTTTTTATTTTTTTTGTCATGTAGCGTACCAAAGTACGAGGTGATATGACCAAACAATGGCAGATCTTCTTGTGTCATAAAGGTGACATTTAGGCCGTTTTCAAGTTAGAGTAATCTTAAAAACTGGAGACTGGTTGATGAAAATGTCCTTCAAATATTCCTTGAGGACTGAGGATCAAACCGGCAGCCATCGGATTTGGGGGGACCACGGCACTAGTATGTAGAATAAGCAGAAATTCCAGTCATGTAAACGGTAAAATGATGTCTGGTCAGGCTCTGTGGGGCGGCCGTCTGCCTCGAGCGGTTGGGTTAAGATATCAAAATATGTACTTTATATATATTCATCATCATATTTATATTTCAGCTCCGACGGAGTCCCCGCTGAGGCCAAGTCTTTGTAAGTCCGCCTTCATCACATGACTTGTTTTGGCTTATCGACCGGCTGGAAAAGACAAAATGGCGTTGATGCTATGTTGTTGTTGTTGTTGTTCGTAGTGGACGTCCATGCTCACCACGCCGTGCTGCGGGACGACTTTGACTCCAACTTGCAGGGAGAGCTGGACCCCACCGTTTGGTATCCACGACGCCTCGTGCAATTCCTACCATGTTGTCGTCATTCACGTGACGGCCATATTGCCGCTCTTGTGCAGGTCGGAGTGTACTAACTGTGAGATGGGGGAGCAGTGCGGGGTTCTGATGCACGGCCGGGCGATCACGTTCTGTGAGCCTTTTGGAGAGCGAGAGCTTGTAAGTACGATTCCGGGACCAAACCTGCACTTTTTTCATACTCTGTACTGCAAACATCGACGCTAAACCAACAAAATATCATGTTTGGGGTTTTCTAAACCAAAATTTTTTATTCATTCATTCATTTTCTACCGCTTATCCGGGGGTGCTGGAGCCTATCCCAGCTGTCTTCTACACCCTGGACTGGTGGCCAGCCAATCACAGGGCACATATAGACAAACAACCATTCACACTTACATTCATACCTATGGACAATTTGGAGTCACCAGTTAACCTAGCATGATTTTAGATTTAGCCAAAGGTGGAATTGAACTCGGATCCCCTAGCTGTGATGCATGTGTGCTAACCACTTAACCACCGTGCAGCCCTCACATTTTTTTAAAAATCTTTACAAATCATTCATTCATTTTCTACCGCTTTTCCTCATGAAGGTCGCGGGGGTGCTGGAGCCTATCCCAGCTGTCTTCTACACCCTGGACTGGTGGCCAGCCAATCACAGGGCACATATAGACAAACAACCATTCACACTCACGTTCATACCTATGGACTATTTGGAGTCGCTAGTTAACCTAGCATGATTTTAGATTTAGCCAAGGGTGGAATTGAACTCGGGTCCCCAAGCTGTGATGCATGTGTGCTAACCACTTAATCACCGTGCAGCCCTCACATTTTTTAAATCTTTAGAAATTAATTGTAGTTTTTTTGTTATTTGTTATTAATAGTATAGTAGCATTAGTATTCATATTATTAGAATTTGAATTGTGTTGGCCAAAATCTATCCTATCTATCACCCCCCCCCCCCCCCACCTTGCCTCCAGTGCCGCCCACACCGGTTCATAAATGCAAATGAATATTTGGTAGAATTTGGAGAGGTGTCGATTGGCGGACATGTTTCCGACGACCTCAGAGCAGCTGTGGCTACAGATGTAGTTTACCACCACCAGTTGTGTGACTGAGGAGCGAATGAATAATGGCTTCACAGGAAATCCAGTCTTTGGATTATATTGAATATAATCTATCCTGTGGTTATGTCCTGCAGACCACCGTGTCCCTGAACACCAGCACAGCGTCTGTCCTTCAGTTTGCCCTGGGTGAGTATCACGTGCACATCCAAGACAAGCGCACCATCTTACAGTATCTGGACCGCGAGTCCTTCTGACTGAACGTCACTGAGTTTGCATTCATTGGTCTCATCCAGGAAATAGAATCGTCTTTGGCTTCATGTTGTTTTTGCTTGCCTCATGCTGTCTCTGGTATCTTATTAATCTTTTACACAAAGCACCTAGAAGGCAGAGTTTTTAGATACGTTGTATTTTTTATGAACTTTATAAGCATTCAGAAGTTCTCATGGGACTGTGGCAGAAAACCATGCAGCTCAGACATGCCATCTATCATGTATTCCTTTTTGAAGATTATTTTTCCCTTATTCTTATTCTTTCATATGATCAGTACGATATTTCAGGCATAAATAGTACCATATTTCCCAATGGAGAGGTGGATGAAGCAATGCCATTGGAAAGTCACAGATGCTACACAACATCAGGGGTCGTCCGTAGCTCCTGCATCCTCCATTAGTGACCTTTCACCCCATCATATCCCAAAGCACGCAGACAAACACATTTCCAAGACGCATCAATGTTTGAAGGAAGAATTTTACCACTTAAAGATGCTCAGACGTTTACGCAGGCTCGAGTACACACATTTGGGGATGCAGTGGGACGCCGACAAGCCATCGTGCGTGCACGCGTGCAACAGCTTACTTAGTGCAACTCAGCCAGATGCCGTTGGACTTCCCGGTTGCTGTGCAGCATCTATTTCAATAGAAGGGAAATGCAGGCAGAGTTCTTATAAAATGCACTTCTGCCCCCTTGTGGTTGTTTTTTTTACGCTTAAAACTGTGGAGTTGCATCATCATTCTCGCATAAGAAAACGTAAAAGACAGATGAGTATGTCTTTGGGAGCGGATGAGTTAATGGTAATGGTTTTATTTCATTTGAACATGCATCAGATTCCAATTGAGTACATCCCATAATCAGTTCCCAGTTCCACATGTCCAAAAGGAGTAGGAAGAAGCAAAGCTTATTAAATCCTACCCCTCCATCTGGTACTTTTACAATCACTAACTGTTACATTTGTTCACTTCCTGCTTTCCTAATATAGTTTACATTTTTTTTGTTTAATTTTGATTTTTACTTTTTTTTTCAAATTTTTTTTTCAATTTAATTTAATTTAATGTTTTGTTTTGGACCTTTGAACCCAGCCTCCTCAAGCAAGCGACCCAATCAGGCAGCCACCAAACCAAAACCCCCCAACGCCTTTGCTGCATTCTGTCCATAAAAGTAATGGTAATGGTAATGGTAATGGTAATGGTAATGGTAATGGTAATGGTAATGGTAATGGTAATGGTAATGGTTTTATTTCATTTGAACATGCATCAGATTCCAATTGAGTGCATCCCATAATCAGTTCCCAGTTTCACATGTCCAAAAGGAGTAGGAAGAAGCAGAGCTTATTAAATCCTACCCCTCCATCTGGTACTTTTACAATCAGTAACTGTTACATTTGTTCACTTCCTGCTTTCCATAATACAGTTTAAGGGTTTTTTTTGTTTTTGTTTTTATTTTTATTTATGTTTTTTTATTTTTTAAATTAAAAAAATATATATTACATTTTTTGTTTTGGGCCTTGACCTTGTTTTGTTTTTGTTTTTTTTGAATTTTTAAATTTTGTAACTTATAATTATTATTTTATTTTATTTTATTTTATTTTATTTTATTTTATTTTATTTTATTTTATTTTATTTTATTTTATTTTATTTTATTTCCCACTATTATGAATTATCCTTACTGACCTTTTTGTAGTACATTTAGCCAGTGAAGATTGCTTTTATAGTTATTAGCCCATATTTTAGATGGATATTTTCGATATTAGATATTTTATTTTTTTACATTTTTGGCATTCTGCACCAAATTAATTGTATTTACATTATTTATGGGAAACCTTTCATCATAAGAGTATGTTTCAGACCTTCGGAAGAGACACCTAATGACACTAACCAAGGTTGTCCAATTCTGGAAATTTGTCTGCTTCTGTTCCTCAGGTTCAGGCTCCTGTCGATTCAGCTACTCAGACCCCAGCATCACTGTGTCATACAGCCTCAGTGGGAACGCTAACAACTCGGACTGGATCACACTGGAGAAGATCAGGTCTTCACTTCAATCCATCCCCCTTGTCCTTAAAGTCCATAGCAGCTCCTTAAACATAACTCAAAACCTATTGTGGTCCTCCAGAGCTCCTACCAACAGCAGCACCTTCGTTCACCTGCTCCCCATGCCGGTACACTCCAGGGCGGAGAACGTACGCCTCCGCTGGTCTCAGGAGGCTCCTCAAGGTCCAGAGGGGTACGAGTCCTGCTGGGGCCTGGACAATGTTCTGCTGGTCAATGCTGCCCATAAAGCTCCCCTCATGGAGGACAACCTGGATCCTCCAGACACCGCCAACTGGCTCTTCTTTCCTGGTGCTACTGTGAAGGTACGGCTACATGAAGGATCTTTCTTCTATAATGCTTTCTTTTGTGCCGGAATTTTCTCTTTATAAGCCTTCTAGTTTTTTCTTAAACTTTGAAACCTGCAGCTTTTACAGAGTTCCGGATAATTTATGGATCAGCTCTCATCTTGTGATATCTCCTGTACTTCAGAACTACGACTAATCGTTTAAATACTGCGCTGCTCACAAGTCAATGAGGAAACTTTGGCTCTTTGGATCTGGAGCTTCAGTGCACTGAAGTGATATCTCACAAAGAACACTAAACTCATCACACAGCAAATTAACACACAAAAGTATAAGTAAAAAAAGTATAAATATACACACAGATACCAATGCCGGTTTTAAATTAAAAATAAATATTTGAATATTTTTTATTCATTGGCGATGTCGGCCTCCCTTTAGGCTTCTCTGGTTCCCTCTGGTGGACCAAGGCAGCATTGCAGCACCATCCATCCATCTATCTATTTTCTATGCTGCTTGCCCTCCAATTAAATGCTTTGTTCAGATGTGATGCATTATGGGGAAATGTTTTTTTCCATATTTGTATATTGCTTTTGGGTGTTAAGTTGCTGTGTGATGAGTTTAGTGTTCTTTGTAAGCTGTTATATTGAGTGATGACATTTTTTTTACTGTCTCTGTTCCTTCTGCCGTGTCGTCTTCTAACACCATCTTTCCGTGTTGCACAGCACGCTTGCCAGTCCGAGGGCAACGCTTTGTATTTCCATGGTGGCGAAGGAGCCGGCCACAGCTTCGCCTCCAGTCGAGACATTGATCTGCACCGAGAGGAGGGAAGAAGCTACTGGGAGGAGGATTTTGAGAGTCCACCATCAAAGTAAGTCAAGACCTGGATATATGATCGATGTTTTGTTTTTCCAAAGTGGCGCCGCATGACTTTACCCCAAGGTCAAATACAAGAATGAAATGAAACAATAGCAGCACCAAGGCTGAGAATGTTCAACTCCGCTGGTCTGGAGGTCCAACACACATAAAAGCTTATGGGATTCCGAAAAGTTCTTAGAACTTAGAAGCCTTTGTGTGCGTCAAAGTCATATTACACAGATTAACCTGTTCAGTTTAATCCCTGATGGGATGTTTTACTTCTCTGTGATGAAGGAAGAATGGTTCCAAACTCTTCGTAACCCTTAGATGCATAAGTGGGTCAAAAATGACCCGGTCGGGTTGTTTTCTTGAAATATCTTCGCAATGAAAATTTTTTTATTACTCAAAAAACATCTTTTTGATATCATGCCATTCACATTTTTAACTTACCTTTTATACATTTTAAGAAATGTTTGTTTTAGTATTACTACCTTACTACAACCTTCCAAAAGTGGGTCAAAAAATGACCTGGTCAGGTTGTTTTCTTGAAATATCTTCGTAATGAAATTTTTTATCATTTCATATTCCTGGTATTCCTTAAAAAACATGTTTTTGATATCATGACATTCACATTTTTAACTTACCTTTTATACATTTTAAGACATTTTTGTTTTTGTGTTACTACCCCAACCTTCCATAAGTGGGTCAAAAATGACCCGGTCAGGTTGCTTTCTTGAAATATCTTTGTAATGAAATTTTTTTTTATCATTTCATATTCCAGGTATTCCTCAAAAACATGTTTTTGATATCATGCCATTCACATTTTTAACTTATCTTTTATACATTTTAAGAAATTTTAATTTAGTGTTACTACCCCAACCTTCCATAAGTGGGTCAAAAATGACCCGGTCAGGTTGTTTTCTTGAAATATCGTCGTAATTAAAAAAAAATTATCATTTCATATTCCAGGTATTCCTCAAAAAACATGTTTTGATATCATGCCATTCACATTTTTAACTTACCTTTTATACATTTTAAGAAATTTTTGTTTTTGTGTTACTACCCCAACCTTCCATAAGTGGGTCAAAAATGACCCGGTCAGGTTGTTTTCTTGAAATATCTTCGTAATGAATTTTTTTTTAAATCATTTTATATTCCAGGTATTCCTTAAAAAACATGTTTTTGATATCATGCCATTCACATTTTTAACTTACCTTTTATACATTTTAAGAAATTTTAGTTTTTGTGTTACTACCCCAACCTTCCATAAGTGGGTCAAAAATGACCCGGTCAGGTTGTTTTCTTGAAATATCTTTGTAATGAATTTTTTTTAATTATTTCATATTTCAGGTATTCCTCAAAAACATATTTTTGATATCATACCATTCACATTTTTAACTTACCTTTTATACATTTTAAGAAATTTTAGTTTTTGTGTTACTACCCCAACCTTCCATAAGTGGGTCAAAAATGACCCGGTCAGGTTGTTATCTTGAAATATCTTTGTAATTAATTTTTTTAAATCATTTTATATTCCAGGTATTCCCCAAAAACATGTTTTTAATATCATGCCATTCACATTTTTAACTTACCTTTATGTAACACACAATGGATCCTCCCATTTTCTATTGTTGTACGGGGTCATTTTCTTTTTCAAAGATGTAAAAAAGTGAAAAATGAAGATGTTTCTAACATGAAATCATTCTTGTGTGGTCCTAAATATAATACTAAATATCATACAAGTGATTATTCCTAACCAAAATAGCAAAATTGTCATAAAAAGGCATTGATTCTAGTATGGGTGATTTTTGAGCCACTTATGGAAGAGTGGAGGGTCCAGTCACTCGTGCATCCAAGGGTTAAAACCTGACAGTGTTATGTTTGATGAACGCACATTCGTGAGAAGGAACCAATGGAAAGACGGCATCTATTCTTAAACATTGTTCACATGACATGCCGCCCCAAGCTTAGTGACTTCCACAGGTGAATGCCACGTCTCCGACCGCTTCACAGGCAGCGCTCCATCTGCTCGCAGTGAGACACCTTATGCATACACGGCGCAGCACAGCGCCACACGCTCCCATCATTATCCCGTAGCTAAAAATGGACGGTAGATGCTCGCGTACGAGCAGACAGCAATTACCTACCTGTGCGTTTTTACATCCGTGACACCAGTGTGGCTTTCCCACCGCTTGCGCTTCACACCAGGATGCACACCCGTCAGGTGTCATGGTCTCGCTTCTATGCAGGTGGGATTATTCTCCTAATGGAAATGTTGTGGAAAATGTAAAAAAAAAAAAAAAAAAGGGGGGTGGGCATAAGGAGACCCGGGAACGGGCTGACATACTGAGTTAGCTTCTGTCAATGCTAATGAGGATCCTCTCTCCACTGTGCACAAATATGTCGACATGTGCATGGTCTTCCAGGTGATTTACGCCCAACGCCGTCGGTAGCGTTTGTTTACACGGAAGATAAAGTTTCTGTTTTGCCTCCTCCAGCTGGGACATTCAGGGAGCCGTCTACGGGAGCCGCTGCGGTGAGATCGAGTCCGGCTCGGCGCTCGTGTTCGAGAGGGAAGGTCGCAGGAGAGTGTGCACGCCGTACATCGACACCACATCGTATGGGAACCTGCGCTTCCACTTTTCCATGGGTACGGAAATCAAGCACGTCTTTGTCTTTGGGTGATTCCAATGCTAGTCTTGCATCTTCCGTGTGACTGAAAGTACTTCGTACTTCGTCTCTGCAGGTGGTGGTGAATGCGACCCAGGGGAGTCACATGACCATGATGTGATTCTGTTCGGAAGGTCGGAAGGCAAGAGGGAACGTGTGGTGCTGGACACCCTTCCGTATTCTTCCTACAGGGTGAGATGCCGCAGATCCCACATTCCAAAAAAACATACTAGGCCACTCCAAATTGTCCAAAATGTGAGTGTGAATGGTTGTTTGTCTATATGTTCCCTGTGATTGGCCGGCCACCAGTCCAGGGTGTACCCCGCCTCTCGCCCCAAGACAGCTGGCATAGGCTCCAGCACCCCCGCGACCCTCGTGAGGAAAAAGCGGTAGAAAATGAATGAGTGAATGAACATTATTAGAGCCCTCTTGATATGACATAACACCCCTATAGTCACCTTGACATACATAAATAAGCTAATACAGACTCACAGTTACATGTTGCTGTAAATGTATTTCCTGTACTATGGGAGCTGGACAGGAAGTGATGTCAGGGGTTCAGAGTGGAGTTTTAGCTTGGTACAAATTGATGCTAATTGATAAATTTGTGATTATCCAGTATGGATGGATGGATAGATGGATAGATGTACAGCGTAAACAGTAATTTGTATAAATAATTTAAATAATTTAGAACAATTAATAATTTAAAGTTATCGGTCAAATGTACAGCATACATGTTTATGTTTTTATGCTTCAATTATCGTGTTTTTTTTGGGGGTTTTTTTGGCAAGCATTTTGTTCGGCGGTCTTTAAATGCACCACAGTTGTGTGCCATGAATTTGATTCCATCTGTTTATCAGTTTCATTATGGGTTTCATTCATTAATATATAAACTGTCTTATATTTATATTGAACAATGGCAATTGAAGAGAGAAGAGGAGCATTCCATAGCTTAATCTAATTAGAAAATTATCACTTTTGTTGCAAATGTTGATCTGAAACCAGATGTCAACATCAAGCTAGCATGAGTGAATTTTCATAGGCGTGTCTATTACTTGACATTTGCTGGTAATGTAAATCAGGGATCAATTCCATTGAATTAAGCAATTCTAATCCACATCATTGTCCTCTGTCATCCCTCTAGACCCCTGCGGTAGTTTCCGTGGCGTTGCCCACCGAGCTCCAAACGGCGGTCACCCAGTTTTGCATGGAGCAGCGCTCTCATGGCGGCGCTGACCGCCACGTGTGGGCAGTGGACTTCATGCAGCTTCTCCCCGTGCTGCCCGGCACGCACACACACGTGGTCCAGTTCTCCATCAACCTCGGATGTGGCTCCTACCAGCCTGCCAACAGGTGGGACACCTTTGGGAACGACTGGATCAGCTCCTTTTTACAACCCAAATTGGAATCATTGCAAAATGGCCGCTAATACAAAATGATACACAACTTGTACAATATAGAAAGAAACCTGCTAACCTATATAATAATCATAATAAAACGGCAAATAATAAAAACTTAAGAAACCACATATAGTTGGTGGGTAGACAAATTTTTTTTTTTCAGATTAAAATGAACAAAGCATTATTAGAGCCCTGTAGACATGACAAAACACGACTATAGTCACATTTATACTCTTTTTATTTACAACATATTGCGCAACTGCAGGGTCTTGAGACACATGCTAACTCGCAAACTAGAGAGCTAGCGACCTAAACGGTAGCCTCCAAGTTATTTCCTTTAAACGTAAATAGCCAAAAACTTACCACTTCCACACGGATAGGGAGGATAACTATTAACAGTTATTTAACCTTTAACATGAACATTAATCAAACGTAGTAATTTTTTCTGGGTACATGATACCATACAGCATCCATATCAAACTTGCGCGGGCCGCACTAACATTAAACTGTCATATCAAGGCGGGGGCCTCAAACTAGCGTCCTGCGGGCCACATTTGGCCCGCGGGTCGCGTGTTTGAGACCCCTGGCTTATGGTGAACCAGTAAAGAAATCTGGTGTGACACAAAATTCGCTCTGGATTAGTAAGTACACCTCATATGAAGTATTTTTTGGCTTCATAAAAACCGGAGCAGGAGTGGATAGAAAAGAAGTAAAAAAAAAAAAACAGATGGGGAGGAGAAGAGAACAACAAAAAGAGAGACAAAAACAGCAACAACAACAATTGCAATGACAAAAACAGAAGAACAGAATCAAACATGGCTACATCAGGAAATGCCAATCTAGCTAACGTTCAACTACTAAATACGAGCCGGGATTTTGTTTCTGTTTTTTTTCAGTGTCGGTCTGGAATTTTCCACCAATCATGGCCGTACCTGGTCTCTGCTTCACACCGAGTGTCTGCCGGAGCTGTGCGCTGGTCCTCACTTACCTCACAGTACCATCTACTCTTCCGACAATTACAGCGGGTAGGACTGCGTACCCGTCAAGCTAACGCCGTCAATGTACGCTTGTAAGAACATATTTTGGAACATCTCCGCAGATGGACCAGGATCTCCATTCCGCTTCCCAATGCTGCCCTGACGGAAACCACACGCTTTCGCTGGAAACAGTCCGGTGGTGGAGTGGGCAACATGTGGGCCATTGATAATGGTGAGGAGCAGATATACAATACTTACATAAAATACTTGATTCCAACTTGCTGTGTCCGTGTGTGTTTGTCAGTTTATATCGGGCCGGCTTGCCTCCGTTTCTGCTCCGGGAGAGGACATTGTTCCCGGACTGGCTGCAAGTAATGAAAGGAAACACTCGTTATACATTATGATTCCGTTTAATTATCATAATAATGATTTATCTTCGCTCAGATGCGACCCAGGCTTCAGCGGTCCGGCCTGTGAGCTCGCTTCCCAGACTTTCCCAGCGTTCCTATCGGAGGGTTTCTCCAGCCCACGACTTTCGTCCTACCACAGCTTCTCATCACTCCGTGGAGCCGAGGTCAGCTTCGGCTGTGGGGTTCTGGCCAGCGGCAAGGCGCTGGTCTTCAACAGGGACAGCAGGAGACACTTAGTCACCGCGCCGCTGGACAGCTCCCAGGCCAGGTAATCTTTCAGAAGAACTATGATGACATCCAGGAGAGCACAGACGTCTACCAAGGTTAAGGACTCCTAATTTGGATCAGGCATTCAGGTCATGGTCATCTGCAAAGATTGGAATTGGGTTTTGACCAACAATATTCCTAGCTATGGACACTGGGAATGTCCTCAGGGTTGGTTTTCCACGAATTCAAATTGTAGTCAACATGGCCTCCTTCGCTTAGCTCATTGATCAAAAATGGATTCCTGCCTGCTCTGATGTGTGCAGGTACCTCCAGTTCACCCTCCGACTGGGCAGCCGAAGCACCCTGAGCTCCTGTCCTGCTCCAGACCAACCAGGAGAAGGCGTCCTGCTGCATTATTCTACAGACAACGGAATAACCTGGACTCTGCTGCAGCATTATGCTTACCAAGGCTTCCATGAGCCCAGGTTGGTGGGAGGGAGGGAGGGAGGGAGGGAGTGAGACCTTTAAGAGACAAAATATTGGCAAAATATTGTCAAATTGTTGAGCTGCTTAGCAAGGCCTCAGGAGTCATTTGGAACATCTTAAAGGATCCTGAGGGTTATGGAACAAAAAAGTCAACTGGTCAAGACCCCAAAAAAAAGAACAAAGGTCTTCATAGGCCTTGTCAACTCTTTCTTTGGAATTTGCATGAGGACCAAACGTGGCTCATTGAAACGTGGAAGAACATTTTTTTAAACCTTGATGGTCCTGATGGCCTCCAACATGACAAGGAGATCCCACACGGCACAGTGCAGGAGGGGTGCCATAATATAAAAAAATAATAATTATTATTATTAATATTATTGCTAATATAATCATAATTAATATTAATATTAGTGGTGCCATAATGTAAAAAAATAAATAATATTAATAAATAAATTAAAATTAAAATTAAAATTAAAATTAAAATTAAAATTAAAATTAAAATTAAAATTAAAATTAAAATTAAAATTAAAATTGACTATGACTATGACTATGACTATGACTATGACTGACTATGACTATGACTATGACTATGACTATGACTATGACTATCAATACCAATACCAATACCAATATTACATAAATACATTAATATTAATATTAATATTACATTTTAATTGTATAGTGCTTTTCAGAGTGCTCAAAGCAGGAGGGGTGCCATCATATTTAAAAAAATAATAATTATTAATAATAATAATAATCATAATTATTATTATTATTATTATTAATAATAATAATAATAATAACCGGTTGTGAAAGATAAATTGTCAAAGACACTTTACAGTGAAGAAAAAAGAAATCAAAAATCCAACATCCATACATTCATTCAGAGCTAAAAACAAGGCTAAAAGCGGGGCGGGGCGGGGCACAGCAGTCGGGTATAAAAAGTTTTGTTCAACAGAACAATGGAGATTCATGTTGTGCAGGGGCGGCAAACGGCTAATGGCTCTGTGGACATTGCCATTGGAGGTTTTGATAAATGGACATTGGATGCCATTGATCTTCAGCACCTGGAGAAACATTCCCATGATCCTCCTGGAAACACTGGCATCAAGCATGTACAGTACACGTTCTGATGTACTGCTATTTCACTTTAATACTTGTTTGCAGTACATTGCGTACAAATATGTTTGGTTTTTACTCCTATTTCTTCCTTTAGCATTTTGAAACTCTACTTAGAACCTCCTTCGGATCCATGATCCTTGATCCTGACCGTGACCTAGTCCTTCCTGTAGTCCCGCCAAGTAGACAGTATTTTGAAACTGCAATACTTTTCTCTGCCGAACAGGATTGTGTCTGTCGAGCTGCCGTCCGGCGCTCGAAAGTTTGGCGTGCAGTTTCGATGGTGGCAGCCGTACCATTCAGGGCGCGGCCATGACGTGTGGGCCCTGGATGAAATCAGCATGACCTCCGTACTGTTCAACACCATAAGTCTGGACTTTAGCAACGTGCTGGACGTCACTCAGAGTCTTGGCTTCTACCTCGGTCATGTCCAGCCCTACTGCCAGCACGACTGGACCCTCAGGTAAAAATTGTCCGATAGTTTAACCTCAAAAGGAAACGGATAAGATCATCTGCTTGTCTTTGTTTCCTTTCAGTTTCTCCGGTGAGCCCAGTCCTGGTTCCAGTATTCGTTACGTGGAGACTCAGTCCATGCAGATCGGAGCCTCCTATAGCCTCCAGTTCTCGCTGGTGATGGGCTGTGGGCGAGACTCGTCCCCTCACATCGACACTCAGGTCCGCCTGGAGTTCTCCACCAATCACGGCCTCACTTGGCACCTGGTCAAAGAGGTACGGACCTGCGTATATTTCCTGATCCAGTATACTGTACACACCTGTCCATGCTCCTTAGATCCAGTTTAAAATACTTCAATGTATGTCCTTGACCTAGGCCTGTCTTCCTGGCATGCCAAGCTGCTCTGAGTTCACAGCTCCAAGTGTCTACCACCCATCTGAGTTCAGACGATGGAGACGCATCACTCTGTCTCTGCCTCAGAAGACATGGTAACACAACTCTAACGCAACTTTACACACCTGTAGTGATGCTTGTTTCATCATGGGAAGAACTTCCATTGAAGGTCTAGTGGTTAGTTGAAGACAAAGACTTTCATTCATTGTGAAAAAAACATATATAAGTCGTGCCGGAGTATAAGTCGCACAAGGCCAAAAATGCATCATTAGGTCGAAAAAAACGTATATAAGTCTCTCCAGAGTATAAGTCACACAAGGCCAAAAATGCATAATTAGGTAGAAAAAAACCATACATAAGTCGCTCCGGAGTATATAAGTCGCACAAAGCCAAAAATGCATAATTAGGTAGAAAAAAATGCATATAAGTCGCTCCAGAGTATAAGTCACACAAGGCCAAAAATGCATAATTAGGTAGAAAAAAACATACATAAGTCGCTCCAGAGTATAAGTCGCACAAAGCCAAAAATGCATAATTAGGTCGAAAAAAACGTATATAAGTCTCTCCAGAGTATAAGTCGCACAAGGCCAAAAATGCATAATTAGGTAGAAAAAAACATACATAAGTCGCTCCAGAGTATAAGTCGCACAAAGCCAAAAATGCATAATTAGGTAGAAAAAAACCATACATAAGTCGCTCCGGAGTATATAAGTCGCACAAAGCCAAAAATGCATAATTAGTTCGAAAAAAACGTATATAAGTCTCTCCAGAGTATAAGTCGCACAAGGCCAAAAATGCATAATTAGGTAGAAAAAAACGTATATAAGTTGCTCCAGAGTATAAGTCGCACAAAGCCAAAAGTGCATAATTAGGTAGAAAAAAAACATACATACGTAAGTCGCTCCGGAGTATAAGTCGCACAAAGCCAAAAATGCATAATTAGGTCGAAAAAAACGTATATAAGTCCCTCCAGAGTATAAGTCGCACAAGGCCAAAAATGCATAATTAGGTAGAAAAAAATGCATATAAGTCGCTCCAGAGTATAAGTCACACAAGGCCAAAAATGCATAATTAGGTAGAAAAAAAACATACATAAGTCGCTCCAGAGTATAAGTCGCACAAGGCCAAAAATGCATGATTAGGTAGAAAAAAACGTATATAAGTTGCTCCGGAGTATAAGTCGCACAAAGCCAAAAATGCATAATTAGGTCGAAAAAAACGTATATAAGTGGCTCCAGAGTACAAGTCGCACAAGGCCAAAAATGCATAATTAGGTAGAAAAAAACATACATAAGTCACTCTGGAGTATAAGTCGCAGGAACAGCCAACCTATGAAAAAAAAAAGTGACTTATAGTCCGGAAAATACGGTATTTGGAAGGTTGGAAACGTGTTTTTTCTGCTCAAAGTATGAAAATATTATATTTACAAATAAGGAATCGTAGTTTGTACAAATATATTCATCATGGTCTGGAACACATCAACCACGACAAACAAGTGTTGAGCTAAAGCTAGCGGCCATATTTCTTATACATTACGACAACACGGCACATATCAACCATGAAATGGATGTCTCTGTGTACCGTCGGCATTCAGGTCCAGCGCCACAAGGTTCCGGTGGATCCAGAATTACTACGGCGAGCAGGACGAATGGGCCCTGGATGACATTTACATCGGCCAGCAATGTCCTAGCATGTGCCACGGACACGGATGGTGTGACCACGGACACTGCAGGTCAGCCTCGGCCGACTAAATCAACACGTGACTGATCTCAGGACAGTAAACCAAAGCGTCTGTCAGCAGGTGCGATGACGGCTTCTCCGGAACCGACTGCCTGCCCGTCTCCCCCCTGTCGTCCAGTGTGCTGTCAGACTTTGAGTCCCAGGATGCACTGCTGGCCACGTGGCAGGAAGTGATCGGCGGAGAGGTGGTCAGCCCTGACGTGGGCTGCGGGGTGGTCTCATCCGGTTCATCCCTGTACTTTAGCAAGGTAGAACACGAGATTATTATGGAGATTATTATACAATAATCCTACTGTACATACTGTATTTATTACCCACGCGCCTCACGCTGTGACGCCAGGCTGGGCTGCGGCAGCTGGTGAGTTGGGACCTGGACACCGAGTGGGCGGAGTTTGTGCAGTTTTACCTGCGTGTGGGCGGAGACTGGGCCGACTGCAACCAGGCTGACAGCAGGGAGGAAGGAGTGCTGCTGCAGTACAGCAACGATGGCGGCATCAGCTGGGGTCTCATCGCCGAGATGTACTTCACCGACTTCACCAAACCTCGGTGAGAGATGCCACGCCGATGCTGTTTTATGATTGTTTTGTTATTTATATCATATTTCATGTGTTTCTCTTCAGGTTCGTCCACTATGAGCTTCCTTTGGCCTCAAAGACGCCCTGCACCAGATTTCGCTGGTGGCAACCTCTTCACTCTGGGGAGGGCTACGACCAGTGGGCGATTGATGATGTCATTATTCTATCCGAGCGGGAGAAACACATCATCCCCATGGCGGACCCGACTTTGCCGCAGGTGGTGTATCGCTTCCGGTCTAAGCCAGACTCTAAACCCGAATGTTCAAAGTACTTAAATAAATGAAGTTATCCATACTCAAAGTTCTTAAAAAAGTACTAATAATTTCCTTATGTTGAGTTCATTTAACACGTTGTTCCATTTTGAGTACTTTGAACTAACATGTTTTGATTAAGGCTGCACGGTGGTCGAGTGGTTAGCGCGCAGGTCTCGCAGCTAGGAGACCTGGGTTCAATGCCACCCTCAGCCATCTTTGTGTGGAGATTGCATGTTCTTATCGTGCATGCGTGGGTTTTCTCCGGGTACTCCGGTTTCCTCCCACATTCCAAAAACATTAATTAACATGCTAGGTTAATTGGCCACTCCAAATTGTCCATAGAAAATGAATGTTTTGATTAAATTGAACTATGGCTATATTGATTAAGATGAACTTAAAAACATAGTTTACATACATCTTAACACACTTAAATCCGATAATAAGTAAGTAAGATAAGTAAGATAATAGATAATAGACGTCAGTAATGTTTGGTGAGACACACAAGCACCTGACGTCACTTCCTGTCTGTGCCACCGCAACAGATTTACAACATACACAAGTCTTATTTTTTTATTCATCTGTGACTTTATTCTTGTAAAATTACTTTATTGTATTTTTAAATGGTGCCATGTACCAGTAAACCGCCACGGGCCGCACTTTGGACACACCTATATTACATATATATCATTCATTCATTCATTTCTACTGCTTATCCTCACGAGGGTTGCGAGGGGCGCTGGAGCCTATCCCAGCTGTCTTGGGGCGAGAGGCGAGGTACACCCTGGACTGGTGTGCCAGCCAATCCCAGGGCACATATAGACAAACAACCATTCACACTCACATTCATACCTATGGACAATTTGGAGTCGCTAATTAACCTAGCATGTTTTTGGAATGTGGGAGGAAACCGGAGTACCCGGAAAAAAACCCACGCATGCACGGGGAGAACATGCAAACTCCACACAGAGATAACCGAGGGTGGGATTGAACTCGGGTCTCGCAAACCACTCGACCACCGTGCCGCTGGTATAAGTATGGTTAACTTAAAATGTTCTACTTATAAATGTTGATTGCCACTTGCATTATCTCTCTTTTCTGTTTATTTAACTTGTAATTTTGATTAATATGAACTATTATATCTATTATATATATTATATCAACTCGGCTGTACGGCGGTCGAGTGGTGAGCTTGTGAGCTTTTTATTCAACTCCATTTTTGTGTAAAGTGTCTTTGAGTATTTTGAAAAGCGCTATACAAATAAAAATTATTATTATTATTATTATTTCCAGTGCATGCTCGTAGTGAATAACCTGTAAAACCTTTGCCTCAGAACTTCTACGAGAAGCCGGCGTTCGATTACCCGCTGAACCAGATGAGCGTGTGGCTGATGCTCGGCAATGAAGGCATGGAGAGGGACAGCAACAACAGCTTCTGCGCTCAGACGGCTTCTTCCATGGTGTTTGGGCGCTCTGACGGGGACAGGGTGGCCGTCACCAGGGATCTTGCTCTGCGCCCCGGGTACACCCTCCAGTTTAAGGTACGTGGCGAAGAGCGACCAAATTCAGTGCGCTTGGACGTACTTGTCATGTTGATTTTCTCTACTAGTTGAACATCGGTTGCGAGTCCGAGTTCAGCGCCTCGGCACCAGTGCTGTTGCAGTACTCTCACGATGCCGGTCGTACCTGGGCGTTGGTGAGAGAGGGGTGTTACCCTGGAAGCCCGGGGGCCGGGAACTGTGAGGGCAGCGGCCGTGAGCTTCGAGAGCCCACCGTGTACAACACCGGCGATTATGACGAGTGGACCAGAGTCACGGTGGTCATTCCACGCAATGTGGCCGCCAGGTAGCTATGGTAACAGCCAGGCAGTTGGATCTGCAGGAGGCCATTCATTACTTTCAACCTTATGTGGACCAAAGTATTGGGACACCTCTTAATCCCTCAATTATTATTATTATAATGATGATGATGATGACTATTATTATTATCATTATTAATATTATTATTAATAATAATAATTTTATAGTAATTGTATTTTTATAATAATTATGATTATTAATTATTGTTATTAATGATAATAATTTTATAATAATTGTATTCTTAATAATTTATTATTATTAATAATGCTAATGATTATTATTATGATTATTATTATTGTTGTTGTTATTGTTATTATTATTCTTGTTGTTGTTATTATTATTATATAATATGTAATATAATATAACATTATTATTATTTTATTAGAATTATTATTATATATTATAACATATTATGATAATATATTATTATATTATTATTATATTATAGTATGATAATATATTATATTAATTATATATAATGTAATAATATATATAATAATTATTATAATTATTATTAATAATTATTATAATATATAATATATATTATACATATAATATATATAATATAACATATAATAATTATTTTATTATAATATAATTATGATTATTACTATTATTATTATATAATATAATATATTGTTATTATTATTATTATTAAGATTCAGGATTGAAATGAAAGCAGGGGGATAAAGGAAGCCCAAACGTTTCATCTGTGGTGTACACACAAGACAGAATTAATTCTCATACTTTTCATAACTGCATTCATAACTGGCATGATGACCAGAGAGCTACGTTCCAATCATAAACTGTATAAGGTTCCTAAAATATTGTGACAGGTCAATAACACTCAATAGGATATGACTTAGGCCTATAAATATGTTTTTTAACCGTGCAATAAATATTTTACAATAAAAATAATTTTAAAAATAATAATAATAAAAATGATGCATATTTTTAATGACCTCTCATGGTCATAGTCTAGGAATGGAACTGGTCTGTAACCCCAAAGATTGCCTGTATAACAATATCATATTATTCTATACATCATTCAACACAAAAGCTTTCTGACAGCCCATAGAATACTTTAGCAATGTCCCAATATTTTTGGCCATTTGAGCGGGACGTTTTTGTCTCACCTCCTCTTTTCTGATTTCCTCAGCAAAACTCGATTCCGCTGGTTCCAGGAGAGCAGCGTTTACAGAGATGCCCCCCCTTTCGCCTTGGACGGGGTGTACATCTCTGAGCCTTGTCCCAACCACTGTGGCGGCCATGGGGACTGCATCTCCGGAGTCTGCTTCTGTGATATGGGATACACAGGTACCGGTGACCCGGTGTTGATACTCAGGCGTGAAAAGGCTAACGGTGTTTAATAAAGCTCCTTTTCACTCTCGTAGTGGAGCAGGATAGCTGCGTCCCGTCTGTAGCCAGTCCCACGGAGCTCACCGAGGGCTTTGAGGGCAAGTTAAGTCCTCTGTGGCAAAGTCTCAGCGGAGGACAAATAGGAGGTGGTTGTGGCATCATTGGCGAAGGCAAGGCGTTTTACTTCAGTAGCCCCGGATGGAGGGAGGCTCGCACGGTTCCTCTTGACACCACCAACACTCGGTGGGTGGATTTCACTTTCATTCGTTCAATAGCAAGTCATGACCTCTCCACCTCTTCTCAGATGCATCTTTCTCTTTCGTGGGTCTACAGGTTGGTGCAGTTCTACATTCGAATCGGCAGCAAAAGTTTGGGACCCACTTGCACCAGGCCCCGTTCCCGCAATGAAGGTAACTTTTGTATCCTGGAATTCCAGGAATTGATATTCCCATGAAAATCTCCTTCGATTTTACTACTAATAACTAGCTAATAACTATAAAAGCAATCTTCACTGGCTAAATGTACTGCAAAAAAAGGTCAGTAAGGCTAATTCATAATGCCGCCTACAGAGAACATACTAACTCCTTATTTCTAAAATCACAAATACTTCAACTTGCTGATATAGTTCATCGTCAAACAGCTAAAATAATGCATAAGGCTAAAAATAAGCAATTAGCTAAAAATGTCATCCAATACTTCTCTACAAGAGAGGAGAAATATGATCTCAGGGAAGAAGTACATTTGAAACACTTCTATGCTAGGACTACGTTAAAAAGCCATAGTTTAAAATTTAATTTTTTTTTCAATTTAAAAAATTTAAAAAATAAATAAATAAAAAATGTAAAAATTTAAATTTTTTAAACATTAAAAAAGAAATTAAACATTTTAAAATGTTAAAAAATTAAAAAGAAAAAAATAATAATAAAATAAAGTTTAAAAAAAAACTTAAATTATATTATGAAAGCAGGAAGTGAACAAATGTAACAGTTAGTGATTGTAAAAGTACCAGATGGAGGGTTAGGATTTAATAAGCTTTGCTTCTTCCTACTCCTTTTGGACATGTGGAACTGGGAACTGATTATGGGATGCACTCAATTGTAATCTGATGCATGTTCAAATGAAATAAAACCATTACCATTACTTATTAAACACGTTTAAAGTATAAAAGGCGTAGGTACTCAACACAGCGGACTGATGACGTCAGATGACGTGGAGTCGCTAGCTAGTCACACACAGCACGGTACATTCAAGGACCAAGTGACAAAGTGTGCATGATCAGTGACGCATAAAGACATAAACATATACAAAATTGTAGGCTTCCTAGCAGTAGCGATATATTTTATCACATATTTTTACCGATTTATGGTGCATGAAATGTGTTTTCTGAGGAAAAAGCGGTTATTCTGTTCTCCAATTTCTGTTCTTACGATGTCAACATCGAGCGTGGTGGCCTCAGGCTTTTGCACGCTCTTTATGATGTGAATTATGATATTGTGATTGTGTCCTGGCCCCTGTGTTGCTCTAGGTGTCCTTGTGCAGTTCTCCACCAACAATGGCGTCCGTTGGCAGTTCCTGCGGGAGTTGGACTTCAGCTCCTTCCTGGAGCCTCAAGTGGTAACCATCGAGCTGCCACCTCATGCCAAATCCCCTTACACCGTCTTTCGATGGTGGCAGCCGCAGCAGGGTCGGTGCAATAGATAGAACATAATATGGAAACATAATAAAAGTTGGTTTTTTTATTTATTGTGGTTTGTATTCACGTTTTCAGGGAAGCACTCGGCCCAGTGGGCTCTGGATGACGTCCTAATTGGTATGAACGACAGCTCCAGAACTGGTTTTCATGACAAGTTCGACGGCACAACGCCTCTGAGGCACAACTGGTACCGCATTCAGGGCGGGGAGGTGACTGTGGACTGTTTGTCCTTGGACACCGTGCTGACCTTCAACTCTGAAGCCATCGATAGTGAGTCACTCAAACATACCACATGAAGGGGAATTTCTATTATATTTTTTTCCCGTGCAGAGCTGAGCGGGCCGGAGTAGAGAAATAGTTCTGGAACAACATAACTCACAAAAGGCCCATTTAGTGTGGCGCCATGAATACGTGAGGCCAAACTTGATTGAACATCCTGCCTGTTTTTATGAGAGCACCACGCTGCGAGCACATTTACTTCCTGTAAATAATGCTTTCTAGTGGGATTGTTCTTTGGGAGTGCACAGCATGAGAGTGCCCCCCCCCCCCCCTCCTGTATTGTATCACACCAAAAGGAACCTCAAGTCTGACATTTTTCCATGCATTTCAGAGAAGCCGAGGTATGCCGAGAGCTGGGACTTTGAGGTCTCCGGCTCGTCTTTCCTGCAGTTTGAACTGAGCATGGGCTGCAGCAAGTCCACTTCCTTCTCCCACGGCGTGCGACTGGAGTACTCCATCGACTGTGGCCGTCACTGGTCCCTCATCACCCCGGAGTGCGTTCCCCCGGCCATCGGTTGCGCTGCATATACCCAGAGCTCCATCTACACGTCCACGCAGTACAAACACTGGAGAAGGATCACCGTGTACTTGCCCAGCGCCGCTAAGTACGCACTATTTAAAGTAACCCCACAATTAGTCCTTGATATTGATATTGCATTCATTCGGTTGATACCTCAGCTCGCCAAGAACTCGATTCCGTTGGATCCAGACCCATTTCACACCCGGGGCTGAAGGTTGGGCTCTCGATAACGTGTTACTCGCTCCCGGGTGCCCGTGGATGTGCTCAGGTCACGGACTGTGTGACAACGGACGCTGTGTGTAAGTCAAACGTGAGCTAGCTAATAAGGAACCAACATACCGTAACCACTGAACATTAGTATTTTGGTCTACCTGATTGTAAAGTGAGACCAATTATATCGAATAGGTGCCATTTGCGTCCAAAAAAAAAAATTATTTAAACTCCCTAAATCAAAGAAAAAATAGCATTTGTTGACAGTACGGCATTCGTAAAATTTGACTTTATGGTGAACTATACGTAACTCACTGATGTTATTGCATTCTCACCCAAGGTGTGATAAAGGTTACGAGGGTGCCCACTGTGTGCCCTCGGCCCCCCTCCCATCCGTGTTGAGGGAGGACTTCAACGAGCATCTGCAGCAGGAGACCTGGCCTGAGGTTTATGGCGCCGAGAGGGGCACGATGAACGGCGAACCTCTTAAATCGGGGGCTGCCCTCATCTTTAAAGGGGTTTGTAAAGTCTTTCAAGGGTCCGTGTTTATATAAAAAAAATAATAAAAAATTGTGAAAATTCTACCTCTTTGCAGGACGGTCTGCGTATGATAGTGTCAAGGGATCTGGACTGTGCAAACACGCTCTACATTCAGTTTTCCTTCAAGTTCATCACTAAAGGTTTGTGATTCTTCGGTCTACGGGTGCACGGACGATGGTTGACTTTCATGGTGCTGCTGGATTTTCTAGGTGTGCCTGAGCGGTCTCACTCCGTGCTACTGCAGTACTCTGTGAATGGGGGGATCAGCTGGCTACTTTTGGATGAGTTTTACTTCCCAGCTTCCACCGATACGCTCTTCCTCCACCTGGCTCTTCCTGCCAGCGCGCAAACCAACGCCACCCGATTCAGACTATGGCAACCTTACAACAGTGGTGAGTCGTCAATGCTATACACGACGTAACAACGCAACAACGTAACAACGTAACAACGTAATGTAACAACGTAACACATAGGAGTGGGACACGATGAGATGAATCTTATCCAAAACAAAATTATAAACTTCTACCCATCTACATCTACCCATCCATCTATCCACCCACCCATCCATCCATCCATCCATCCATCCATCCACCAACTCACCCATCCACCCACCCACCCATCCATCCACCCACTCAACCATCCATCCATCCACCAATCCATCCACCCACCCATCCATCCATCCATCCACCCCTCCATCCACCCATCCATCCACCCACTCACCCATCCACCCATCCATCCACCCACTCACCCATCCATCCATCCACCCACTCACCCATCCATCCACCCACTCACCCATCCATCCATCCACCCACTCACCCATCCATCCATCCATCCATCCATCCACCCACCCATCCATCCATCCACCAACTCACCCATCCACCCACCCATCCATCCACCCACTCAACCATCCATCCACCCACCAATCCATCCACCCACCCATCCATCCATCCATCCATCCATCCATCCACCAATCCATCCACCCACCCATCCATCCATCCATCCATCCACCCACTCACCCCTCCATCCACCCATCCATCCATCCACCCACTCACCCATCCACCCATCCATCCACCCACTCACCCATCCATCCATCCACCCACTCACCCATCCATCCATCCACCCACTCACCCATCCATCCATCCATTCATCCACCCACTCATCCATCCATTCATCCACCCACTCACCCACCCATCCATCCACCCACTCACCCATCCATCCACCCACTCACCCATCCATCCATCCACCCACTCACCCATCCATCCATCCACCCACTCACCCACCCATCCATCCACCCACTCACCCATCCATCCATCCACCCACTCACCCATCCATCCATCCACCCACTCACCCATCCATCCATCCATCCACCCACTCACCCATCCATCCACCCACTCACCCATCCATCCATCCACCCAGTCACCCATCCATCCACCCACTCACCCATCCATCCATCCACCCACTCATCCATCCATCCACCAACTCACCCATCCATCCACCCACTCATCCATCCATCCATCCACCCACTCATCCATCCATCCACCAACTCACCCATCCATCCACCCACTCATCCACCCATCCATCCACCCACTCATCCACCCACTCATCCATCCACCCATCCATCCATCCATCCACCCACTCATCCATCCATCCATCCATCCACCCATCCACCCACCATGACTTATGAGGTGATGTCTGATAATGGAGGCATGTTTGTGTCCATCAGGTAAGAAGGAAGAAGTGTGGGTCATTGACGACCTCATCATCGATGGCAGCTCCTTACACAATCCCCCAGTCGTGGTGGACAGCTTTGAAGAAGGCCCCAATGAGTCCAACTGGCTGTTCTACCCGGGGGGCAACACGGGCCTCTACTGCCCCTACCAGAAGAGCGGCTTGTAAGAAAAGTGTTTCACGTTGAATCTTCCCAAAGTCTTGCTTTGCCTGTTTGTAACTGGTGGAGCCAAGGGTGGTGATGGCATCTCCAGACAGAACGTCTGTAACCTCGACTCGTTTGTCTTTCTGTTCTGTTGCAGAGAGGAGGATGACTCATCCATGGTGTTTGTCTCCAGCGAGCTGGGGGAGCACTCCATCACCACCAGGGACATCGACGTGAACGAGAACACAATCATCCAGTTTGAGGTACACAAACACATCCGTGATGTCTTCTTTCCCAAAGTGACACAACCCTCGGCCGTAAATCACCGTCTCTCTTCTTCTCTCTCCAGATAAACGTGGGCTGCACGGCTGAAAGCTCCTCGGCCTACCCGGTGCGCCTTGAGTTCTCCCGGGACTTTGGTTCTACGTGGCACCTTCTGGTACCGCTGTGTGCTGGCGGCCCACAACCGTCTTCCCTTTGCTCCACCGAGCTCCACCCTGCCAGCGTCTACTTCCCCGGCACCACCCACGGCTGGAGGAGAGAGGTCATTCACTTCGGGAAGTTGCGTCTCTGCGGGTGAGCATGACATACGTACCTCCTCTTATCGCTTCCGTCACGTTCTTCCGTTTTTGTTACCCGAAAATGTTTTGACCCGACAGATCTGTGAGGTTCCGTTGGTATCAGGGTTTCTTCTCAAGTGGATCTGCTCCCCCCACATGGGCTCTAGACAACATCTATATCGGTCCTCAGTGTCAAGACATGTGCAGTGGCCATGGGGCCTGTGTCGGGGGCACCCACTGCTTGTGTGACCCGGGCTACTCTGGAACTGACTGTTCTGTGCCTGACACCCCCAACCCTGACTTCCTTAAGGAGGACTTTGAAGGTACACCGTTATAATATATGATGTTTACTACGGGGCGGCACGGCGGGCGAGTGGTTAGCACGCAGACCTCACAGCTAGGAGACCAGGGTTCAATTCCACCCTCGGCCATCTCTCTGTGTGGAGTTTGCATGTTCTCCCCCCCGTTTTCTCCGGGTACTCCGGTTTCCTCCCACATTCCAAAAACATGCTAGGTTAATTGGCCACTCCAAATTGTCCATAGGTATGAATGTGAGTGTGAATGGTTGTTTGTCTGTATGTGCCCTGGGATTGGCTGGTGACCAGTCCAGGGTGTACCCCAGCCAGCTGGGATAGGCTCCAGCACCCCCCGCGACCCTCGTGAGGATAAGTGGTAGAAAATGAATTAATGAATAATTTGGTTGAGCTGGTTTAATTATACCTCTTAATGTGTTAAGTGTTAAGTGTTAAGAGTGTTAAGTTGGTGTGTGATGAGTTTAGTGTTCTTTGTAAGAATGCATGCGCGGGTTTTCTCCGAGGGTTCAATTCCACCCTCGGCCATCTCTGTGTGGACTCCAACAGGTTCCATTGCACTGTTTATGTTTTGAATAGGAGGCGCGGTGGATGTTGAGCTGTTTAAGCAGTTGAGTGGCGGTAAACCATCCAGAAAATGTGGCATCATGTCCAGTGGAAACCACCTGTTCTTCAGCGAGGATGGGCTGCGTATGTTGGTCACAAGCGACATGGACTTGTCCAATGCCAGGTACGCTTAGATGGACACCATGACTTCCTGGACCGTGTGGCCAATATGTTGCCTGGAAACTGATTGCACACGTTGGTGCTAACCTGCAGGTTTGTGCAGTTCTTCCTACGCCTGGGCTGCGGTAAGGCAGCACCGGACCCTCGATCCCAGCCGGTTTTGCTGCAGTACTCTCTGAATGGGGGGCTGACATGGAATATCCTCCAGGAATTTCTCTTCAGCAACAGCAGTAACCAGGCTCGCCTGGTGGCCCTGGAGATCCCGTTGCGTGCTCGCACCACTTCCACTCGCCTGCGCTGGTGGCAGCCTTCTGAAAACGGGCATTTCTACAGTCCCTGGGTGATTGACCAGGTACGGTGAAGCAGGAGACATGCACCAATCCACTTGTTACCCTGGTGCAGTGGTTCCCATTTAGAGGACCTTCAGCTCGCTACCTCTAACCGGTATTTTCTCTCCAGGTGGTGGTTGGTGGTAGTGCCAGTGGCTGGGGGCCTCTGGAAGACGATTTCTCCTCAATCGATGGACGTTCCTGGCTCCTACACCCAGGAGGAACCCGGATGCCAGTCTGCGGTTCCGACGGACCCGCTTTTGCTTTCATCGAGAAGTCCAACACTCGCTATGCAGTTACCACCGACATCAGCTTGGGTCCAGACGCCTTCATCCAGTTTGACTTCTCCGCCTCCTGCTCCGTCACTAACTCCTGTTACTGTAAGCGGAAGACGTGTTCTTGGAATTGGCGTGAGAACGTGAGGATACATGGCGGTTGTTTTTCTCGTCTTTTCCTAGCCGTGGAGCTGGAGTACTCGCTGGATTTAGGACTGACATGGCAACCGGTTGTTCGAGATTGTTTACCCACAAGCCCCGACTGCTCCTCCTACACCTTGCAGAGGCTTCTCATTTCCGACACGTACAATAAGTGGGGCCGCGTGACTCTCCCCATCCCATCATATGCAAGGTCAGCACTTTTAGGAGTCATTCCGAATCTGCAATTGATCCCGCTACAGATCAATTACAGTTTTTCATGCAAAAGTACTCGTTTGAATTAATGATGGCTTAAATGTGGTTAAAAAAATCATTTTAAAAAACGTTTTTGGCCCATTTTTTTCCCCATTCTCCCTAAATGCACCGACTTTGAAATTTGACACTTTGGCTGCACGGCGGTCGAGTGGTTAGCGCGCAGACCTCACACTTAGGAGACCTGAGTTCAATTCCACCCTCGGCCATCTCTGTGTGGAGTTTGCATGTTCTCCCCGTGCATGCGTGGGTTTTCTCCGGGTACTCCGGTTTCCTCCCACATTCCAAAAACATGCTAGGTTAATTAGCCACTCCAAATTGTCCATAGTTATGAATGTGAGTGTGAATGGTTGTTTGTCTATATGTGCCCTGTGATTGGCTGGCCACCAGTCCAGGGTGTACCCCGCCTCTCGCCCGAAGAGAGCTGGGATAGGCTCCAGCACCCCCGCGACCCTCGTGAGGAAAAAGCGGTAGAAAATGCCTCTCACCCTCACCAGAGTCACGACTATGCTGGAGCCTATCCCAGCTGGATTTGGGGCGAGAGGCAGGGCATTTCCACTCACATTCATACCTATGGACCGTTTAGATTTGCCAATGAACCTACTTAAGATTCAGATTCCAGAATCAGATCTGGAATGCTAACCACGAGCCACCATGCTCGTGAACAACGGCAATTGAAGAGAGAATGGGAGGGTTGGAGAGGTGAATTTAATATAACAACTCCTACAGCCACTTTTATTGCAAATATATTCATTCATTCATTTTCGACCACTTTTCCTCACGAGGGTCGTGGGGGGTGCTGGAGCCTATCCCAGCTGTCTTCAGGTGACAGGCGGGGTACACCCTGGACTGGTGGCCAGCCAATCCCAGGGCACATACTATAGACAAACAACCATTCACACTCACATTCATACCTATGGACAATGTTTTTGGAATGTGGGAGGAAACCGGAGTACCCGGAGAAAAAGGGAGAACATGCAAACTCCACACAGAGATGGCCGAGGGTGGAATTGAACCCTGGTCTGCTAGCTGTGAGGCCTGCGCGCTAACCACTGGACCGCCGTGCAGCCCCTTTTATTGCAAATGTGAATCCAAAATGATGAATTGTTTGTTTGTAGATCTCCTGCCACAAGGTTCCGATGGTTCCAGCAGGCTCCCTTTGACAAGCAGCAGACCTGGGCTCTAGACAACCTCTACATTGGAGATGGTTGTCCAGATATGTGCTCTGGCCATGGCCGGTGCCAGCAGAGCTCCTGTGTGTAAGTAACGCCACGTAACCCTACAGGCACGTACTCCGACTTTCTACCGTGATGGCAGCCGTCAGCAAATATATCGTTCTCAGGTGTGACCCGGAGTGGGGGGGCGAGTATTGCGATGAGCCAGTATCTCCACTGCCCTCCCAGCTGAAGGATAGCTTCAGTCGGACACCCTCCCTCAGCCACTGGCACACACTGACTGGTGGGAAACTCAGCACTGTGTGTGGTGCCGTGGCCTCGGGATCTGCTCTGCACTTTAGCGGTGTAAGTACCCCCCCCCATTCCCGATTCCCACATTTTCTGACTCTTTATGAAGGTTTAAAGGCTCGTTCTTGTTCTCTGTGCAGAGTTGCAGCCGTCAGCTGGTGACCGTGGACCTGAACCTGACCAATGCGGAGTTCATCCAGTTCTACTTCATGTACGGCTGCATGATCCCACCCAGCAACCGGAACCAGGGTGTGCTCCTGGAGTACAGCTTGAACGGAGGGATCCACTGGCATCTGCTGACTGAGATCTTCTACGATCTGTACACAAAGCCCGGGTGAGGACATTTTAAATTGGACGCATGTTTCGCCATCCATTGCTCTGTGGTGGCTGTTTGTGTTTTAACCCTTTCAATGTCCGAAAACTGGATCTTTGGGCTCGCTTCTAAGTGGTTGTCATGTGGAAGTTGTAGCATTCACTTCCTCTTACATGCCATCAATTTGTGTGGAAAACACATCAAACCCAAAAAAACAGGGAATATATTTTCCATGACCACCAAATGTTGTACTTGTGTGATCAAACATCAGAGATCATCAAGTAAAAACCTCCATGTGTCCATCCAGGTTTGTAAATGTATTGCTGCCCCCTGCTGCACGTCAAGAAGGAGTGCGTGTGCGCTGGTGGCAACCTCAGCACGATGGCGTCGACCACAGCGACTGGGCTCTGGATAATGTCCTCATCGCGGGTTCAGACACCCGTGCACAGATTTCGGACACATTCGGCGGCGTCGCATTGCCCAACCACGAGAGATCTCCAGCTGATGAAACCTCAGGACGAATGAGCGACCTTAGTGATCAGGAGGAAACACCAATCGGTATGGTAGACTCGACTGTCCCAGTTTTTACTTGTTCCAGCCTTCTTAACTAAACATAAGATATTGTTTTTTGTTGATTTTTGATAGTGAGCGATCATTGGCTGTTCTCCGAGGACTGTTCGGTGCAACGTTTCTGCAGCTCCCCCGATGGAGTGATGGTTTGTGGCAATGCCGACGGTAGAGAGGTCTATGCCGTCACGCATGACATCATCCCAGAAAAGGGCTGGGTCATGCAGTTCAAGGTGATTCATTCAGCACCGCATCGTTCATTGACGTTACGCCAACACTTCGGACAACGCTTTGCGTCCTTTAGATTGCAGTCGGCTGCGTTGTGCCCGATCGTGCCGCTGACAGGCAGGTCCACGTCCAGTACTCTGCGGACTTTGGCGTGACATGGAAGTACCTGGTTCCTCAGTGTCTGCCCGCTGATCCCCGCTGCGGTGGTCAGGTCTCACGGCCGTCGGTCTTCTTCCCTGCGGCATCCTGGAAGCGGGCCGTCTATCCCCTGCCTGACGGCCTGGCTGGCACGTAAGTCACCCTGCTGTGAAACATACACTACTGTTAATATTTAACGCTCCGGCATGCATACGCTGCATTATTGATGGATCTATTTATTGTTACGATATCAATTATTGAAACTTTTGTCGTATAAATCTTGAAAAAGGCCAATTCGTGTTGTTTAACTAAACTCTTTACATCACCCGAGAGATTCACCGTCTTTTTCCTGTTCCTTTAGCTCGGTGCGCTTCAGGTTCTACCAGCAGCACTCCGACATTCAGTGGGGCGTGGAGAACTTTTACATTGGACCGGCATGTGAGAGCCATTGCGGGGGGCACGGGGACTGTTTGGATGGACGCTGCCTCTGTGACCCAGGTTTCACTGGGCAAAACTGCTATGCCAGTGCTGCTCTGAAGGTACAGGAATGACGCCATATCCGTCCATCCATCCATTTTCCATAGCATGTCTGCTAACCTTACACTCAGGAACATAAGCTGATAGGCTCCCATTGTGTTAGGGAGGGCAGGGTGAGTAGCGGCGAGCAGTGTACATTTCAAAATTACTTTTTACTGATTAAAAAACCTGCCACAAAATGTTTCACTAAAAATTGTAAATGTGAAGGTATCTACTGTGTACCACTGTTGACCTATAAAGTACAACAAAAGTATCCATTTAAAAAGCTCTTCATTCTCCTTGTTTCCATAGGCATCTTTGAAGGAACGTTTTGACTGGGAAGGAGCAGCCGGCCCACAGTGGCAGGTTCTAGAGGGCGGCCGACCCTGCACGGACTGCGGCGTGTTGGTAGAAGGTACCGCTCTGTATTTTGGAGGAGCTGATTCCAGACAAGCTGTTACGGCTGATATGGACCTCCGTGGAGCCAAGTTAGTACTGAAGTCTTTGAAACTTGTACTTGTCAATTTTGCCGTATAAGCCGCTACTTTTTTCTTAAACTTTGAACCCTTCAGGCTTATATGGGGATGTGGCTAATTTAAGGCTAATTTCTAATCTTGTGTTACCGTATCTCCTTTACTTCAGAACTACTGCTAATTGTTTAACTAGCTTCAACTAATAAGCTATCTAGTTGCTAAGCTAGTGCACTCACAACGAGCTTGTCAACCCATAGGAAATCACAAGAGGTCGTTATGTGTGACACTTTACTCACACAAAATTCATCACACAGCAACTTAACACTCAAAATGTGTACCTGACAAATATGAATAACACGTACCAATATGAGTTTGAAATGAAAAAAAAACAACACTTTGAATTTTCCCAACATGCATTGCATCTGAACAACGCATTCATTGCTGCGCTGTAATGACGTCAGCCTCCCTTCTGGGCTCTAGGTCCTCGTCCTCCAATTAATTGCTCTTCTGGCAGTAATGCATTATGGGTAGATGTAAAAATAGCTGTTTGTTATTTTAATCTCTTATTGGTAAATATGATGTATTTTTCCGAGGTAATTCCTGAGTGTTAAGTTGCTGTGTGATGAGTTGAAGTTTAAGTCAGACTGTTACATTGAGTGACGACCTCCTACCATTACAGTAAACGGTTTTTCCTCTCGGGAGAGTAACTTACACAGTTGAAATTATGGTAATTATCTGAAGCTACAATAAAACTTGATACATCTTCATCTGTGGCTTTAGGTTCGTGGAGTACTGGGCCAGGATTGGTAGTGAAAACAACATGTCCATGTGCCACCGTCCGACATGTCGAAAAGAGGGAGTGCTGCTGGACTATTCTACCGATGGAGGTGTGCCAACATTTCATTTCCGCCTTTTGGTCTTCCACGTTGTAAATGAATTCCTGTGTTCCTATAAGGCGTGTCGTGGATCCTGCTGCACGAGATGGACTATCTCAAGTACGTTTCTGTGAGGAGAGATTACATTGTCCTGCCAGAGGGGGCGCTAACCAACGCCACTCGCTTACGCTGGTGGCAGCCATTCACCATTTCCTCCGGCTTGGCCTCCCCCAGCCTGGAAAGAGCTCAGTGGGCTTTAGACAACATCTTAGTTGGGGGGTCAGACATTAATCCATCAACCCTGCTTGACACCTTTGATGACGGTAAGTCAGTACAAGAAATTTTTTAGTTTTAATCAAATACTAATAAAAAATCCTTATTTTTAAAATTTGTTTGCCAGAGGGTGTTTCTCATGAGGAAAGCTGGAGTTTCTACCCGAATGCTGTGAGAACCGCTGGCTTCTGTGGAAACCCCTCGTTCCACCTTTACTGGCCCAACAAGAACCAAGACAGGACACACAACATCCTGGCCACTCGAGAACTCATCGTACAGCCAGGATATATTCTCCAGTTCAAGGTGTGATGAAGCCAAAGAGCAATCCAGCTTCATTTAGGAGCTCTTCTTGGGGTTTCGTATGAGAGTTCTATTCCTGGTCTCCTGTCCTGTTGTAGATAGTTGTTGGCTGTGAGGCGGACACGTGTGAGGACCATCATTCCGTCCTGCTGCAGTACAGGAAGGATGCAAGGTAGACACCGACGCTTACCATTCAGCATGGGAGGGATCGTTGGGATTTTTGGACATGTAGTACATCAATGGACCCCCCCCCACCCCCCACCCCCCCCCCCCCACCCCCCACTCGGTCCCGTCAGCCCAGTTCTGGTCGGATTTTGATGATGAGAAACGTAGTTCCGGTTAGTTGTTGGAGTAGCGTTAGGCTTGTCAAAACAATATGCGATCAAAAGAGTAAAATATTTACATGGCAATTATGCCTCCTAGGCCATAGATGGATGGATGGATGGATGGATGGATGCATGGATAGATGGATAGATGGATGGATGGATGGATAGATGGATGGATAGATGGATGGATAGATGGATAGATAGATGGATGGTTGGATAGATGGATGGATGGATGGATGGATGCATGGATAGATGGATGCATGGATAGATGGATAGATGGATAGATAGATAGATGGATGGATAATTAGATGGATGGATAATTAGATGGATGGATAATTAGATGGATGGATGGTTGGATGGATGGATGGATGGATGCATGGATGGATGGATGCATGGATGGATGGATGCATGGATAATTAGATGGATGGATGCATGGATGGATGGATGCATGGATGGATGCATGGATGGATGGATGCATGGATAGATAGATAGATAGATAGATAGATAGATGGATTGATGGATGGATAATTAGATGGATAGATGGATGGATGGATAATTAGATGGATAGATGGATGGATAGATGGATGGATGGATGGATAATTAGATGGATAGATGGATAGATAGATGGATAATTAGACGGATGGATGGATGGATGGATGGATGGATGGATGGATGGATAGATGGATGGATGGATAATTAGATGGATAGATGGATGGATAGATGGATGGATGGATGGATGGATAATTAGATGGATAGATAGATGGATAATTAGACGGATAGATGGATAATTGGATGGATGGATGGATGGATGGATGGATGGATGGATGGATAGATGGATGGATGGATAATTAGATGGATAGATGGATGGATGGATGGATGGTTGGATGGATGGTTGGATGGATGGATGGATAATTGGATGGAAAGATGGATGGATAATTAGATGGATAGATGGATAGATGGATGGATAATTAGATGGATAGATAGATGGATAATTAGACGGATAGATGGATAGATGGATGGATGGATGGATGGATGGATGGATGGTTGGATGGATGGTTGGATGGATGGATGGATAATTGGATGGAAAGATGGATGGATAATTAGATGGATAGATGGATAGATGGATGGATAATTAGATGGATAGATAGATGGATAATTAGACGGATAGATGGATAATTAGATGGATGGATGGATGGATGGATGGATAATTAGACGGATAGATGGATAGATAGATGGATAATGAGACGGATAGATGGATAATTAGATGGATGGATGGATGGATGGATGGATAATTAGATGGATAGATAGATGGATAGATGGATAATTAGACGGATAGATGGATAATTAGATGGATGGATGGATGGATGGATAGATGGATAATTAGACGGATAGATGGATAATTAGATGGATAGATACATGGACAATTAGAAAGATAAATGGATAGATAGATAGATGGATAGATGGATAGAGAGATAGGTGGGTGGATGGATGGATGGATAGATAGACCTGGCTCTCGTATAATAATATAATAATAAATAAATAAATAAATAAATAATAAATAAAAAAATAAATAATAATAATAATAATAATAATGTGGAGAATTCAGCCATGATTTATTATTTATATATTTTTGAAAAACTATGATACGGTGAAGCTACAAAATTTGAAATGCAAAGCGGCGAGGGAGGACTGTATTATGGAATGGTGCATTTATCATTCACTCACCCCCCCTTTCAGGTCTGACTCGTGGCAGTTGGTACAGTCCGAGTGCCTCCCCTCCTCCATCAACAACGTGGGTTGCTCTCCCTTCCAGTTCCACGAGTCCACCATCTTCAGTCCGGTCAACAGCTCAACGTGGACCAGGGTCACCGTCCAGCTGCCCGACCACGTCTCCTCGGGGTAGGTACCATGTTTCATTTTAATGGTTACTGGGAAGGATGATACACATCACATGGAAGCGGCAGGGAGGCAGTTGCCGCCATGTTGATGTTGAAGCGGTATTAATACTAGCATTATAATAATAGGATTCAGTATTAAAAATTGCAATGTTTTTGTCATTAGAGCATTATTGTATTATTGTTTATGTATTTTTTTTTCAATTTTTTTTCCAAAATTTTTAAATGGAGGGGTGAGGACAAAGTAAGAAGCCAAAAAGTACCACTTCCACACAAAATAGGAGGAGAACTTTTTTTTTGTCAGACTCTGCAACCATGGCTGGGTCAATGTACTACTATGTAAAGTAATATGTCATCTACATATGTGACTACATATGACTTGTCGTTCAATGGTTTGCACTAATAATCAATCGGCTATAGTCAATGATTCGTAGTAGCGGCTACAACTGCTTTTTTTTGTTTTTGTTTTCATTTTGTTTTTTTTCATTCCCAGGGCGACACAGTTCCGCTGGATTCAAATGGAGGGGACGGGCGAGCGACAGAGCTGGGGGGTGGACAATGTTTACATTGGAGAGGCCTGCCCGGGGCTCTGCAGCGGACACGGCTACTGCACTAGCGGAGTGGTCTGCATCTGTGATGAAGGATACCACGGTGGGCCACAAACCACTAGTTTTGTGTCATTGGCAATTATGCAAATTAGATACAATACACAACACCACAGATACATTACAGCCCTGTGGTGAAAATCTATTTTTTGTGGAGCAGAAAGTGATTAGAATTGTGCGTCCTAAACTCATTTCCGTCATTCTGCATCTGCCCCGTGGTCCTCTCCTCCCTCCCGAACAGGCGATGACTGCTCCCTCTCCAGCAGTGACCTGCCCAGCTTCATCAAGGACAACTTTGAGTCTGGGAGTGTCTCTCAGGAGAGCTGGCAACTAATCCAGGGCGGAGGAGTGGGCAGTGGCTGCGGACAGTTGTCACCGCATGCCCACGGAGACTCGTTGTATTTCAATGGCTGTAAGATGAGGCAGGCTGTGACCAAGCCGCTGGACCTCACTCGAGCCAGGTACAGGTACAAGCAGGATGTCTTCACTGACATCATGACTACTCGTGTTCTGTGCCTCGGCAACTCTTGAGGTCCATTTCTCCCTTTTAACTTTGTCGCTTGTGTGTCTCCCTGCAGTAAGATCATGTTTGTGCTGCAGATTGGCAGCGTGGCACAGACGGATAGTTGTAACGTAGCTCTGGATCTTGCCGACACGGTGGACCGAGCTGTGCTGCTGCAGTACAGTGTCACCAACGGAGTCAGCTGGCACGTCATCGCCCAGCATCAGCCCAAAGACTTCATAAAAGCTCAGAGGGTCTCCTATAATATTCCGCTGTAAGTGACCTTCACACGATGAAATGATATTTACTCAAGGGACCTAAATTTTGATACATTTATATACTCCAAACTTTAATTTCTTACCTTATCTTTCTTACCTTACCTTTTTTTTTGTCCCATCCAGCCATTGAGGCAGATAGTATTGTTGGTCTAAATCAGGGGTCTCAAACTCAATTTACCTGGGGGCCACTGGAGCTAGGGTCTGGGCAAGGCTGGGCCGCATCAAAAAGTCTTAGGAAAAAAAACGCATTTATTAAAAACAGAAAAATATACAAACTTTTTCAGTGCTTTGGTTCTGAATTTCTACAATAAAAGCTCTGATAAAACATTCCACTGTTCTCAAATATCTTAATTTTTATTTTTCTGCACAAAATAAGATGAAAAATAAATAAACAAATCAAGAATAAAGAAAAGCAATCAGTAATAAATAAATATAATAATAATAATAATAATAAAAACTTAAGAAACCACATATAGTTGGTGGGTAGACAAATGATTTTTTTCAGATAAAATGAACAAAGCATTATTAGAGCCCTGTAGACATGACAAAACACGACTATAGTCACATTTATACTCTTTTTATTTACAACATATTGCGCAACTGCCGGGTCTTGAGACACATGCTAACTCGCAAACTAGAGAGCTAGCGACCTAAACGGTAGCCTTCAAGTTATTTCCTTTAAACTTAAATAGCCAAAAAACTTACCACTTCCACACGGATAGGGAGGATAACTATTAACAGTTATTTAACCTTTAACATGAACATTAATCAAACGTAATAATTTTTTCTGGGTACATGATACCATACAGCATCCATATCAAACTTGCGCGGGCCGCACTAACATTAAACTTTCATATCAAGGCGGGGGCCTCAAACTAGTGTCCTGCGGGCCACATTTGGCCCGCGGGCCGCGTGTTTGAGACCCCTGGTCTAAACGCCCTTACATGCTAAACAGATTTGCTCTGTGTCAGGAAAAGTTGTAAGCTACAACTTCCCTTTACCATGAAATTTGATTTGCCGTTATTTGATGTTTTTGTGATGCGCATTTGAATCGACCTGGGGTGGAAACTGTAGATTGCAACCATAATTACAACCATACAGTTGCAGTAATTAAAATCTCACTGCTTATTACTGTAATAATAGCATACCCTACTTTCCCCAGAGAGGCGAGGGTTAAAGGCGTGATGCTGCGATGGTGGCAGCCACGCCATGACGGCGTGGGACACGACCAGTGGGCGTTGGACCATGTGGAAGTAGTTCTGTGAGTACCATACACCCGGCCAGCCCGGCCTCCCATCAGAGCCCAGATCCGCCCTTGTCTGATCCTGCATCACCCGTGTAAACATCACCTTCTCCTCTACTCCAGTCTACACACACACGGGAATACGCATCCACATACACAGTACATACACGTGCAGAGAACTTCATCACTTCTGGTGTCAGGCAAGCAGGAAGATTACAGTAGCGATGCTTTCAAGGGTTCTCTTTGTGGATGGCTGGCAAATCATCATATTTTCAGTGCCTTGTGGAAAATTCTCGGAAATGATTGAATCGAATGAGTGAATGCGCTTGTTTACCTCCCAAGTCACCTTTTTTGTGGTTAAATCTTTTATAATTCTACCAACAATTCTGCAGGACACTGAAGGTATCGTGGCTAATTAGCTCGCAAATGAAATGTATTGTTACCATGAAGCAGTTGGAATGCAATTCCTGCATGTTGCCGGGGATGTGATGGGTGCGGATTGCGCAATCAGACCTGAACCCCATGCACTAAAAGGCGTACCCTGAATGTTTCGCGTACACACTTCAGCCCCCCCCCGCTTCCTCCAAACAGTGCAGTACAGTACTGTGACGTAACCGCTGTGTTGTTACACCGTGGTCACCGTGGTCCACCGGCTGGTCCGCAAGAAGCCGTCATTGCAACAGAGGTAATACCAGACCGCCATGACGGTTCCTTACAGAGCGGTTGGTGCATTCTTGTTTCCATGAGTAGATTCGTTGCTTAGACCAGTGATTTTCAACCACTAGTGTACCTTGAGAAACCGTCAGGTGTGCCGTGAGGAACTATCCAATATCACTTTTTATAATTAACATTTATTAATCATCATTTGCAAATATGATGTCAATAGCCATTATGTCAATAGTATACATGGACCCAAATATTCCAATTCACTTTGGTTTATTTGCTCAAACGGAAAGAATTGAACAGGGATGGAATATTCCTTTAACCAATCCGATTGAGGTATCTTGTACCCGCTCAAACGGAAAGTTGTCAGACTGCGTTCTTCTTCTTCTTCTGTTGTTTATTAGCGGTTGGCAAGCAGCTTTCGTATGCATTAGCGCCATCTGTAGAACAGAATCTAAACCCTTCTATACTTTATTCACAAGTGCAGTTTTATTAAAAAAGAAAATATATACAGTAAAGTCTCATTATATCGATATTCTCGGGAGTCGGAAAAAATACCGATATAACCGGACTATCCATATATCCGATCCTGCGCCGAACTGCATTAAAAGTGGGCAGATCTTTGATATGGCATGTAATTTTCTCCTTGAGTTCATGGATTGCGTATCTAGCATGCTTTTGTACTACAATACATTTTGTACTACAGCAAATAAAAATAAACTTACGCTGTAGTGATTACCGGTTACCGGGACATAATTCACCCCGGAACTAGGTGTTGCCACCCGTAGGCGCGAGGGACGGGTGTTTTCCGCTGTGTGTGCTGCACTCTGGTGGTGGAAGTGTGAAAAATAAAGTTGACTGGAAGCAGCCGTTGGCCGTGTTCTTTTTTGGTATTGAAATCCTTAAGCAAAGATTGATTTAAGCTGCTTTTGTATCGATATAAGCAGACCAAATTGGCTGGCGGGAGATGAAAAGGGCATCGTAGTAACCGGATTATCATAATAACCGTGTATCGTACTAACGGAGCTAATTATATCATAAAAGACTAGAAATTTGCCGGGAAATGAAAATAGTATCGTAATAAGTAGTCATTTGTTTTAACCGATATCGATATAACAAGACTTTACTGTATCTATATAAAACATGTCCCGAGTTTAATTATAAAATATGATCAAGATTGAATTTGATCTTTTCCTGTTTAAATTGATCCCGGGTGCGTTCTTTCAGCGCATGCTCAGATATGACGTAACACGCAGATCCAGACGTTCTTCACTTTTAAAAATGGAGGCCAGCAATCGGCACTGGACTAAGTAAAGTTTGTTTTTGATTCAAACTAAATTTCAAGACTGGACAGACGAAAAACTGCTAATACGGAGTTATTCCAACAAGTGAAAGAAAAACTCTGGGAAGTCGGTATCACGTGATGTTTTACTGGGCATGCCCTATTGACTGTTCTGGTTGATTTTCACGGCGCATGTAGACAAGAGATTGGAATATTCCTTTCCATGGATACCATTGTTTCCCAAGAAAGGTGATTGGGAAAGAGAAAAAGTGGTGATGTAAAAACATGGCTACTGTGGAGTGTCTGTGGTGTAAAGACTGGCATAGCAATGTAATATTGGTCCGTGTGGCAACACCTACCTTGTTCCTCCCATAGACTTATTGATGCACGTGTGAGGTCGTGGTGACATTTTGGAACATTTTTGGTTAGTGGTGTGCCACAAGATTTTTACAATGTAAAAAAAAAAAACGTGCCGTGGCTCAAAAAAGGTTGAAAAACACTGGCTTTGGTCCTCCACGGACCAAAACACTAACAGATGCTGAACTGAACTGTACTGCTTCGTGGAAACGTGCTTTAAGTGCCAAACCCGAGCTGCCCCCCCCTGGTCTATGTGGCCGTGACCTCTCACCCCCGCCTCCCTCGCAAACCCTCTGCATGATTTCAACTCTCGACGGCTCAGAAGTGTGACAATGATCCTCACGGTGTTTTATTTCTCTCTGTTGGCCACTTTTCTCCCGTTCCGTTTGGTTGATTGGCTCCCTCCTTGCTGCTTCATGTGTTTGTGTCCGACCTCCTCATCCTCATTTCCCTCCTTTCATCCTCCCCTCCTTCATTCTGCTCCACGATGGATGGATTACTGCTGTCTCCTCTTTCTCTGAGCCAACGTCTTTCCATCCACTGTGACTTTTCTTCCTTCTCTCTTATCTTTCTACCTCCTCTAACGTCACTTCCGCTTCCTACTGCGGGGGTCCTCTGCCCCCCCCCCCATACACCCCCAGTCCACAGCTCCTACCCCCACACACCTTTCTTGGAGACAGCACTCCCCTCCACCTGCCTCACCCCTCCGGCGCTCTAACCTCTTCTCTCTTCTGTATTCTGCTCCCTCTGGCATGGCTGTAGCGTCAGGTAAGTTCACCGCCTCTTCCTGAATGCCGCACCCCCCCCCCCCCCGCCCGCACCCCCGCGTCCCCGTCCCTCACAGCCCCTATTATTCCCCTCTTTGCCAGCCCTCCTCCTCTCACACACAAACACACATACACACGACCCTCACCATCACCGCTCATCTCCATGCCCTCACTCTCAAATCTCCAGTCCCACACAGTCCAGGTGGAGGCTCCGTAACTCCAACGGAAAAACCCCCAACCCCAAAAGGTTCATTAAAGAACAGAAAATGAGGGATTCTATCAGGAGTTTGAAGTGGACACAATGTAGTACTAGTGTATTAGTATTGTTAGTGTGTACACGGTACATCTATCGCTACACCTTTACCTGTTTACCTGTGTCTGTTGCTAATAAAAGAGCTGCTGGATTCAATAGCCAACCAACGCGTTGGCTTCAGCTTTGGGCGATCAATGCCTGGAACTTTGCTTCACCTCAGCTTAGCGGCATCAGACGTTGGCTGGAGAGTGTCATGTGACCGGGCTGCTCCATTCCACTCCTGCATGGCCTCACGCGTGGGAGAGGGAGTCTCATTTACTTATCGTACCGTACTTGAAGTACCCAAAACAGGGGTGTCCAAACATTTGCCTCCGAGGGCAGAAGCACTTTGATACGCAGGTAACACGCAACATTACAGTAGTTGATGAGGAACGAACCTACCGGACTCTACCACTACTAATTGGTCCTCAGTAACAACTCTAAATGTATGTGCCTTACTTCATCAGTAACTACTCTAAAATTGTGCCTTAGTTCATTCGTAACTACTCTAAAAGTGTGGCTTAGTTTCTTGATAACAATGCTGAATCTATGTGCCTTAGTTCCTCAGTAACTACTCTAAATATATGATCCTTGGTTCCTCAGTAACTACTCTAAATCTATGCTCCTTAGTTCCTCAGCAACTACCCTAAATCTATGTGCCTTAGTTCTTGTTCCTCGCTAACTACTCTAAATCTATGTGCCTTAGTTATAGTTCCTCGCTAACCACTCTAAATATATGTGCCTTAGTTCCTCAGTAACTACCCTAAATCTATGTGCCTTAGTTCTAGTTCCTCGCTAACTACTCTAAATCTATGTGCCTTAGTTCCTCACTGACTACTCTAAATCTATATGCCTTAGTTCCTCAGTAACTACTCTAAATATATGTGCCTTAGTTCCTCAGTAACCACTCTAAATCAATATGCCATAGTTCCTCAGTAACTACCCTAAATCTATGTGCCTTAGTTCTTGTTCCTCACTAACTACTCTTAATCCATATGCCTTAGTTCCTCAGTAACTACTCTAAATATATGTGCCTTAGTTCCTCAGTAACCACTCTAAATCTAGGCTCCTTAGTTCCTCAGTAACTACTCTAAATCTACGTGCCTTAGTTCCTCAGTAACGATTCTAAATCTATGTGTCTTAGCTCCTCGGTAACTACCCCAAATCTATGTGCCTTAGTTCCTCGCTAACTACTCAAAATCTATGCTCCTTAGTTGCTCAGTAACCATTCTAAATCTATGTGCCTTAGTTCCCCAGTAACTACTCTAAATCTATGTTCCTCGGTTCCTCGGTAACCATTCTAAATCTACGTGCCTTGGTTCCTCAGTAACTACTCTAAATATATGCTCCTTAGTTTCTCTGTAACCACTCTTAATCCATGTGCCTTAGTTCCTCTGTAACTACTCAGTGTGCCTTAGTTCCCCAGTAACTACTCTAAATATATGCTCATTTCCCCAGTAACCACTCTAAATATATGCTCAGTTCCACAGTAACAATTCTAAATCTATGTGCCTTAGCTCACCAGTAACTACTCTAAATCTATGTGCCAGCATCTATCCCCTAGTGTTGTTTGACTGATATATAAAGCTAAAACTAATAAGTTTTAACATTATTAGAGCCCTGTAGACATGAAATAACACCCCAACAGGCATTTTATACTCGTATTATCGTACATTTACAACACATTGCGACAGCACGCTACCATGCTAACTAGTTAGCCTCTCCAGTGTACTTATTCTAAAATGGTTTGAAAGACGGAAGACGGCCAAAATTGTACCACTTCCACATGGAGCAAGAGGAGAAGCTTTTTTTTCCACTAGGTAGATAGGTGACGTCATCCTTTGGTTTGGCCGTCAACATGGTCGCCGTTATGAAAATATAGCGTTTGAGGCCACCCAGAACGTTGTTCCCGTGTGGATGAAACGGATAAAATCGGTTGCGCTCTCCATGAGGCGCATGAGACGGACCTCCCCACTTTCACGGCTCTTTGTGGATGTTCGTCTGCGCTCCATCCTCCCATCATGACCCATCAACCTCCCACCCCGCCCAGCCGCCCTGCCCCCACCCTCCACTTTGCAGAGCGCACCCCCTGGCTGCATACCCGGCTCACTGGCGCCGCCCTGCTGGATTGGAAGAGGCAATGAACAGGCTAAGCAGCTTTTGACTCTTGTCTTATAGTTTCCACGCCTTTGTCTGCTAACAACCATGCGCTCTTTTTTTTTTTCTGACGTCAGTCCACGGTGTGCGAGTGTGCCATGTGTCGTCCCGTGTCTCCGTGTAGTCATAGCAACACGTCTAGCTGCACAGCATAAGCAAACCCACGTCTGTAGAGCAGTGCCGGCATTGGACCGTCAGAGTGTGTTCTTCTCTACTAACATCAACACCCCCCCCCCCTTCACTGTGTTTGTGATCTCTGCAGCACCCGAAAACAAAACTACATGATGAACTTTGCCAGACAAACGGGCTTGCGCCACTACTACAGCCGCAAGCGGCGGGCACTGCTGCAACGTGCCTGAACCACCGCAGATGGGATTTGCCCCCTTTTCAACCTCCCAGCCACCTTCACCCCTCCCATGGCCAAATCCAACCCATCGCACCCCCACAGCGCTTTGGCGGGAATGAAAGTCAGCAGACAGGAGCGACGCGGCCATTGTCTTTTCCTTTTCTACCATGGACGGTCAGGGTTTGTAGTTGTTTTCTAAAAGTGTTGCTCCACGTGGTTCCTCTTCCCACCTGGCTCCGTCTCCTGCCCACCCCACATCCGCACCGCACCTCCGTCCCCTCGTTTCCAACCACACTGTGAAATTGAGAGATAAAATATCACTGATGAACTGACCGACTCCCACTGAGCCGCCAAGGGGAGGATCGCTCCAAGCCGCCAGCCTGGAAGCCAGGAGCAAGACCAAGACCAGGACCAGGATGCTGACCATAAAGAGGAATAACGCAGAAAAAAAAAAGTCCAAAAATATAATACTGTGTTCTTGGTGTTCTTGTGTGTCTGTGGGTTCTTTTGTGCAGAATTGACTGTGGTGTTTGTTTCTTTGTTTGTTTTCTACTAATTCATATGATATTAAAAGAGGGGGGGGGGCGCTGGGTTCTGCTTCCTTACCTCCAATTATCTTACCAGTGCGGGCAGCGTGGAAAAATTCTCTGAATGGGCAAAGAAATTGTTTTAAAAAAAAGAAACAGACTTAAAAATGTCTTTTTGTTCATTTAAAAACCGAATTTTATATATGTTGGCTCCGGAAAAATACAGATATTTATGGTATATGGCCTTCACGTGACCTATTTAAGATGCACTGTGCGTGAACTGTATGTTATTTTTCAAGTGTTAAGTTATTAGGCAGTGGAGTCAGGTTCTCATACTGCATCATCACCGCTCTTCTCTTGTGCTGTTCCCCCTTTTCCTCCACCCCCCCCGCTGATTACTGATACATGGAGGTGAGGCTCTGTAAGTGTTGTTATTTGAAGTCTGTGTAACATGGACCCTCTGCCCTCAGTGTAACTCCAGTATAGCCAACTCCTGTACATATACTGTATGTATATCCACGATGGGGAGACCCAGCAGCCTTACAAAAGGGAAATAAAGAACTGCCCACACCTCAGATTGGACAGATTGCTTCTATGCTTCTTTATGCAGACATTCAACACTTATTAATAAATATCGTTTGCTTGACAAACTAGAAAGGTGAGTTATTGAATAAAACAGTCGGCACAAACTCGCAGATTTTTGGTCTGCAAAGGTTTTCCGTTAATCTACTTTGGCAGCAAAGCGCTGTCATAAAAATTTATGTTGTCCTTGCGCGTGCGTGGCACTGATTCAATGAAACTTTTCTATAATCGGGGGGGGGAAAAAGCCCATTCTAAAATTGATTATTTTGAAATGTTCTGAGCTCTAACAATGGGTATCTGCTAACTTTCATATGCTAGCAATTGCAGGAATGTTCAAGTCCACCCCTGTTACCCAAGAAGGACATTTCATTAAAATCTGCAGTTTTCATTCTTCAAATGAATATCAGAGTTGTAGTCAGAAAACTCTGGTCAACATACAACTCCCTTCAATTGCGGTCTTTACTTTCATATTTTTTCACATTTTAAATGGTCTTTGACCCATGCCTAAATGTAATAGAGAAAAAGCTGGCAAGGTTTCCTAGTGTTTGGAATCTTAATCATTCTAGCCTGGAAAGCTGCTGACTGTTGCAGATTTTATTCAACGTTGACCCTGACACTGAAGAAGGGCCACGGTTTTATCATTACAAACACACCTGCAACTCATCACAACCAATTTTGAGAATAGCAAAAGAAAAATGTTCACACGTGATGGATGGATGAAAAAAAGGCTTGACATCTGCCCAAAGTCCATGCATTCTGACATCCTTGGTCCGTTTGCTCGCCGGTCCTGTCTTGGGGGTCACAGAATGGGCATGGGCTGCTGGGTGAGCAAAAGTCCGAAGCGTTTCTTCACTGTCACCCTGTGTCGTGAGAACTTGTCATCCGGGGAGAAGCGTGCCGGGTGGGCTGAGCTGGTGGGCTGCCCATTCGGTGCCACTTTCTGCAGAGGGGGAAAGAGCAAAACGTACTTCGTCAAAAGCAGCAAAAACAGGCCTGGGGCATTTTTAATTAACTTAATGCAGTGGTGTGAAAAGCGATTATGGGGGCATTTCTAGGATTTGTTTAGTAAGCCGTTTTTTAAATTAATCTTTTATAATGTCAATAACAGTCAAGCTCCGGGCTGTAAATGGCCCGTGGCATGCACTTTGGAAACCACGGATCTTTGTTTAGGGGTGTTTTTTGTTGTGATTACACGTTTGAGTTGATCTGAAGCTACACAGCCTGTTTACCAAAGATTGGAGACAAAATCACGGAACCATATTGTGACTAAAAGCAGAACCACTCTTAGTAACCACTTACAATCCACATTACACCGACAAGACAGTTGTATCCTAGGCTCTTATCATCAAGCTAGCTGCTAGCTTAATAAACTATGTAAACACGAGTTACCTTCAGAGTGTACACTCTATCTCCGTTTTCATCCAGGTGATACTGCAGGTACATGATGACGATTTCTGGTTTCAAACAGCGTCAAAAAAAACTTAAAACAACGTTAGATTGTTTTTTTTTCGGGAGAAAAACTACTCCAACGGGCTTTCCTCTTCGCTGTGTCCCACGTGTGCCGAAGTGACGCATATAAACCGGATATCCTGTTTGGATATCGCTAAGCATTTTGGGAAATTGAGTTTTTGCTAAAAGCACCGCCAAAATTGTTTTAATGTACACATAGCTTGCTAAACCTTAATAAGAACCCATATAGAATCCATCAAAATTACTAAATTGAGAACAGCAAAAACGTAAAGCTAATAGAATTCTACAATTTCGATGCGATCAACAAGACAGAAAGGAGTTGCAGTAAGACACATTAAACTGAGGAAGGCAGCATTACGCCATTGTTGAGTCCAGCCTGTCGTACCTACGAAGAAGAAAATGTTTACCAAGGTGAATTTCAGTTAAAACATTGACATACCTGTCGGCGCCGAGCCTCCGGGAAACTGGTGTTTTTTAACCTGACTTTAATGAAAAATCTTCCTTGGTTCAGCCTGAGAAGCACAAAATAAAAGCACCTTCGTAAAATAACACATTTGCGCCACAGGCAACCGAGTCTACTCTGTATGCTGGTGATGGAAAGTTCGCCTCCTTATAGCGATACGTTTTTTTAGTCTCGGCTCACTAAAACTAACAATTTCTTTCGACTCCCAAATAGCCAAATATTTTTTGTTGTCTCGATTATTACCAAATGATGTGTATTGTTTAAAATGAAATACTAACAAAAAATATATAATTTTTTAAATGATTCAAACCTCAATGAACACTGGCAAAAATGTTATGAAAAAACAAAGACTTGTCTCAAGAGACAATAGGTAAAATCTTCTTTCTAATGAACGAATCAGCTCTTGAAAATTATGTATTTAGCGTTTTTAATGAATTAAAACAGGATGCTATCGACGTGTGACACAAAAATGTGACAATATTTTATTTAAAAATTCCATTTCATGGAAATGCATACATTAAAAAACGGGTTTTAAAAAAAATGGTTAAACTATCCATATTCATAGCCGAGTGCCTTCAGACTATATAGTGATCTTTCCACCATGAACACTTGGTGATGCTCATGTTCACCAGCTGCCAATCATAACAACAGCCACAAATGTAAGCGTGATGGAGAAAGCGGCGGCCTTGAGGCCCACACAGGTGTTACAGTATGGCCGACTGCAACAAGCGTAGCTCATCGTGTAGAAAACTCCTTTGTAGGACATCTCCCGAGTCTGGCTGCAAACTTTTTTTGGCATGCAACCCATGGCTTTGAGGGCGCTATAGTTGCCATAGCGACCATCTGCTTTGAAGCACACCTCATCCGGGGGGCACTCGGTCACAACGGGCTCGTATTTGTGCTCTTTCTCCAGAAGGGGCGTGAAAAAGCAGCGCAGGTTGCCGCAAAGCAGAGGGGGCATGATGTAGAAGAAGAAGACTGTGGCTTGCAGGAGCTGCGTCATGGTCGACCTACATCGAGACACAAGTGAGACCCTCACATTTAAGGTTCTTCCCGTCACGACTACGTGTTTACAATTTCACTGAAGTAGCATAACCGGAATGGAAAGCAGCAGAGGTCATGTAGCATCTTGTGCACAGTATCATCCATGCGGGTTGAAGCTGTAAATATCTCTACGCTTTAAAATGTCAGTCTGCACAAATATGATAACTTGTTTCAAATGTACATCCTAGATCCATAAGGTCCATAAAGTGATGGCTTAAACTTGATTGCAACTACATACATGCTAAGAAATAACAGCCAATAGGAATCAGGTATAATAATAATAATAATAATAATAATTGTAGTGCCTTGTAAGTGATGCATACAAGTTAGCATGACAAGTCATTTTTTGTTCTTCCAAGTGTGTCGAGGGATTTATTTTCACAAAGTAAACATTCCTTCAATACAATGTACCAGCACAAAGCTTCCTGATTCCCAATACTCAATTGAACTTCCCTAATGTCCATCAGGCAACGAGCATCTTTAAAAGACAAAACTTACATGCCCTCGTCTTAGATGGGACCTTTAAGTTGAGAAAGCCAAGCTTTGCAGAGCTTGTCTTTATCAGGTGTGACTGCACAGTTGACTGCAAGTCTTGTGTAGGCCACGCCTTCACACTCACACACCTGATGGCGATATCTACATATCAATTTGTTTGCAAGGTTCCAGGAGGGCTGACAAACCCACCCTCTAAAAGCAGCGATTCTTGCTAAAACAAACACATAACGATGATGTGATGAGACACAGGTGAGTGACTGCGACCAGCAGGAAACACGCCTACGATGCGGGGGATGATGTGGAAGTGCTAGGGTCGTTTGAACACGAGCCCCAAAGCTGTTCCCTGATAGCATGCGTGATGTTGGAGTACTCGGCCTGTTCTGCCGTCATCCCCAAAAGCAGCTTCAGGATGGCCTTAGACCCGGGCGCCATGTTGCACTTGTCCCTGCAGCAGCAACGGTGTCTCACTCGGAACTCCACCCCCTTGTAGGACACCGTTTGCCGGGCGCCGCACAGCTCGGCGTCCACGCAACCCTGAGAGGACAGCGCGTGGTAGGCGCCGTAGTAAGCCGTGGAAGTGGTACAGCGCTGGCCGGGTGTACAGTGGGTGGTGACGTTGGGGCACGACTCCTCCTTGGGCTGCAGGGGGCAGAAGTAACACAGCAGGCTGTCCAGGCTCAAGGCCGGGCAGAGCAGCGCTGCCGTCACCATGATGGAAGTCAGCTGGCTCGCTGTGAGGCTGCAACGATCACATGTTTGAGTCACGTGAAACATCAGGTTGACGCCGCGTGCGTTTGTGTTGTTCACCTGCAGTTTCTTTGTGCGCCCATCTTAGTGCGACAGCCTCTTGAAGATCTGCTGCGGTGCTCCAGCAAGTTCCACAAGCACTGATTTGCAAGCAGCAACAGGTGTGTTTCAAGTCCACTTATACACCATGACACACAAGCCACACCAGGGTGTCCAAATTGTGGCCCAGGGCCATTTGTCTTTTTTTTTTTAAAGTTTTTTTTTATTGGCCTGTGCCATGTTGGGTCACAACAACCAAAGGGATGAGAGCGGCGAGTGTAACAAATGTGAGTAGTTTGGTTAGGATGCATTTTCATGTGCTCCCCCCTGTTTGGGCCCCACCTGGAACCTTTGACACATTCAGCATTCACCTCCATGACACTTTAATGTACCGATGCTGACTTAAAATGATGTTGCTTATTGTGAAAGTGATAGTAACCGTCCGTCATGGTCCTCCTTTTTTGTCTGTAGCTTCAACCTGCTCAAGAACATTCCTGATGGGGGAGCGGATGACTCCTTTGCTCTCTGACAACAAGGAAGTGATCACATTCACAGTCAAAGCTTCATTGGAATGCTTTGTGTTAAATAGGAAGAAGCTGAGCTTATTTAATCTGACCGCCTCTTGGGTTCGCATTTGATGATGATAATGACACATTTGTTCACTTCCTGTAGTCAACATGGAAGTATCCATCCATCCACAAGGGGCTGCAGACTAAACAGGGAAGCCCAGACTTCCCTCTCTGAGTGAGGACAGCCAGTATAGAAAATGGATAGCTGGATGGGTAAATAGACAGTTACAAAAAAAAAAAAAAAACAAAATATTAAATACTTCAGACAGGTCTTGAGTATTCACACAACTTCTAGGTTGCTGTCGTTTACAAACATGCCTGCACCAGCCAATGGGGAGTTGTGATTTCTGAACTATTTGACTGGTAATAATGGCTTCCTCCAGCAGAGGGCGTGTTGTCATTGTTGTGTGCCAGCCGGGGAAGTGGGCGGGGCCAAGATGAATAAAACAAACACCTTTCAAGAAGTCTTCAGGTAAAACTCACTGAGCAGTGAATGATGTGGTTAATCTCAACAAGGGCCTGACACCAACCACAGCTTTAATGGTAGGTTAAGAACACCAAATGTCTACTTATTGTGATCTTGGAGTGTTTTCATACGTTGGATTATGCTGTTAGTTGTTGTTAGAGTATGTTGCTAGTCTGTAGCCGACAATAATTGTGAGATTGAAGTTGGAATCTTTGTTAGTGTTACTATCGTACAATTCATGCGATTGTCGCTTTTTTACTGAGCTTCCGAGTGGACACGGAGAAAAAAAATGAGTGAAAAAAGACGAATCTTTAGCGAGAACGCTAAAGAATTTACTTTTAAGAGCATTGTATTTCCGTGGTCGGAGCGGATGTTTGCGTTGAAACTTCAAATTAAGAGCAGCACATGCGTTGTGTTTCTGATTTGACTGCTTGTTTATAGAACAAGCTGAGCACATAAGTGAAATAATCCGATTCATGGATAATGAATGCATTTCCTTTCAAGTGCCAGTACTCAAAGAGATGTGCTTACATAAACACGATCTCGGATTGGATGTTGGGGTTTTATTTTCAAAATTTCTTTTTGGTCAGACATTTGGCGCGCTGAGACATTTCCTGTTAAGATTTGAAATGCTGTTAACGATTGACCAAGGCGCTGGCTTCTGTCCTACATTTCGCACTGACGTGATACTTTGGTGTCTTTTTTTTTTTTTTTATCTCGCAGTGTTCCTTTACATGAAGTGACAAATTGCAGTATCATTCCAGACATATTTTCACTAGAATGCAATGGACCCCCCAGCATCACGACGTGGACCACCACCCGTACGACCACGTCAAGCTCTCCAAAGACAGGATTGTGTGACTGAGAATAAAAATCAATTGCACCTGTATGATTATATTGATGTTGAGGATATTCCAGACAAGGAACATTCAGCTCTATATGAGAAGTACATGCCTCGTACCCAATCCCAGTCTGTCGCTGCAAACCACCCCAAGACTGATGGTAGTCCCAAAGATGCTGTTGGCGAAGGAACAAATAAGCCTCCACGAGCCCGTCGCCCTCCCCCAGAGGTCCCAAACTCAAGTGTGCTTAGCAGGCGGGCGCCCCCTCCGGTAATCCCCAGGAAGCATACCCCACTCGGGCACCACAAGATTACGTTCTCCTGTGACCTGAGTAATCCTGTCCACAAACTCACCCGCTCCAACACAAACGCTGATGACGTGGTGAGTACAATTTAGTGATCAAACGTCAGAATAAGTCCTGAAATCTCTTCTTCCACTTCAGTATCCATGGACCATCAAACTGATAGATACTCCGCAGGGCAGCACCAGAACCATGGCTGCATTTTGTCTGGCAACATCTAAGTAAGTAATGACGCCAAACTTTTTCTCTCCACTAAAAAGCAAGTACAGTACTCCCTTGTTCATCGAGTTTTTGTGAAGTAGCATTCCTTAGTCATGAATTGACTAATTCCATAGTTAGAGCATAAAAATAATTTTTTTACAGCCCTCTAAATGTTTTTTTAAACAAAATTAGAGGCCTGTAGACATGAAATAACACCCCTATAGTCACCTTTACACTCATGTTAGCCTATATAGTTACTATATAGTATATATGTATACTATATAGTTACTATGGTAGCCATCATGTCATTGTATGGTCATATCACCCCGTACCGAAGTACGGGGTGCATTATTAAAAAAAAACAACAACCTTAAACTGTATTATGGAAAGCAGGAAGTGAACAAATGTAACAGTTAGTGATTGTAAAAGTACCAGATGGAGGGGTAGGATTTAATAAGCTTTGCTTCTTCCTACTCCTTTTGGACATTGTCTGGGATTATTGTCTGTTGTGAAATAATTAAACCTGCTTTATTGCAGTTAATTGGTACTACACCCAAAGGATTTTTGTGAAATAGCATTCTTTATTTATAAATAGACTATTTCCGTAGTTAGAGCATATGAAACTTGTTTACGACCCTCTAAATGTTTTTTTTAACATTATTAGACCTCTGGACATGAAATAACACGTCTATAGTCACCTTTAAACTCATCTTGTAGGTAGATCATTGCAGGCTGAAGAAGCGTAGGTTTTAAGGTTGTCTGAGAGAACAAACCCCATGAACAGTGGGGCTCCACTTGACGACCACCATGTATAAAACATGATATTGTTGCATGTATGAGCTTTGAGTCTTATTTTTTTGTTTTCATTATATTCCCACTGGCAGTCTGATGTCGCGCTACCAAAACACACAAAGCGTTCAGAACGTCGGCATGGTTTGGGCGAGAATTTTTGACATCCACCCTGCGCTGCGGCTGCACGTCCAGCTCACAATCAATGTGGCAATTGAAGATGAAAGTAATAATCAAATTGCCATCCCCACACCAGGTATCGGAACCGTCCCTTCATCTATACTTCCCTGTCCACCTCGTATTAAAAGTTTCCTTTTCCTAGTGAATAGGTCGGTGCAAAGCTTCATTGCTAAAATCGTTCAGCTGCTGGACCTCATTCCCAAAACAAATGGCCATTATGTTCTGAAGACGTGCAACTCTGAGGAGTATCTCCACAAGTGAGTTCATCACCTCATGGTGTACGTTCATCTCTGTCTGTCACATTTACACATGAACTCTACACATCTCCATAGTGAGAAGCTGCTGGGCATGCATGAGATCGTCCAAACTCACTGCAAGTTCAACCTGGACCTTCCCCTTCGACTGCTCCACACCAGTAACCTCAAACACAGCCTGGCGAGGGATGTGAGTCACTAGCAGTAATCATTGACAAGAAGGAAAGGCCATTTTGTTTGTGGAAGCCCAGCTACAACGTAACAGGGCTGTTGTAGTTGTAAAAAAAAAAAAAACAGCCTTTTGACTTTGTTCTGTGTACAAATCACATCCTGGCTTTTTGACATTTAGGGAACAGACAGTTAGGAAAAGGTTTGCTCATTAAAAAAAAAGGAAATCCATTCCAGGTTCAAACTGTCGCTATCTTAAAATAATTAATAAGTGTATTGACCCTGCTGAAAAAAAACAGTACGTTGGTAGCTGGTCTGGAGACTAGCCACCAGCATATGTTGTGTTTCTGTGGTCTTAGCATAAATATTAGTCCTACATTTATTCTATCTGCATATCGAGATTCGTTGACCATGAAATCATACCATGGAAAGTTTTGAATGCCTTAAAGAATGCTAACAATGCTAACAAAGGTCGGCATGCTAACACCGAACATTAGCGCTTGTATAGTGTTTGTATAATTGCCTCCCTCGGAAAATATTAAAAATGGTATTATAATTATGTTAACATGCTAACATTAGCATTCTTATACCTAGCATGATGGTAATAAGTATCTCCTTAAGAGACTTGTTGTGCTTTTTCCACTTTTCTGACCTATAAATATAGTTAGAATGTTGTTGTATTGTGTTAAACCATGCCAAAGTTTCAGATAAGGGCCCGAAAAATGAGCACAATAGGTGCCCTTTAAGTTCATATTCATGAAAATTGCAAACAAAATGATAGTATGCTCATGTGAACATAACACCTAGCATAAGTATCTACCTATAAAAATGGCTAAAAGTGCTACTCTAGTAATGTTAGCATGCTAACACCTAGCATGGTACAGTGCGAAGTGGTCAGACCTTGAGTGAAAACGGCTACAAACTCTATTATGCTAATATAGCACGCTAGCAATGCTAAGTCGGCTTCAACATACATGGTGGGCTGCTTTTGTCGATATGACTTTTGAGATCCAAAAGCGTCATTTCTATGAAAATGAAAGTATTTTTAACGTCATCGCCATAAAACTTCAGCAGCATGAAACGGCAACTACTGTGTAGTGCAGGGGTGGGCAAACTACGGCCCGGGGGCCACATCCGGCCCGCCAAGTGTTTGAATACGGCCCGCCCAATCTTTCCAAAGTATTTCCTGGCATCATGGCCTGAGCCAACCTTTTGATGGTTTTATCAATTTCGTTTTTTGACATGGTCTGTTGTTTACAAAGTGCTCCTGAAAAAAGGGACACAAGCACATAATAATAATAATAATTAATAATAATAATAATAATTATTATTATTAGATTATTATAATTATTATTATAATTATTATATTAATGCTAATTATTATATTAATTATATATAATATTATTGTTATATTTGCATATTTTACATAATAATAATATAATAATTATTATTTAAATTTTATTGTAATTATTATAATATTTTATTATTTTTAAAATATTTAAATATAAATATAAAATAATAAATAATAATATATAATACGTAATATATAGTACCAGGTGGACTGTTACGTGTAAAATATATAGTCTGCCCCCCCCCCCCCCCCCCGTAAATTTTGTCATATCAATGCGGCCCGCGATTCAAAAGTTTGCCCACCCCTGGTGTAGTGGCACAGCTTTAAAGTCTGACTTCCTGTTCAGTGCAAAGTAAAGATAAAACTGTACCCCAGAAGTGAATGGGTCAGTTTTTCCTCATACCTGCTGATGCTGACGATTGTTAACACTACAGGACGGCGAAGACAAACCCATGGGTCATCTGTACGAACCGGCGCGGCACATTTGCATCTTCAACACGTGCAAGTAAGACGAAGAGCCGTCACACCCACGAGGGTTTGTTTGGTGTTTAGTAAGACTGTCATGGTGACAACTCGCTGGGTGTGTTTGCAGGAAACACCCGTGTGGGTGTGTGTGTTTAACATTGTTATTGTTTCTTTCTCAGGTTGAGTCTGCAAAACGTGCTAACGAGCTACAGCAGAGAGGCGGCCATGCTGATGAGAAACAAAGTCAGTCAAGATCACCAGTTTTCCAAATTGTCATTCCATACCGAGTTGTCCACACGTGTTCTCACCACGAATACAGCAGGTGGAGAACGTGACCGTGAACGTGCTGGTAACCAAAGTTCGCACCATTACTGAACTCCTGTGTGGCCTCTCGAGTCGCGAGCTGGAGGACGCCATCGGCAGGCTCAACAGAGTCAACGCCATCCCCCTGGTAGGATGTTGGGAGACTTTCAAATTAGGGAACCAGCGCTCCTCATTCCACTTATCTTGTTTTGCAGAATCACGCGGAAATGTCTGAGTGTGAGAGTGGTGAGTGGATTCAAAGTGGGATTGTCGATTCATACATACGATTTACTAGATGTAGGTGGTCACATTCAACATTTATGTGTTTTATGACATAGCTGTCCATTGTTACTGAAAGAAATGACAGGACAAGATTATATATATTTTTATATATAAACGGCACCAATTTTTCGGGTGTTTTTACACAATTTATATGCCCATTAAATTGTATCATTGACTTATCACTCGTAACTGATATGGTGAATAAGATGTGTGTTTTCTGCAGAATTTTTTGAGAAAAAAAACAAATTTTTTTGTCAAAAACTTGCTAAATGTGTGGGGGTCCACTATGCTTGTAACGGAGATCACGGTGTGTCTTGTAGCCATGAAGGCACTGCACAAGGCGCTGATAGCCGTCATGCAGATCTTTTTTGACAACATCCCGTCCAACTTCAGACCCGAGGTGGTCACCGACAACACGCCGACTCGTGACGTGGAGAACAACAAAGCAATCCTCCAGTTCAACATGACCGCTCTCTACAAACTACAGCCCACCTGGATGACCAAGTATGGGAGTCGTTGTAAACGCACTGTAAAAACAACCACATTCTTACACTTCTTCTTTCTTTTTCCAAGCTACGACAGCTTCTCCATGTCCTGTGAGCTGACGTACGGAGAGGGACAGATCTGCTCGGCGGTTTTTTCGGAAAATATAAGCACCGCATTATGCTTTGACAGGAAAATCCAGTGTAACCGCTTGTGAGTTATTCTTTTCTTTTCATATGCACTACTGGTGTGGCGTGATTGGCTGTTAGGAGGCAGTACACAATGGACTAATGGAAAATTGATGGTCAACAACAATGAACTAATTGATCTCGTTACTGAACTAATTATTTCAAGTCTTTCCGGATGATTCTGGGACAATATTTTAAGACGGTAGAAAGGCCTGCAAGACAACCACAGGGATAAAATTAAGCAGTTGTTCTCTTTCATTGCATTCTTGTATTTGATATATTTTGTATGTTCTGCGTACAGTGTGATTGACCTAGGAGTTCATAAATCAACATACATTAGGAATGGAACTTGTTCTTTACCCAGTGAGCAGCTGTAAGCAATATAGATAATGGACCATTTTCTTTATACAACTTTTAGGATGGTGTTTCCTGTGACGGTGAATCAGTTGCCCTATGAGTGCATGCTGACATTTCAGCTCATGGGCTCAAAGCGAGGGAAGAGCCCTGAGCTGTTGGCTTGGGCTGTTCTTCCTCTTTACAGCAACAGGTAAGCCATTAATGTGTCCCAAAGCAAACGGGTGAATAATTTCTATATGTAGTGTTTGGTATGTATGATGCAATACAAGGCACACGGTTGGCATACATGCTCTAAACCAGCGGTCTCAAACACGCGGCCCGCGGGCCAAATGTGGCCCGCAGGACACGAGTTTGAGGCCCCCGCCTTGATATGAAAGTTTAATGTTAGTGCGGCCCGCGCAAGTTTGATATGGATGCTGTATGGTATCATGTACCCAGAAAAAAATTATTACGTTTGATTAATGTTCATGTTAAAGGTTAAATAACTGTTAATAGTTATCCTCCCTATCCGTGTGGAAGTGGTAAGTTTTTGGCTATTTAAGTTTAAAGGAAATAACTTGAAGGCTACCGTTTAGGTCGCGAGCTCTCTAGTTTGCGAGTTAGCATGTGTCTCAAGACCCTGCAGTTGCGCAATATGTTGTAAATAAAAAGTATAAATGTGACTATAGTCGTGTTTTGTCATGTCTACAGGGCTCTAATAATGTTTTGTTCATTTTAATCTGAAAAAAATAATTTGTCTACCCACCAACTATATGCGGTTTCTTAAGTTTTTATTATTTGCCGTTTTATTATTATTATTATTATATTTATTTAATTATTACTGATTTATTGATTTTCTTTATTCTTGATTTATTTATTTTTCATCTTATTTTGTGTAGAAAAAAAAAGTAAGCTTTTATTGTAGAAAATTGGAACCAAAGCGAAGTTAAAAATTTTTTTTTTGTTTTTAATAAATGCGTTTTTTTTGGAAAACCTGATGCGGCCCTGTCTCACCCAGACCCGAGCTCCAGTGGCCCCCAAGTAAATTGAGTTTGAGACCCCTGCTCTAAACTGTGTATGTGTCTAGAACCTTGGTAAGAGGGACCGTCCTGCTTAGTTTGTCCACATCCGCCCAGCTTCAATCGCCTCCATCTCCCGCCTTGTTTGACGGACACAGACGAGGACACGGTGTCATCCTGCAGGTCAGTAGAGTCAGGCAACACTGCCCCCTGCTGGTTAAAACAACTAAACAATGATATTGTTTATCTTTTTGTTTCCATGCAGCTTGACTTTTCAGATCAGGTGAAGTGGACGTATTCGAGGCCGATGGAGCTCCCCGGGTCCATCTTATTCTCTTCACCTTGTGAAGAATTGGAAAAGAAAATGTTACACGTGTCAAAGAAGATTTGTGTTTGCTTGTGAGTAAAGGAAAAGTGAAAGCAACAATTCTCACCTGACCAAAAGTATACGTCCAGACACAGAGTGATCACTTCAGGGTCTTTCAGGATTATGAAGAAGCTAAAATACTGCAATATTTGGATGGAAGAATATTCTCAAGCGTATATTCTCACCTTCTGCGTGTGTCTCCAGTCTGTCAGAATATGAGAAGAGCTTCCTGTGGAGCAAACGTCACCATGGCGACAAAGGAAGTACTTTCCTCCACCTGCTGCTTGGTGCAGCCCCCCGGTGGGAGCCTGAAGACCTGACAGAGATCTACACCATCTTGGAGAACTGGGCCATCCATCTTCCTGAGGAGGCCCTCTTTCTTCTCACGGACAGGTAAGATGATCCCAAGTTCTTAACTTTTTTTTTTTTACAACTCCAAAAAATGTCCTTTCCAGTTTCCCTGACCAGACAGTACGAAGGACCGCCGTTCAGTATTTTCAACAAATACCAGATGATGAACTGGAGCATTTCCTGCCGCAGTTAGTCCAGGTGAGCACGGTGACATCCACCATGAGGATCTTTTATTGTAAACCTTTTCCATTGATTGCTCATCGTCTCCTGGTACAGGCTATGAAGGGTGAGTGGGAGCTGGATGGACCTCTCGTCATGCTGCTGTTGGAGAGATCACTGAAGAGCATCAGAATTGCACAGCAGCTCTACTGGTGAGCAACAGTCGAAACCTCACTTTTGAATGTCACAGTAGGAGCCGTAATCGTGCTGCTTCATGGTTGAATATGGCCTATTAGTTGCAAAAAAACCCCATATTTAAGCAAATTGTATGCATTTGCCATGAAGACATAGACATAAACTTTCTTTATTGTCATTGCACAATAACACAGCTGTGAAATTGCCAACGAAATAATAAATAATAAATAATAAATAATAATGTGGAGAATAAATAGATTACATCAAACATGAACAACAATGTACAGTGTAAACAGTAATTTGTACAAATAATTCAGAATAAATAATAATAATGTAAAGTTTGCGCTGAATGTATTTGCTAATAGAAGTGTAAAGGTCACTATAGGGATGTTATTTCATGTCTGGAGGGCTCTATGAAATGAAAGCTGTACAGTCTCTGTACAACTCAAACATTTTCTGAGGGGACACTCAGTGTGCAAGACAATTATCAGGAGGACGGACTAGATGTAGCCAGTAACACTGGTTCTCCCATGGCATTAAGGCCCATTTTTCTGACTGGCAGGCTGCTGGAGGACGCTTGCACAGACGAGCACTACCAGAGCTGGTTCAGTATGGTGCAGGCGGCCCTGCGCTACTGTTGTGGCCGGGCGTTGCGGGAGGAGCTGGATCAGGAAACCCGCCTGGTGGCGGTGATTGTGCAGATGGCGGAGAAGATTCGCACGTCGGAGAAGACGAGACGGAAGGTATCGGTAACATTCACTCATTGGCCGGCTGGACCCGAGCGGCAAAGCTGATATTTTGTTGTGTGTGTTAATTTTATTGGCAGGCAATTTTAAACAAAGAAAAGGGGAAGATTGATAAGTTCTTCAGTGATGGGAGAAGCTGTTCTCTACCTTTAGATGTTGCCGTCCGTATAAAAGGAGTGGACCTGGAGGTAAACATGATACAAAATGAAAAGCTAACGTGCTCTGAAGGAGTATTTCCAACGTGTTTAATGCTTCCAGGCGTGTAAGTTCTACAACTCAAATACTTCTCCTCTGGGGTTGTCCTTTATCTGCACTGACCCGCTGGCTACGAACATCAACGTGATCTGCAAGGTTGGTAACAAAGCAGCATTTGAGTTACGCAGAGTGGCTCATCCTCCATGGCCTCTGCAAGGAGAACTAAATTGATGGGCAGGTCCACATCTTGCCAAATGAGGTTTTTTGGACCTTTGATCCCATCAGTCAGTCGGATGTGCTTCCCAGACAGGAGATAGCATACGCCAGGACATGCTGGTACTTCAGATGGTCCGGATGATGGACAGAGTGTGGCTCCAAGAGGGACTGGACTTGCGAATGGTCACCTATAGATGTCTGTCCACTGGCCAAACGCAAGGTAGACGGTAGATCTCACTTTTCTCTGGGGTTCCAGTGAATATCCAAAAGTAGAAGTACATATGTATATACGTACACTGTAGGTACTCGCCACTAATGAGCAATACATATTAGCAAGACCTCCTCTTGCTAATATGAGGAAACACAATCACTGTGCATCCTGTGTATTTCTATTTGGACTGGCAGGCCTAATAGAAGTGGTTCCTGAGGCGGTGACCTTGGGCAAGATTCAGCAGGAGTGGGGTCTGGGCGGGACCCTTCGACAAGACACCCTGGAGAAGTGGTTCCACATGTGGAACAAAACAAAGGAGGACTATGACAAGGTGGTGACAGCTCCCCGATCGATCAGTCCTCCTTCACGTCGAGCACCGGGACCGATCATTAACCTGCGTCGTTGTTTGCTTGTGATGTTTTCAGGCTGTGATGAACTTCATTCACTCATGTGCAGGTTGGTGCGTGGCCACCTTCATCCTGGGGATCTGCGACCGCCACAACGACAACATCATGCTGAAGCACAGCGGGCACATGTTCCACATAGACTTTGGCAAGATCATGGGCAATGCGCAGAAGATCGCAAACTTCAAAAGGCAAGTCTAAGACATTTTCATGTCATTTCAGGACTCAAATACTGAATCGCAGTCACGCTTTCTCTCTCTTTTTTTCGATAGAGACCGATCACCGTTCATCTTCACATCGGAGATGCAGCACTTTATCACCGGCGGCGGGCAGAAGCCTCAGCGCTTGCATCGCTTTGTGGAACTCTGTTGCGAGGCTTATAACATCATCAGAGGGCGATCTGCCCTCGTACTCAGCCTGCTGGAGCTGGTAAGGCCGTCTCAACAAACCTCTTTCCGAATGGAATCTTTCCAAATGACCTTTCCGAAAACAATGGTACACATGGAAAGGAATATTCCAATCTCTTCCCTACATGTGCCGCTATAATCAAACAGAAAAGTCAATGGGGCATGCGCAGTAAAACGTAAACATCAACATCACGTGATACCGACTTTTTCCTTCGTCCAGTCTTGAAATTTAGTCTGGATCAAAAACAAACTTTCCGTAGCAGTCCCGTGCCGATTCCTCGCCTCCATTTTTAAAACTGAAGAACGTCTGGAGCTGCACGTTACGTCTTATCTGCTTGCCAACCGCCAATAAACAACAGGAAAAGAAGAACGCACCCTGACAACTTTCCGTTTGAGTGGGTACAAGATACCTCAAACGGATTGGGGAAAGGAATATTCCACTCCCTTGAATCCCATTATATATATTCATTCGGATTGGCACTTTTCTTTCGGAATGAGGTGTATACAAAGGTTACATTCTTTCCCTTTGAGCAAATATACCGAATGCAACTGGAATATTTGGGTCCACGTATACGTGGCTGTCCCCAGATGATCACTGCAGGAATGCCGGAACTGAAGCACTCAAACGACCTGCAGTACGTCCAGAACAACCTCAGACCTCACAACACAGACCTGGAGGCCACATCCTACTTTACAAAGTAAATGAATACACCCAAAACACACATCACCCAAAAATCTGGGAATACATTTTTGAAAACCATACCATACCAATAATATATAACAATTCACCATAGCAATAACCCTAACGTTTTCACTCCAATGCTACTGAATATGAAATTGTGTTCATGTGGTGATCTGATGTATAGGAAGATCAAGGAGAGCATGGGTTCTGTTGCGGCCAAATTAAACTTCCTAACACACAGCATGGCTCAAGGGAAGAAACAAGGGGCACAAATCAGCAATGGCGTTCCTGCTCCCAGCACCAATATTCAAGATGCTGTCATCCATGACCACAGCATCAAGGGCAAAGTGGTGGTGAGGCCGCACAGGGTTTTTAAACATTTTTTTTTTACTTCCTGTCTCTATTTTACCATAAGTACTGTTGTCTATTTTTGATTGGCAGATCTATTATCTGAGAGTGACCATTGATGACGGCTTTGTCTATAGTGAAATGACATTTGAGGACTTGGAAATGATTCACAAGCAGCTTCAGAAACACTTTATAGAATCTACTCTGCCTCAGTGAGTCAAGACCAAAACGCCCACCTGCCTCACAAGCGTGACACTTACCTTTTTATTCCTCCTTCTAGGTTCCCTAGCTGGTACATGGTGTCATTCACGCCAAACAGGAAGGTGGCTCAGTTGAATAAATACCTGAAACAGCTTTTTGAAGGCCCCTGCAAGGGAGTATGTTGTGTTGGGATTGTCTCTCGGGGCTCTCCTTCGTGGTGTCACAAGCAAAACTCTTTCCTTTCAGAATGAATTTGTGTGCAGCTTGTTCTTGGACGGACCCATGAGGGAGACTCAAGAAAATGTGGCAACAGGTCATTTTCCACTTTTAAACACAACACACACCAATCAATAATTATCTTCACAAAGATAATACTGGTAATAGGGATGCTCCGATCAGGGTGTTATACTGCCGATACCGATACAGATCATCCACGAGGGAAAAATCAGTACCGATAGCAATTGCGAGCACATACATTTATTTTTTTAAATAGCATTGGCTATGCAAACTATATCACTGGTGAAACTTACCGAGGATGAGACGCTTTCTTTGACTCATTCCATCCTCAAATTCAACCCCTTCAGTCACAGCCATTTTAGATGCATTTACTGATCTTTCAAGGCACACGGAATATTGTGTTCCATGGCTATATAAACATGGAAGCTACCATTATTAAGATTAGACGCTCATCTTTCATCAGGAAAAAAACTGTTTCTACCTTTTCCCGTTCTTTAGTAATCAGCAGTAGAACATAGGTAAGTTTCAGGGAAAGTTCAGTTCCCAACTAAAAGATACTTTTCAAGCATGACTTTCATTTTGACACTTTTTTTTTTTGCTTTTGGGACAGCTCAAATATCTAAATAGATATACCACATCATAAGACAAAAAGGTTTGAGGTTCAAGATGCGGGACCGAGCCCGCGTGACCGTTTGTGTTAATTTCCCTTTGACGAAAATAGTCATTAAAAATGGAAAAACTGCACATTTCTATGTAGTTAGTAATGTGCACAGTTTGGAAGTGAAATGATAAGCCAGCCTCATCCAGCTCGCTACTTGCATAAGTGATTTCGATCCTCCCCTCCTCGTGTAATTGGCGCCCGTCAGTCATTGCACATTGTCTGTGTACAGTCTGAAGGCAACGTTGGGAAATAATTCCAGGCCGTAGACATGCTGAGCAAGCTTGCTGCTCCGTGGAGCGCGCTTCTTGCTCAGATATCAACGATAATGTCAACAAACTGCCAGCTTCAGAATTCCTTTATCACTCGTTCTCCTTCTGTCTCTGCTGAAAGTCACAAATAAATGTGTAAGCAACGTTTTGTCAACCGCTTATGTCGACCCGAGTCGGTCTGAAACGGGTTCCAGTGTATGTTTAAAAACATGCGTTTCTGTGTTGCCTCTATTACAGAGGACTGTCCTGAAATCCAGCTGTACATTTCCTACACGGACCGTAAGCTCTCGGTCTTGGTGAAACATCTCAAGAACATCGTAAGTCAATATCATCCACAATCCTCATGTCTTTGTTATATGCGTTATAAAGGTATAAAAACGGGTAAAAAAGACGCAGCGAAGAATAGGAAACACACTGAAAACATGGAACCTACCAAAAGAAAGATTAGACTCCTGTTTGTCATCAGATAAATTGTACTTTCCATTCTTTAGTAATGAACAGTAGAACATGGGTGAGTTTCAGGAAAATTTCCCGACTAGAAAAGGGAGAAAATAAGTTTTTTGTGAAGAGATGGCAGCTGAAATATCTAAACACATGCACCACAACTGTAAAAAATACAAAAAGGGTTGACATCAAAATAATTTATTTACACACACACACACACACACCATCATGAACAATTTTGCACCACAACCGTAAAAAATACAAAAATGGTTGTTGACATCAAAATAATTTATTTACACACAACACCATGAACAATTTCCAATTTCCACATTTGGAACCAAACTGTGTGTGTGAATGCATTCAAGTTTCCCTACTAAGACCTTCTTCTTATTACAGAAGACTGCAAACGGCTCTAATCCTGATGCGTATGTGGTCACATGCCTGAGACCAGACCCCCAGGGGCAATCCAAGAGGAAGACTAAAGTGGTGCGAAATAATGACAACCCCACCTTCAATGAACTGGTACAACTCTTATTCCTTCCAAGACACTTTTGTCACAATTTGGCGTGGAATGCATTTTATTGGGGCAGACACAAAGCGGTATACAATTATGAGGTGGAAGGCCGTAGCTGAGCGGGAATGTTGATGCAACCATCAGGATGGGGGACGGCCATGGAGGTGTCTCGACAGCAAACGTGGAAGAAAGGTGTTCTCGTCAAATGAGACCAGAATTGCATTTTTGGGCCGAAATGTGTGAAGGAAAAAAAAAATTTGTGAACGCATCATCTGCACTGTCACAACGTGGTGGCGCATCCTGTGTGGTTGCTTTTCTTCATCAGAGAAGGGGAAGAGAATGGAGACAGAGCAATCTCGGAAGAAAGCCTGTTGGGTGGTGCGACTAAAAAATTATCATAAATTTATGAGGAGAATAAAGTAAACTTTTTCATATTAGGAGAATAGAGTAAATATACTAGTATTGTCTTGTAAATTTGCAACTCTGGCCGTCCACACTGGGAGGAGCCGCAAGCCGTGCCCCCCGACTCCGACAGACGGGCGGACCCCCACATTAAAGGGAGGACCCCCCCCCCAGCCGGCCGGGTCGAAGGGACCCAAGGATGGCACCCTCTCAGCAGACCCGACACAGCCCCCAGTGTGGAGGACCCCCCCTGAGGAAATACTGGAGTTAAAAGCTAAACACTAAAAGCATAAAATAGGACTAAAAGATAAAAACATAAGAAAAGTTTAAAAATATTAGTTAAAAGCCTGATTAAAAAGGTGTGTCTTTAATATTTTTTTTAAATATCAACAGTCTCAACAATAGTAAATTTACTGGAATAAAGTTGTAAAATTTCCAAGAAAAAAGTAGGAAATTTACGAGAAAATATATTACTTTTGTGTCCTAAATTTACGACTTTTCCCTGAAATTTACAAGAAAAAAAGTAAAATTTACTACAAAAAAAATCACAATATTGGGAGTGACAAGCTACACAATGGCTACTCTAAAGTTAACCCAAGCTTCATTTTTATAGCACATAGAGCACAGACTGTATGTCAAAACATTCACAACCTTGCATGGACAGGATAAGTCATGGAGAAACGACACGGAACTGAAATGTAAGCCTTTGTGACTCCATGTAAACGTTTCCAAAACTGTGTGTGCTGTTTGCAGTTGGAGTACACCAATGTGCCCCTGCTGTACGGCATGGTGCTGGAGGTGAGCGTGAAGAGCAAAAAGACTTTTGTGGCTGCAACAAACATCAAACTGGAGGACAAGCTGCTCAACAAGGAGACCTGGTTTACACTCAGAAACTGCGCCATCTAACCTGAGATGCGCTAAAGCCCTGCTGCCAGAAGGGGGTGCAACCACAATGAGAAACTCTTTGCTTTCAAAGCACAATCAGGTTTGAAATACGCTGAGGATGGAATTACAAAGCGGAAAGACGGCCTCAGGTAAATGCTTTTGCAATGCAGCGAATCACGTCGCCGCTGTTCAAATGACACTGTTGGAAATGTTTTTCTGACTGGCTCTCATTCTGTGGCTTTCGGTTGGAGAAGGCATTTGATTTCACAACACAGGATGCACAACACACACATACAATCCTGCAGAAACTCAGAGTAGCTTGGTGTCCCAATACTTTGTACCCACTAGTAGTACTCATGCATGCAAGATGTTAGCGACTCCACTGTGCTCCATCAGTGGCTTCTCCCCGATTGACTGGGTGACACCCCTCATCCACCCACACCTTGTCAATGCCCAGGCAGGTCCATCTTGATAGCATCCTCCTGCTGACAGCCCCCCTGTCTCTCATTTACCCGATTTAGTGATGAACCAGGACAGAAATAGACTTTTCTTCGCTGGATTGAGTTCAATAATGTATACCTCCGTGAATGCTATTTATATTATTCCCTGCAGGGTTTCTCACGTGGGAGGGAAGCAGGAAAAAAAATACTGAGCGCCGCTCTTTCATAGTGGTGCTTTAGTGGAGTATTACTGTACCCTGGCATCACTTGGTAGGTCTCAAAAAAAAAAAAAATTACATTTATTGTTCAGAGCGGGAAACGACTTTGCTGGCATTAACTGAACTTGCATCAAATATTCATTTTGTCACAGGAAACTAGAGTCTCACTGGGGGGATTTTTCAGTTCTAGACGAGCTGCTTTTCTGTGCTTTCCAGCCCTGTTGGAGTGTTCTGGTCCCCCCCCCCCCTCATGCAGCACACAGGCAGAAATAGCTGGCCCGTTTGTTTTGCACCTAATAAAACTGGTATTTATATCTCAGCAAATGCAATTGCTTTGATTTATTTGCATCTTTTTGTTGTTGAGCTGCGGCTCTGTTGGCAAAGTGTGTGTGTTATTGTGTTTGTGTGTGTGCCCTATGGAGCTGTTTTTAGGAATACCAGACAAAAACAAAAAGAGAGGCTGGATCCATGCTGCATCCGTCTCGGGACCGGAGAGGTACCCACCGATAGCCTGGAGGTAAAAAAATGGATGTGTGAAAAATCAACATTGTATAAAGAGGACTATTTACCCATCAAACTACTAAAACTAATCCGGGGGGTGGGAGTATTGATCCAAATACCCATTGTATTGATACCAAGGGTACATATAAAGTGCCTGTGAGACTTTCCAGTGCTGGGATTGTCCATCGAGCTGAACATTCTTTGTATAAAGTAGATGTTGTGTTGTTGGAAATGCATGTCTGTCACGCTTATTTACTTGTTCCAGGTTTCCCCAACGCTGGCGTCTGAGGCTCACCTTTCTTCAGGCTGTGGAAGGGCAGCGTGTACTGGCCGACGAAGACACTGGACAGAAAACCGGTCTGGTCGCGGACGCAGAAGCGGATCAGGCACAGGTCGGGAATGCTGATGCGGAAGTTCATGTCGGCGTCCCAGTAAGGACTCAGAGCTGGAATGGTCATCGGCGTCTTTAATGACTTTATGAACTAGTCAGTGCGATTCCATCACAAATGATGTGTGCATCTTTTAATTTCTCATAAGATTTTAAAACATTCATTCATTTTCTAATGCTTATCCTCACAGGGGGTGATGGAGCCTATCCCAGCTGTCTTCGGGCGAGAGGCGGGGTACACCCTGGACTGGTCGCCAGCCGATTTTAAAACATTTGTTTATTCATTCATTCATTCATTCATTTTCTACCGCTTTTCCCTCACGAGGGTCACGGGGAGGGCTGGAGCCTATCCCAGCTGTCTTCAGGCGAGAGACGAGGTACACCCTGGACTGGTCGCCAGCCGATTTTAAAACATTCGTTTATTCATTCATTCATTCATTTTCTACCGCTTTTCCCTCATGAGGGTCGCGGGGAGGGCTGGAGCCTATCCCAGCTGTCTTCAGGCGAGAGACGAGGTACACCCTGGACTGGTCGCCAGTCGATTTTAAAACATTTGTTCATTCATTCATTCATTCATTCATTTTCTAACGCTTTTCCCTCACGAGGGTCGCGGGGAGGGCTGGAGCCTATCCCAGCTGTCTTCAGGTGAGAGGCGGGGTACACCCTGGACTGGTCGCCAGCCGATTTTAAAACATTCGTTTATTCATTCATTCATTCATTCATTCATTTTCTACCGCTTTTCCCTTACGAGGGTCACGGGGAGGGCTGGAGCCTATCCCAGCTGTCTTCAGGCGAGAGACGAGGTACACCCTGGACTGGTCGCCAGTCGATTTTAAAACATTCGTTCATTCATTCATCCATCCATTCATTCATTCATTCATTTTCTAACGCTTTTCCCTCACGAGGGTCGCGGGGAGGGCTGGAGCCTATCCCAGCTGTCTTCAGGCGAGAGACGAGGTACACCCTGGACTGGTCGCCAGTCGATTTTAAAACATTCGTTCATTCATTCATCCATTCATTCATTCATTCATTTTCTAACGCTTTTCCCTCACGAGGGTCGCGGGGAGGGCTGGAGCCTATCCCAGCTGTCTTCGGGCGAGAGGCGGGGTACACCCTGGACTAGTCGCCAGCCGATTTTAAAACATTCGTTCATTCATTCATTCATTTTCTACCGCTTTTTCCTCACGATGGTCGTGGGGGGTGCTGGAGCCTATCCCAGCTGTCTTCGGGCGAGAGGCGGGGTACACCCTGGACTGTTCGCCAGCTGATTTTAAAACATTTTTCTTAAATATTTAAACTTTATGCTAATAAAATGACATTACTGTTCTTAAAGGGGACCTATTTTGCTTATTCTCTTTCTAGTTCTTCCAGAATCAGCACCTATTCAGCTGTATTCCTTTGGATTTTGTGGTTCCCGCAAAAACAGTCTTTTAATGTATTCCACCCACAGCCCGCCTCCAGGCACGCCCACTCTGCCGTGGTTGGTCACACTGCCGAGTGCATACACAGTAAGGACTTCCGGTTTGTGCCGCCAACTTTACAGGAGTTGAGTTTATAATAAACTGCGATTTATCTTTTTAACATGTCCGCTTTTAACATACAGGCATATGTGTTGGATCCTGAATCCGATCCGGAAGTGGACACTGTACAGTCCGAAGATTCTCAAGAGAAGAGGTTACTTCAAGACGTCTCTCAATGGTAAGTAGCTTTAGCATTTTAGCAATAAGTTTTGTACAGCATCGGTAACATGTAATGTGTTTTGCGGGACTACCAGTGAGTAAAAACCCGGGAAAAGGCTATTAGCCACCCCGCTTCCTCTATGCTATAATGCTACACAGACAAGTGCTTTTGCTCCATGACTTACACTAAATAAACACAGTTAGGACACTAATAAACTGTTACTTACTACTTCTGACGTTTGTGGCCTAGTCCAGCTGCATAGTGGCTCATGTTCACAAAACAGTCCAGCGTGAAATGCCGTTGATAGATAAAAATGCATTTCTTTTTCTGGTAGCGAGTCACAAACTCCAAGCACTTGTTCCTGATGTTTGCCTCTTTAGGAATTGTAAAAATAAATGTGGCGTTTCGGGGCGTTGCCAGCAAGTAAACAGCGGAGCAGAGCTTGGGAGAGGGCAGAGAGTTTACATATAAAAGCCCACCCCTGTGTGACATCACAAAGGAACAGTTTTACCACGCCTTTTGAAACCAAGCGTTTTGAACCATACCAAACTTCTTTTAGGGCTCACTTCCGAATACGCGAACCTCATTATCTGAAACTTTGACATGAGAATACAACATTCTAATTACATTTATAGGTCAGAAACGTGGAAAAAGCATAATAGGTCCCCTTGTGAGTTCATTCTTGTTAAATTGACTTTTTGGCCTAGACCACTAAAATGATGAGTCCTAATCGTGTGTGAAGTACTCACAGTTGTTTCTGACCGTGTGTGTGGTTTTACTGTTGCAGTCCGACGCAATCCCACAGATCTCCACCCTGACGAAAGGGTCCAGAGCCTTGCCACTCCTGGGAACCGGTAGGTTGGAACCACTGATCACCTGCGTATTGGCAAACGAGACATGATATTGTGGCGTGTGGGACACAAATCTGCAGATTTCAGTCCCAAAAACTTTTTTTTTTTTAGATTCGGAATTGGCATTATTTTTTGAAGAACTAATGAGTAGTTGCTAGGAAGGTTAGGGAGGTTCATCCCTCAAGAACTGCTGTCATTTTATGTACGTTATTGTCAATGGTTACCAAAAACAAACTAAGTTGACAGTATTATCCTAAATAGAGGCGAGGAAGCTTGTGGAGCGCACTCGGTCGGGTGGGTTGGAGTGGGGGGGGGGGGTTAGTATTGTTTTCCTGATCAGATGAATAATTGACTTCAATAATTGCATCACTGAATGCTGTTCAGGATTCCCGCAGCGTTGAGTCCAGACTGCAAGCTTTCTCCTTGAAATGATCAAATCACCAACGCTGACAATGTGAATAAAGGTGATGCAACCCCCTCCCACCCCGCCACCCCCCCCTTAACACAGAAGACATCACATTTATATTTCATACACGCAGCCAAGGAGATTTACTCTTTGATGATCTCTGGTGTGCTTTTGTCCACACTGAAAGGATCGCTTAGGTTGTTTGTTTTTTTTTCCCACTACAGTTGATACGTACCATTTGTACGTGTACAGAATACACATACACGTACATAAAAATAACTAAATGAGGTACTACAAATATAAAGCATTCCAAAGACGAATACACAGGGATGATACGTAGTGTTCTACACTGGTCACTAGGTGTCAGTAATGTTACTGTAATGTTTGGTGAGACACACAAGCACCTGACGTCACTTCCTGTCTGTGCCACCGGAACAGATTTCCGTTTTTTTTTATTAATCTTTGACTTTATTCTTGTAAAATTACTTTATTGTATTTTTAGATGGTGCCATGTGCCAGTAAACCGCCACGGGCCGCACTTTGGACACACCTATATTACATATATATCATTCATTCATTCATTTTCTACTGCTTATCCTGACAAGGGTTGCAGTGGGTGCTGGAGTCTATCCCAGTTGACTTGGGGGAAGAGGCGGGGTACACCCTGGACTGGTGGCCAGCCAATCCCAGGGCACATATAGACAAACAACCATTCACACTCACATTCATACCTATGGACAATTTGGAGTGGCTAATTAACCTAGCATGTTTTTGGAATGTGGGAGGAAACCGGAGTACCCGGGGAAAACCCACGCATGCACGGGGAGAACATGCAAGTGTGGAATTGAACTCGGGTCTCCTAGCTGTGAGGCCTCTGTGCTAACCACTCGTACGCCGTGCAGCCAATTTTAATTCATTTAAAATACATCTTAATATTGAATTGTAGCATTTTGATGGCAGAAAATGTATGAAGTTTCTCCCATCAGTGGAAAAAGCTTGGACACCCCTGCTTTGGGATGATCCAATTCCCTCATCCCGTCGGTGTGTCCGCTTGTACCTTGAGCAGCAGGTGTGTTGGTTGCACACCACGTTGGCTCCCGCCCGGATCAAAGCTCTTTTCACTGGACATGAGAACCGCAGGCTTTAGGACGTAACCACAGCCCCCGTTGTCTTGGAAACGGCCATCATTAAGGTCCATTGGTAATCCCGGGGACTGGAAATTCAGTGCCACTGCAAAATAGAAGAATGAAAACAATTAAAAATAGGACTGTTTTTGTCTGTCTTGAGTTTTGGAATTCTTTGGTTTGTTGTTCAGCAGAGAAACTACATGACACAATGTCTTGTAATGCATCTGCAACACTGGTGTATCTTGCATCAGGGAGGCATTCAAACGTTCTTCAAACGTGTGTGTGTGTGTGTGTGTGTGGTGAACACACATTGCGGATGGCAACGAGAACACGACAGATGTTATCGTATTGCCAACTTTCAATCACGTCATCATAAGGACTCGCTGATGCAGAAGATGTTCTGCTGATTTCAGCGGCATTGATCAAGCAGCCTGCTTGCCGCTGTGTCGTATCGTGTACATCCACATAACGGTGCAAACTTTACTCAAAGAAAAGATGGCCGCTTCGGAACAAAGAGCAGAAGTTTGAATCTGACCCGGCTGAAGTACAGCGAAAAGAACAGAAAGGCATTTCAGGACGGGTGAAATCAATTTTTGAAACCATTTTTAGTTAGTCTCCAGGTAAAACACAGATTAGGTAGTCAGGCTGCGGAGTGGAAGGAAATGTTCTTTTCACCGCCAATTTACGATATTCCCTTTTGATGTTCCCAAGCCATCTTTTTTCACATGACATAAGAGTCTGTCTGTCTTCAGGCTTCGAATCAGAACACTTGAAATGACTTTATTAACAAGCATTTCATCTGGAACTTTTTGAAAGGGTTGACGAGTTCATTGCTTGAGGTTCAGAAGTGCACACTTGCTGGAAAGTAAACACGGACAAGGCATCCTCGCATCATTCCTAAATGTCATAGTACAGGAATACAATAAAGTCTCGTTATATCGGTTATAACGAATTACTACTTATTACGATACTATTTTAATTTCCTGGCAAATTTCTAGTCTTTTATGATATAATTAGTTCCGTTAGTACGATACCCGGTTATTATGATAATCCGGTTACTACGATGCCCTTTTCATCTCCCGATATAATTAGTTCAGTTAGTACGATACCCGGTTATTATGATAATCCGGTTACTACGATAATCCGGTTACTACGATGCCCTTTTCATCTCCCGCCAGCCAATTTGGTCTGCTTATATCGATACAAAAGCAGCTTAAATCAATCTTTGCTTAAGGATTTCAATACCAAAAAAGAACACGGCCAACGGCTGCTTCCAGTCAACTTTATTTTTCACACTTCCACCACCAGAGCGCAGCACACACACCGATTCCCGCACTTCCTGGTTCACAGGTCATGCTCAACCCGCCCCACATAGCTGGCCAAACACATGCCTGCAACAGAAGAACCAACTGACATAGCATACACACCTATTCCAACGAAGACACAAGCGTACAAATACATGTATTTAATTGTGTTGTATTCAGATATCTTTTTATCGCTTGCAATAATCACTGTTTTTCATATGTACATGCTGGCGTTCGTGGCATGTGTTTGGCCATGACCTGTGAACCAGGAAGTGCGGGAATCGGTGTGTGTGCTGTGCTCTGGTGCAAAGATTGATTTAAGCTGCATTATTGCCCACTTTTAATGCAGTTCGGCGCAGGATCGGATATATGGATAGTTTGGTTATATCGGTATTTTTTCCGACTCCCGAGAATATCGATATAACGAGACTTTACTGTAATGTACAGCACACAGTGATGCCACATTCCTGATTTCTTATTTTTGTCACACTTAAATGTTTCAGACCACCAAACAAATGCAAATATCAGTCAATGACAACACAATTGAACACAATTTTAGTAAGGGAGAGAAATATCCAAAGCTATCCGAAGTTCAACAACTGCAATCAAGCGTTTGTGATATCTTGCAATGAGTCTCTTCCAGCGCTGTGGAGGAATTGTTGTCATTCAGCCACATTGGAGGCTTTTTCAGCATGAAGCTTTTGTAAGGTCATGCCGCAGCATCTCAATAGAATTCAGCTCAGGACTTGGACTAGGCCGCTACAAAGTCTTCATTTGGTTTTTCTTTAACCATTCAGAGCTGGACTTGCTGGTGTGTTTTGGATCATTGCTGGTCTTAGCTTGAGGTCACCAATAGATGGTCGGATATTCTCCTTCAGCGGAATTCATACTTCCATTCTTCCAGGTCCTGAAGCAGCAAAACAGCCGCAGACCATCACACTACCACCACCACATTTTACTGTTATGTTCTTTTTCTGAAATGCCAGATGTAATCGGACATTCATTTTACAAAAAGTCCACAATGTTTGTCTGGTCAGACCAGTTGGTTTGCCCAGTGTCTTGCCTATGGAGTCGTGAACTTTTTTGTCTGTTGTTGTGGGGTCTTTTGTGACTTCTTGGATGAGTCGTCGCTGTGCTTTTTTGGGGGTCATTTTGGTTGGCCAGCCAGTGCTGGGAAGGTTCACCACTGCTCTCTGTTTGCACCATTTGTGGATGATGGCTCTCACTGTGGTTGGCTGGAGTCCCAAAGCCGATAGATCCGATAGATGTCAATTAATCTCAGTTGTGTTTTAAGTTATGTTCAGTTGTACTTTCACTCTTTTCACACAGGGCCATGTCAGGTTTTTTTTCACTCCCTTAATAAAAAAAATTAAAAACTGTATTCTGCATTTAAAAACTGCATGTTCAATTGTTGTCATTGATTGTAATATAGTATAAACATGCAAAAAACTAAATCAGGAAGGTGGCAAACACATTTCCACATCACCATAAAAGAAAAGAGCCTACAATTTTTACATATTTATGCTTCTCTAATCATATTTTTTTCATTAAGCAGCGAGATTATGCACTTTGCTTGGCAATCCATGAGCGAGCCATACTTGTGTGTGAAGACGTAAAAGTGATTTTATATATTATTTATATATCACTTTGATGATCTGATTGCAGTTCCATGTGTTCACCAATCATCTTACATTATCATTCATTAGTGGTGAGAATCTGTAGATTTCATCATTGAAATAAACGATGGTTCTGGAGCTTTAGCTACTCCTTGAACTACTTTTATTGCAAATGTTGATCTGAAATTGGAGAATGTCAATCATGCTAGAGGGTTTGGGATCTGCCAAAAGTAACTATTGATACGTTACTCGAGTTTGCAGAAGGTCACGGAACGTAACGTCCATATAACATCGCACTAATGACTGGACAGTTCTAATAATGTTAAAATCTGTATTCAGACGGTTGTAAACATACTTGGTGTAAATTCACTTATCATTAGCAATAAACTATGACCAAGGAGGAAGTACTGTACATAACTTTCGTGAGATGTACACCTGATGGATGTGAATGTCATTTTCCTGTCCATGTTGTGCTTACAGTCAGTCCCTTGGACCCACCGAGCTGGGAGCCGACGTTCCAAAACTCCTGAGGGTTATAGTTAGAGGAAGACGTCCTAGAGCCTGCTGGATAAATCCTGCTGAGGAACTTCTGATTGTGTTGAACAAAATCCTTGCCTACAGAAAAGGTGAAAATCCACATGTACTCACTATGCGAATGGTCAGTGTGCACAAATGCAATGCTGAGGCAAACATTCACACTTCATCATCTATTTAGCAGCACTTTACCAGCTTTTAACCCTTAGATGCACGAGTGACTGGACCCTACACTCTTCCATAAGTGGGGCAAAAATCACCCATACTAGAATCAATGCATTTCTATGCAAATTTTGCCATTTGGTTAGGAATAATCACTTGTATGATATTTAGTATTACATTTAGGAGTTGATAAGAATCAAAGGTTCCTATTGGATTCCATAGAAAATGCATGCGGGTCATTTTTGACCCACTTATGGAAGGTTGGGGTAGTAACACAAAAACAAAAAAATCTTAAAAAATGTATAAAAGGTAAGTTAAAAATGTGAATGGCATGATATCAAAAATGTGTTTTTTGAGGAATACGTGGAATATGAAATGATAAAAAATTTTTATTACAAAGATATTTCATGAAAACAACCTGACCTGGTCATTTTTGACCCACTTATGGAAGGTTGGGGTAGTAACACAAAAACAAAAAATTCTTAAAATGTATAAAAGGTAAGTTAAAAATGTGAATGTCATGATATCAAAAACATGTTTTTTGAAGAATACCTGGAATATAAAATGACAAACAATTTTCATTACGAAGATATTTCAAGAAAACAACCTGACCGGGTCATTTTTGACCCACCTATGGAAGGTTGGGGTAGTAACACAAAACAAAAATTTCTTAAAATGTATAAAAGGTAAGTTAAAAATGTAAATGGCATGATATCAAAAATGTGTTTTTTGAGGAATACCTGGAATATGAAATGATGAAAAAATTTCATTATGAGGATATTTTAAGAAAACAACCTGACCGGGTCATTTTTGACCCACTTATGGAAGGTTGGGGTAGTAACACAAAAACAAAAATGTCTTAAAATGTATAGAAGGTAAGTTAAAAATGTGAATGGCATGATATCAAAAACGTGTTTTTTGAGGAATACCTGGAATATGAAATGAAATTTTCAATATGAGGAAAATTCAAGAAAACAACCTGACCCACTTATGCATCTAGGGGTTAAGGGCTATTTATAAAACTTTAGGTATATAGTACTTTGCATTGAATCTGGTAGGTTAAAATGAGTAAATTTCCCTTGATTGTTGTAATGTTGAGATTTGAACTTGATTTCTTCACTATCAAATCAGAGCTTTTTTTCCTATCACTCAAACACACCAGCGGCCTTCTTCATGAAGTTGAATTGTGGCTGTTTTTGGTTTTAGATGCGGCATTTGTTTAACCAAGCAGCATTGATGGGATTGCAGCATTTCCCCGCTATATTTGTGTTTGTCCCTGTCGGCCGCCACAGACGGTGTACTTTATAGTACCTGTCGCTTTGGCCAACTTGCGGGCTTTTTTCTCGGCCAATGATGTGTTCTCACAGGACTTCTGGCTGTCTTTGGAATGAGTGAAGCTGATGAACTTGACAGACACGGTGTATATGACAAGGTCGGACAGAGCGTCCGCCACCACCACCTTCTTCTTCTGCTCACGGCGTCGAGGACGACAAAGACGAGACAACAGTCGTCACATCATCACACGTATGACATCATACCAAGTCTGAAAACTGACTCACTTTCTTCTTGGAGCCAGTCTTTCTGGGAGACCAAAACTTTACTTTGCTTTGTTGATCGTCGTCGTCGTCCTCCTCCTCTTCGCCATCCTCCTCGACCTCATCGCCAGTCTCGTTTCCCTCTGTTCCTGCCTCCATCTTGGCACGAGGCTTTAGCTTTTTGTTTTTGATGAGGATCTTATACTTCAGGTCCTGTATGACACACAGTGTCAAATTGTGTCAACAACAAATACAACGTCATGCAGGAGGATTGGAACACGGAGGTCAAATGCTTTATTTCTGCTGTAGACCTGGAAACATTTCCTCAAGAATCACCAGTCAAGCCCACACTCGGTAAAAATGCTTCATTGCCATAAATTCCAAATGAGAAGCAGGAGCGGCTCTCAGGCGAGAAGAAACACCAAAAGCATCCGTTCTTCATCCTCCTCATCTGGCTTTGTACTACAGAGGGTCTGCAAGCATCCGCCAGGCGACTTCAAGTCGTCGGATGACTCTGCTTTCACGGGAGAAGTTGGAGGAAGTTCAAGTGGCTTGGAAGTCTGGAACTGGAGCGGAATTAAACATTGCTCCAACATGAATCATTTTGACATAAAACAGCTTTGCAAATGGAGACGAGAGCATGTCATCATTTGTGCAAAGGGTCTTCCCAAAACTGTTCAAGAGTTGAAAGTTAAGCAGAAGTGTAGAACTGTCCAAATTCCTCGGAAAGATGAAGAACGAAGATCTTATGCAATGGACGTCAGCTCGTGTGATACTACGTTGTGTAAACCTCAGTCCCTGATGCTTTAGGATCTGCACAGGACAACGAGTTGAGCGCCGAGAGCTGCTCAACTCTTAGGCGGGTAAGGCGGGATCGAGCCCGAGAAGGTCCAGGACTGGTTCGCATAAGATGCACTTACATTTGGACTTGGGAGGTCTCCAGTGGTGGGGTTATCCAAGGAGACATTAAGTAGCTTGTCCCCCAGTATGGAGGTGAGGTAGAGGGCCATGACCTCCTGCTGCTCCTTAGAACAATGGTTCTCCAGTGACAGGATCACCGGATAAATGGACACCTGCCAGGAATCAATCATAGTACCGTTGGTGTCATGCTGCACAAAACCTAAATACAACTTCAGTTTTGTGAACGGAAAACGAGGTCACCGCCCCTAAAATACCCGTTCGGTTTTGTGAACGGAATGAACGAGGTCACAGCCTCTAAAATACCCGTTTGGTTTTGTGAACGAAATGAACGAGGTCACCGCCCCTAAAATACCCGTTCAGTTTTGTGAACGGAATGAACGAGGTCACCGCCCCTAAAATACCCGTTCGGTTTTGTGAACGGAATGAACGAGGTCACCGCCCCTAAAATACCCGTTCGGTTTTGTGAACGGAATGAACGAGGTCACCGCCCCCTAAAATACCCGTTCGGTTTTGTGAATGGAATGAACGAGGTCATCGCCCTTAAAATACCCGTTCGGTTTTGTGAACGGGATGAACGAGGTCACCGCCCCTAAAATACCCGTTCGGTTTTGTGAACGGAATGAACGAGGTCACCGCCCCTAAAATACCCGTTCGGTTTTGTGAACGGAATGAACGAGGTCACCGCCCCCTAAAATACCCGTTCGGTTTTGTGAACGGAATGAACGAGGTCACCGCCCCTAAAATACCCGTTCGGTTTTGTGAACGGAATGAACGAGGTCGCCTCCCCTAAAATACCCGTTCAGTTTTTTGAACGGAATGAACGAGGTCACCGCCCCTAAAATACCCGTTTGGTTTTGTGAACGAAATGAACGAGGTCACCGCCCCTAAAATACCCGTTCGGTTTTGTGAACGGAATGAACGAGGTCGCCTCCCCTAAAATACCCGTTCAGTTTTTTGAACGGAATGAACGAGGTCACCGCCCCTAAAATACCCGTTTGGTTTTGTGAACGAAATGAACGAGGTCACCACCCCTAAAATACCCGTTCGGTTTTGTGAACGGAATGAACGAGGTCACCGCCCCTAAAATACCTGTTCGGTTTTGTGAACGGAATGAACGAGGTCACCGCCCCTAAAATATCCGTTCAGTGCGTTCAGTTGCAAATGCTTTTTGTTTGATTGGCGAGAGAGTCGGTTCATCGTTCCTTTTGTAGGGCGGGACTATCTGCGTGCTTGCCTGTCTTATCCTATCGTCGCGCCTTGCTCTGTGGGCGGGTGGGGTTAGCTGACTGAAAGACCGAGAGTTTAGACCCTAACCCTAACCACCGACAGTGTCGGTGACCTCGTTCATTCCGTTCACAAAAAAGATCTTATTTTTTTGACCCGTTCGTTCATGACCGAAACACTACTAGTCATCACGTGGTGTTGCGCTGTTGAGTCGGAATAGACTGACTCGATACGGCTGACCGAGTCTATGCACCCCGTCTGTTCCTGTGCCTTGTGTCTTACATCCTTTTCACCCAATCATCCGTTCCCATCTGGATGCGGCTATTTACTATTCAAACTAAATCCCAGGAAGGTTCCCGTGTGCTGCAAAAAGTACCGCTCAAGGAGACGAGTGGCAAGCAATGTCAAGATGACACATCGGTCAAGCACCCCACTGAGTGCGATACCTCAAAGGCGTACTGCTCCACTGTGGCGATGACGTCCTTGAAGAATATCTTGGTGGTCAGAGTGTAACCATGGTAGACGATAGGCTCCATACCCGGTCCGTCCCAGCAGTCTATTTCCAGACACCGACAGCCTTTCCTCAGAGCCCTGGACCACAAACGTGCACACATTACGCACTTAAGACGTGCATATCGTTGGGGCAATTGTGCAGGGGCGTAGCAAGGATGATGATCGCCGGTCAATCACAGGCCAAACATGGTTTTATAAACAAAGAGCCAAGAAAGACACGAAAAGCCGTCTAGTTCTAGTTCTAGTTGATCTGAAAACAAGCTTTACCCGATGTAAGCATCCAGGTGGCTTTTGCCGACGAGTTGATCTCCTGTCAGGTAGGTGTTGTGGGAGGAGGAGATGAAGTAACTGGTGAGCGGCCGGTCCATGTCTTGGTACACCGATGTGTGGGCCTGGTCGAACAGACAGCAGTCTTTGGACTCCATGTAGCGGAGGAAGCCTTCAAACGTCATGCACTGACTTTCCGCGGCTGAAAGTATGAACAAGGTCACAATGAGATGTTCTTCGCCGGTTCCTCTTCCTCCAGTGGAGGCTATGTCATCATTGACGGTAACTGAGATCAGCCTTCATGTTTTTTGGTCTTTGGAACGTTTTTGCCCGGTGTCTTTATAGTGGAGTCATGAACACTGACCTTAACTCAGGCAAATAAGGCCTGCACTTCTTTTGGATGTTGTTGTGGGGTCTTTTGTGACCTCTCAGATGAGTCGTCACTGCGCTCTTGGGGTCATTTGGGTTGCTTGGCTAATCTTAGAAAGGTTCACCACTGTTCCAAGTTTTTTGTCATTTGTGGATAAAGGCTCTCACTGTGGTTGGCTGGAGTCCCAAAGCTTTAAGCCAGATTTAATGGAACACACACAATCCAAAAAGTCCTACTTTTGTCCAACACAGAGTATTTTCCCGAAGATCTAGGGCAGGGGTGGGCAAACTACGGCCCGGGGGCCACATGCGGCCCGCCAAGTGTTTGAATACGGCCCAAAGTATTTCATTGAAACTTAACATACAACCTGGCATCATAGTACAACCTTGGTACACCATGGTACAAGTACATATAGCTGATTGCACTACATTTTACAGATGCAATAATTCCAGGTGGACTGTTATGTGTCGAATATATAGTATGCCCCCCCCCCCCCCTGTCAATTTTGTTAAATCAATGCGGCCTGTGAGTCAAAAGGTTTGACCACTCCTGGTCTAGGGGATGTTTTTTTTTGTGTTAAACTCTTTTCCATGTTTTTACCATTTGTGGATAATGGCTCTCGCTGTGGTTGGCTGGAGTCCCAAAGCTTTAGAAATGGGTTTATAACCTAAATTTATCTCAGTAAGTATGTTTGGGAGGCCATCACTGTTTCACAGATAGCCATGTAGCGTTGGGTTTTTCTACACCCTTAGTAATAAAAAACGTTCATTTGAAGTTTGTCAAACATGCAAAAAAATAAGACATCAGACCCTCGTGACGATAAGCGGTAGAAAATGAATGAATGTATTCACAAAATCAGTATTGCCAATACCGGACTTGTATTGAATCGGTATCGGACCCACACCAAAATGAGAAGCACGGCCCAACACTAATATACGTATGTTCCATATCATAGAGCATATTATGATATTATGATGAGAACATGTTGTGGTTGACAGCAAATAGCAGTGCCGGACATCAAAAGCAGTCCTCTCTCCAGGCCGTAACTAATAACAACATCTAAAAATGTCCCACAGGTGCTCATTTCTCACCTGTCTCCTCAATTTCATATCTCCGGATCAAACTTTCCGCTGTGGCCTCGTTGGCAGTCACCTCCGACTGCTCCTTGTGGAGGAACCTGAGTAGGGAGCAGGCTGGTAGCACCGGACGGCCTGAGGCATAACTTTGAAAGAGGTTCTGGATTTCTCCTCTCCTGGTGGACGGGGCCTTGCTTTTCTTCATTGTGATCTGCAAACCACCATTTTGATGAGCCAACTCAAATCTTTCAGGTGGGGTTCGTTATTCATGAGGGCCATCGGGAGATTTGGAGGCTAAAGTTGTACATTTAGGAGAAAAAAATTAATGAGAATTTATGAGAAAATATTCAATTTATGGGAAAAAAAACATGTTAATTTAGGAGATGAAAAGGCGTACATTTATGAGGAAAAAAATCAAGAATTTACGAGAAAAAAACCTTGAATTTACGTGGAAAAAAAGTCAAAAATTTACTCAGAAAAAAAGTCATATTTACAAGAAAAATGTGTCATGTCAGAAGGAAAATAGAAAACTTTTTTCTTGCTTCAGGCAGGCTTTTATTTATTTTTAATTTATATTTTTATTTATATTTTTATTTATATTTTTATTTATAACGTGGCAGCAAAGCAGAGCAGTTGAGGACAAACATTAGCATGGTTAGCCCTTCTCACCTTCACAAAGTGGCTATTTTTTCTCTTAATTAGAGGACTTTATTCTCCTAATATTATGAGTTTTTATCGTACGTTTATGACTTCATTGCGGTGGTTGTATAAAGGCAAGTTCTGAACACAAACTTCCCCTCGGCAACAGGCGTTCATCTGGAAAATGTCATTTTGAATTTGAACATTTAGAATGGATTCATTGGATTTTTATAATTTCTCATGAGAATGTCGGTTTCAGTTTGAGACCTCCTGAAACGGATTCATGACGCTAACCAAGGTTCCTCTGTTGCTATTCGTGCCTCTTGACTTGGCCGCCTGTGACGTATCCTTCATAACCATAACTACCATTTAGCAGCGGTGTGATGATATGTAAACGATAGCCACTCTCCGTGTTTCTTCTCGCACGCTTTTAAGCAGTGTCAGTAATGGCGAATGGGATTCGTACCTGCAGCAGTCCCTTGGCTTGAACGAACAAGCTCAGACGTTATGGACATCTTTGTTCCTTCAGTGGCAGCAAAAACTAAGAATGGGTGGAAAAAACGTTTTCATCTCCATGATTGGCATGAACGAGTGACACGGGTGGTTACTTGGTTCCTTACCTCATTCCACGTGCAAACTAAGTGTATTTTATGCTATGGCACGGATCCGTGTGCTTTTCTATTGATCCAAAAAAAGCGGTCAGCTCCCCCCGTTGCTCAAGCTCTAATTTATCTAATTTATATGACATCATCTTTTAAGTTTAAGGCTGATATCATTTTAAAGTTGTCGACATCGTGTCAAAGGCGTCTTTGCGGTCTTAGGGGGGCGCTAGGTGCCTCGCAGAAAGACAGCTTTTGTTTTTTTTCCAAAAGGAATATCTTTAGATCATTCGTCATGAGTAAACAATGGTAATTGATGAGAGAAAGGTAGGGTTCTGGAGCTGGGGGGAGGAGTAAAAAAAAATGACATTTTCATGGACATGGACTTGGATTACTCATGTTTTTTGTCACTGACCGTGGTCCTGGAAAGTATCTTTCTTTTGCACCTGGCGCCACACCATTGGGGGTGATGATGATGATGACTCGGGGCCCAGTGAGCTTCATGCCGTGGGATTCAATTAAATGGGTGGCTTGATCTTGATGGGTCATTTTTCCTGAATTACCCTTAAATCCCAAGGACATTTCCCAGATGTTCCTATAGTCTATCCCGGGGGTCTCAAACTCAATTTACTTGGGGGCCACTGGAGCTAGGGTCTGGGTGAGACTGGGCCACATCAGGTTTTACAAAAAAAAAAAAAATGCATTTATTAAAAACAAAAAATTTAAAAAACTTTGCTTTGGTTCCAATTTTCTACAAGAAAAGCTCTGATAAAACATTCCACTGTTCTCAAATATCTTAATTTTTATTTTTCTACACAAAATAAGATGAAAAATAAATAAACTAATCAAGAATAAAGAAAATCAATCAATCAGTAATAATAAATATATAATAATAATAATAAAAACTTAAGAAAGCACATATAGTTGGTGGGTAGACAAATGATTTTTTTCAGATTAAAATGAACAAAGCATTATTAGAGCCCTGTAGACATGACAAAACACGACTATAGTCACATTTATACTCTTTTTATTTACAACATATTGCGCAACTGCAGGGTCTTGAGACACATGCTAACTCGCAAACTAGAGAGCTAGCGACCTAAACGGTAGCCTTCAAGTTATTTCCTTTAAACTTGAATAGACAAAAACTTACCACTTCCACACGGATAGGGAGGATAACTATTAACAGTTATTTAACCTTTAACATGAACATTAATCAAACGTAATAATTTTTTCTGGGTACATGATACCATACAGCATCCATATCAAACTTGCGTGGGCCGCACTAACATTAAACTTTCATATCAAGGCGGGGGCCTCAAACTAGTGTCCTGCGGGCCACATTTGGCCCACGGGCCGCGTGTTTGAGACCCCTGGTCTATCCCATTTGTAACAAAGTGTTGTGTAACTGTGACTATTAATTATCTTACCTTACAATTCCTAAAGTTATCTCCCACTCGATGACATCATCTTTCAGTGCCCCCCCCCCCCAAGCCAATTTCTCCAGGATTGCTGTTCTACGCCATCAAAGGCAACGTCACCGTCCCTAACATCGGGATGTTTTATTTTGAACGCGCGAGACAACGACATCATGAGCTGACTTTTTTAAGCTGCGAGCCGAAGGGGAAAGACCGCTCAATGGTTACCATAGCGACAGCCCGTTCCCACACTGTAGGCGGACCAAAGGAACAGTTTATGTTAAACGGCTGCATTCAGCACAGCCTCATTTGAAACGGCTCCCTCCACGGTCACTTCATTAGGTACGCCTGCACGAGATGTCATTCCAAGTTGGCGATACGCCGCTTCGGCTGACACTGTTATTACTGTAAGATATGCACGATGACATTGTTTTTATTGCAAATGTTGAGCCGAAATCAGAGGAGAATGTCAATGACAAGCTGGCAAGATTTCATTCCTTCGTTCATTTTCTACCGCGGGGTGCTGGAGCCTATCCCAGCTGTCTCTTGGCGAGAGGCGGGGTACACCCTGGACTGTGGCCAGCCAATCACAGGGCACATATAGACAAACAACCATTCACACTCACATTCATACCTATGGACAATTTGGAGTCGCTAATTAACCTAGCATGTTTTTGGAATGTGGGAGGAAACCGGAGTACCCGGAGAAAACCCACGCATGCATTCTTACAAAGAACACTAAACTCATCACACACCAACTTAACACTCAAGAGGTATAATTAAACCATTCATTCATTCATTTTCTACCGCTTTTTCCTCACGAGGGTCGCGGGGGGTGCTGGAGCCTATCCCAGCTGTCTTCGGGCGAGAGGCGGGGTACACCCTGGACTGGTGGCCAGCCAATCACAGGGCACATATAGACACATCACATTTATATTTCATACACGCAGCCAAGGAGATTTACTCTTTGATGATCTCTGGTGTGCTTTTGTCCACACTGAAAGGATCGCTTAGGTTGTTTTTTTTCCCCACTACAGTTGATACGTACCATTTGTACGTGTACAGAATACACATACACGTACATAAAAATAACGAAATGAGGTACTACAAATATAAAGCATTCCTAAGACGAATACACAGGGATGATACGTAGTGTTCTACACTGGTCACTAGGTGTCAGTAATGTTACTGTAATGTTTGGTGAGACACACAAGCACCTGACGTCACTTCCTGTCTGTGCCACCGGAACATATTTACAACATACACAAGTCTTATTTTTGTATTAATTTTTGACTTTATCCTTTTACTTTACAAAAAATTACTTTATTGTATTTTTAGATGGTGCCATGTGCCAGTAAACCGCCACGGGCCGCACTTTGGACACACCTATATTACATATATATCATTCATTCATTCATTTTCTACTGCTTATCCTGACGAGGTTTGCGATGGGTGCTGGAGCCTATCCCAGCTGTCTTCGGGCGTGAGGCAGGGTACACTGTGATTGGCTGGCCACCAGTCCAGGGTGTGCCCAAAGACAGCTGGGATAGGCTCCAGCACCCCCCGTGACCCTCGTGAGGATAAGCGGTAGAAAATGAATGAATGAATGATTCGGTTGAGCTGGTTTAATTATACCTCTTGAGTGTTAAGTTGGTGTGTGATGAGTTTAGTGTTCTTTGTAAGAATGCATGCGTGGGTTTTCTCCGGGTACTCCGGTTTCCTCCCACATTCCAAAAACATGCTAGGTTAATTAGCCACTCCAAATTGTCCATAGGTATGAATGTGAGTGTGAATGGTTGTTTGTCTATATGTGCCCTGTGATTGGCTGGCCACCAGCTGGGATAGGCTCCAGCGCCTCCCGTGAAGATAAGCAGTAGAAAATGAATGAATTAATTCAAGATAGTGAATAGTGAATATTCATGATGGCCGCATTAAAAAGTGATACTGTAAGAGCCGTTGGAGTGCTCGCTGAGAGCAGGGTGCGCAGGGCTTCAGGGTGCGCTGATCACATCGCCTAATAGACTTTGCCGCAGTGTGACTGACTTTTTTGCAGAACTATTTCCACTGAGTCCAGTCCACATTGCATAAATGTTAAAAAAAACAAACAGCAGATGATGAGCGGCTGACGTTTTCACAGGACAAGAACTTCCTGCCTGGTTGTCTGTCAGTGGGAATGTTATTTGGTGTGGTGGAAAATCACGGATTCACAACGCCGCTCAGAGTCCTGGCGTTCCAGCAGGCTGAAATGGCTCAACTCCAAGCCTGTCACAAGCGTCGGCCGTGCACGTTTGATGTGATAATTCCCAGCCAGCGAACACGAAGCCGGGCTCTGCATCAGCGCACCGTCGTCTGGCGGTTGTTGTCAACGCTTGCTACTTTGCTGGATCTTTATTGCTCATTCCCGCCGGGAATCGGACCACGTCACGTTTTGACCTACAGACACAGTTAAGGTTGGAGTGTTTGCCGTCAGTGGTGTCGTTCACATGCATTTGGAATCGCCAATAAGCCAGCTCGTTTGGGGCTTCCACGGCTCATCGGAGCTGTGAGTCAGACGTGGAGTCGACGGACGGCGGCGATGCCTGATGTTGGATAGGAAGTGTGTGTTTGAGGAAGTGACAGCACAGCGTTGGTGGCAGTGCTATGCTTTACACTAGCGCTCAAAAGTTTGGGATCACTTGATAATTTCTTTGACTTCTAAAGAAAATTTTTTTTGTGCAATTTCACAAACAATTAATATTAATCAGATTAATCCAAAGTGGATTGTGAAATTTCTACCGCTTATCCTCACGAGGATCGCGAGGGTGCTGGAGCCTATCCCGGCTGTCTTCAGGCGAGAAGAGGCGGGGTACACCCTGGACTGGTGGCCAGCCAATCCCAGGGCACATATAGACAAACAACCATTCACACTCACATTCATACCTATGGACAATTTGGAGTGGCTAATTAACCTAGCATGTTTTTGGAATGTGGGAGGAAACCGGAGTACCCGGAGAAAACCCACGGGGAGAACATGCAAACTGAGATGGCCGAGGGTGGAATTGAACCCTGGTCTCCTAGCTGCGAGGTCTGCGCGCTAACCACTCGTCCGCCGTGCAGCCCCTAAATAAAACATAAAAAACATACAAATTAAAAAATATGAAAAAAAACCTTAAACTGTATTATGGAAAGCAGGAAGTGAACAAATGTAACAGTTACTGATTGTAAAAGTACCAGATGGAGGGGTAGGATTTAATAAGCTTTGCTTCTTCCTACTCCTTTTGGACATGTGGAACTGGGAACTGATTATGGGATGCACTCAATTGGAATCTGATGCATGTTCAAATGAAATAAAACCATTACCATTACCATTACCATTACCATTACCATTACCATTGCCATTACATATATGCTGTATTCATTCAATAGCTGCATATTTTCACGGCTGTGAATGCTGAGTCACATATGTGTGCGGATCCTGAAGTAGTGCTGGTGAGCCATGGTCGCGGGTTGTCAAGATGCGGAGACGGGCACAAAGCTCATGTAAAAGTATTCAATTGGGGACGGGCTGGTTCAAGTACTTGTTAGCATGGATGTCAAGGCAAAAGACGAAGGTGTAAAAAGGCTGAAACATCTCCATCAGGGTAGAGTATGTCAAGGAATGACCAAGCTGGGCTTAGGAACCTGCTAAGTGATTACCGATTGCAAAAGGCTGCAAAAGAAAAAAAAACAGTCCCATACACAATAAGGGTGCCGAAACCAAAACAAAAAAAAACCTTTGGACCAAATTTAATTTCACAGCAGACGATTAATGGCTGCTTTGTTGGTCGGCTGGTTCATGCGCTGCAATTGCTGAGCTCAGCAGAAAGCAGTTAGATAAAGGGTGACTAAAAGCCCTTTAAAAGGGACAGCATGGGGGGGGGGTACAAAGGAATGGATGCAGAAGTGATGCATATGAAGTACGGCGGACTTTTGCACTGGACTGATGGAAGAGTTGAAATGAAAAACAAAGGTTTTCCACACAAAGACATCCACATTTCAGCCTATGGGCGTCTTTGATTTTTTTAGTCACAGTAATGAGGTTGAACCCGCCAATCAAAGTAATATACGACAAACTGTAATTCATATTATCTTTTTATAGACGCTTGTGTTTCACATTCGGTTTCAAAGTTTACCCGAGTCCAGGCAATATGTCATTTAAGAGCAGTTAGCATTTACTATCAAACATGATTGATATGCAAGAACTGAAAGTGATTATGCAAAATTTCCATATATGGAAATGGGGGCGGGGCAAAGGAAGTAGGAAGTGAGACAGCGTGGAGGAAGGTTACACATTGTAGAGAAACCATAACACACCCTCACTGGTGGTGTGTCTGTCATGAACGAACAGGTGAAAAGAACTAGTTCTTTTTTTTTATGAACATAATGAACAAGGTCACCGCCCCTAAAATGTCCGTTCAGTTGCAAATGCTTTTTTTTTTGATTGGCTGGAGAGTTATCCTATCGTCCCGCCGACACCGAGAGATTGACCGACACTCGTGGGCCGTTCGTTCATGACCGACAGTTGAGTCGGAGTGAACGGACTCAAATGTGAAAACTGTTCAAAGCCGGTGGTGTTCAAGTTTTTCAGTGTCTTTTCACAAAAATCTGGTTTTATCCTTGCTTTTCATTGGCTAAACACTGTGACGGACAGCTTATCCCACCCAGCTAAGTGCAAGTAGATTTGCTGAGTTTTTTTTAGGAAAAAATAATGAAGAAAAATAACAATGGCTCATCAGGAATTTCCTGAAGAAATAATGACTAGTGGTTGTTTTGTTGTGGGATTATCATCCTAATAGTCATAATCTCTCTTATTCATGACAAGCCATTTTTTTTTGACAAAGTACGGGAGGATGCAGAGGAGCTGTGACGTCAGGAAGGCCTTAGCACTTCTGTTTATCGTTCGCTCTTGGAGATGGCGGTCTGAGCGCCTTCATTGTCGCCTCCATCCAATCTGGGCCGAGTAACAAAGGACTCTGTATTTGCTTCAGTTTTTCCCCCATAGCGGGGCTCCGGCACCAACAGCAGCATATCAGAAGATGATGACTGTGATGCTTGAAAGATGTGCATGCATGCTGCTGGATTATGGTTTTTTATTTTAATATATATTTCTATACAGATGGCCGTTTGCCTGCAGCTAAGGCAATGTCTCTGGAGTGGAATAACAAGAATACTAAAAGAGCCAAGAATTTAGATATGCAGCCACTCTGTGTGCATGTCCCCCCATGGGGGGCGTGTGTTCTCCACTTTCCTCCCAAAACATGTTAGCTTTGTTAGCGACTCCAAATTTTCCATAGAATATGAATATGAGTGTGAATGGTTGTTTGTCTATATGTACCCCGGTCCAGGGTGTACCCTGAAACACGTTTCAAACTAGCTAGAGTCAAATCTCGCCCACATAGCAGAAGGGGGTCATGAACTGGAACCACTATCTCACTCACAATGGGAACATGTTCCAATGTTACTAAACCAGTGTGAGTTGCTTTAGGCTTGACTGCTAGTTGAGGTGTGGACAGCGGGGTAAGGGGTCTCAAACAGGGCTCCAACCTCTGTCCAACATTGAGAAGTTGATCTGCAACGAGTACGTACACTACCGCTCAAAAGTTTGGGATCACTTGGAAGTCCTGCCATGAAGTCCTGAAGTCCTGAAGTCACCGCTTCGTTCTTGAAACTGACACTGGTGATTGACGGCTACTATTTAGTGTGGCTGCCAGGTCTTTGTCTTAAACTACACACTCTCAGATATTTGTGCATCGTTTTTATGTCCTTGTTAGACCCAGTTTGTGCTGCTCTCTGAAGGGAGTCGTTAACAGCGTGGTAAGTGATTTTAGTTTTAGTTTAGATTTTTTTAGATGGGTTTTCTAATCATCTATTAGCCTTATAAAATGATGAACTTGGATTAGCAGCCATACCAGGAGATTGATGCAGAGGACTGACAGTTGTTGATAGTAGGCCTCTATGCAAAAATGGACATCCTTCTTTGAAAATCATCTAGATAGATAGATAGAAGTTGAAGTATTTGTGATTTTAGAAATAAGGAGTTAGTATGTTCTCTGTAGGCGGCATTATGAATTATCCTTACTGGCCTTTTTTTGCAGTACATTTAGCCAGTGAAGATTGCTTTTATAGTTATTAGCCCATATTTCCACACAATAAGTAAGATATGGTAGAACCAGAGAGCAATAAAGAGTGTGGAGTGATTTCTGATTGAGAACAAATTTTGCTTTGTTCAATATTGAAATATTTCTGGCCACCAGAGAGGGCCATTCCAGGGAGGGCCATTCCAGGGAGGGCCATTCCAGGGAGGGCCATTCCAGGGAGGGCCATTCCAGTTACTCACAGATTTTCGTTGAATTCGCTGGCAGTCCTGGAACGCAACCCAAAGAGCGGTGATCTTCCGGACATCATCCAAATGTTTCATGTTCACATCACAGTGGCTTCCCCCATCTTTCCCTCTCATCAGCTGGCGTGCCTGAGATAAGCCAGTAATCAATAGTATTGATTCACAGAGCAGCCGCGCCGAGACCTCTACCTCTACCTCGGTGGCCCGGCCGGCGTTGGAGGCAGATGGCCTCGTGTACTGGTGGTGGCCCCCCATGGATACGTTCAGTGGCCCAGGAACAGGTTCTCCACAGGACTCAGCTGTGTCTTTGCCAGTAGACCCATTGATTGTCTTCCAGGCAGCGCTCTTCCAACTGAACGTGTCACTAGGCCTCTACCAGGCCTCTACCAGGCCTCTACCAGGCCTCTACCAGGCCTCTACCAGGCCTCTACCAGGCAAGCAGCCATTTACTTCATTTCACTTTCACTTTCTCAAGCTGAAAATAGAATGCAATAGAAGGCTATTAATAAACAACAAGATGTTTTCTTTGCCGGGTTTGATGTTTTTCTCTCCAAATTGCGTGGTATATTCCCAGAATAAGTTTTAGGTTAGTGTGCTGGTTCATCTTCTGAGCTTTCTATATTCCTTACATTTACAGTACGAATAACAACATACTGTAACAGATCATAGACTGACTATACTACGTAGGGTTAGAATTGGGATGATAGGGTCCAGTGGATTGAGCCAAATATCTCGACTATTAAGATTTCAACTATGCTAGCATGATGAGATTGATATTTTCAGTTCTCATTTGTTTATTTTGATAAATTTGCTGGTTCACATTTACAATCTGTCAATCTGTCAATCTGTCAATCTGTCAGACAAAAAACGAATATTATGAAAACTGACGGTATATAAGAAAGATTTTGTAGTCGTACTAAATTAAAAACAAAGAAAAGCACCATCTAGGATGTTTTGTTTTTCCAAAGACTGATACGCGTACAAACTGACTTCTTTCCGGCCGTACGATAACCAAGACTGTACATGAAAACTGGGGCGAAACTCATTGAAAACCAGATCATACGAAAAGTAGGAATTCGCACCACGTTTCCGTCAGACTACCTCAGGGCAGCTGTGGCTACAGATGTCCGGCATGACACAGTGGGGAAATAAACTATCCTCCCACTCAGTGTGGAAGTGGTACATTGTAGGTTTCTTATTTTGTCCTTCTTCCTCCACTCGGTTTCAAACCCATTTCAACCCCCCCTCCACTACTTCAGGGCAGCTGTGGCTACAGATGACCGACATGATGCAGTGGGGGGAAAAAAACCTCTCTTCCCATTCAGTGTGGAAGTGGTACATTTTCGGTTTCGTATATTGTCCTTCTTCCTCACCGACAAAAAGTAGGAATTCGTACCACATTTCCGTCAGACTACCTCAGGGTAACTGTGGCTACAGATGTCCGACATGACACAGTGGGAAAAAACTCTCCTCCCAGTCAGTGTGGAAGTGGCACAATGTAGGTTTCTTATTTTGTCCTACTTCCCCACTCGGTTTCAAACCCATTTCAACACCCCCACCTCCACTACCTCCTACCACATGACACAGTGGAAAAAAAACTCTCCTCCCATTCAGTGTGGAAGTGGTACATTTAGGTTTCTTATTTTGTCCTTCTTCCTCACCAACAAAAAGTAGGAATTCGCACCACATTTCCGTCAGACTACCTCAGGGCAGCTGTGGCTAGAGATGTCCGACATGACACAGTGGGGAAAAAAACTCTCCACCCATTCAGTGTGGAAGTGGTACATTTTAGGTTTCTTTTTTTTGACCTTCCTCACCAAAAAAAAGTAGGAATTCGCACCACATTTCCATCAGACTACCTCAGGGTAACTGTGGCTACAGATGTCCAACATGACACAGTGGGAAAAAACTCTCCTGTCACTCAGTGTGGAAGTGGTACATTTTAGGTTTCTTATTTTGTCCTACTTCTCCACTCGGTTTCAAACCCATTTCAACACCCCCACTACCTTTGTGGCTACAAATGTCCGACATGACACAGTGGCGGATAAAAAAGCTCTCCTCCCATTCAGTGTGGAAGTGGTACATTTTAGGTTTCTTATTTTGTCCTTCTTCCCCACTCTGTTTCAAACCCATTTCAACACCCCCACTACCTCAGGGCAGCTGTGGCTACAGATGTCCGACATGACACAGTGAGAAAAAAACTCCTCCCATTCAGTGTGGAAGTGGTACATTTTAGGTTTCTTATTTTGTCCTTCTTCCCCACTTGGTTTTAAACCCATTTCAAGCCCCCTCCCACTACCTCAGACTACCTCAGGGCAGCAACTGTGGCTACAGATGTCCGACATGACACAGTGGGGGGAAAAAAAACTCTCCTCCCATTCAGTGTAGAAGTGGTACATTTTAGGTTTCTTTTTTTTGACCTTCCTCACCAAAAAAAAGTAGGAATTCGCACCACATTTCTGTCACACTACCTCAGGGTAACTGTGGCTACAGATGTCCAACATGACACAGTGGGAAAAAACTCTCCTGTCACTAAGTGTGGAAGTGGTGCATTTTAGGTTTCTTATTTTGTCCTACTTCTCCACTCGGTTTCAAACCCATTTCAACACCCCCACTACCTCTGTGGCTACAAATGTCCGACATGACACAGTGGCGGATAAAAAAGCTCTCCTCCCATTCAGTGTGGAAGTGGTGCATTTTAGGTTTCTTATTTTGTCCTTCTTCCCCACTCTGTTTCAAACCCATTTCAACGCCCCCACTACCTCAGGGCAGCTGTGGCTACAGATGTCCGACATGACACAGTGAGAAAAAAACTCCCATTCAGTGTGGAAGTGGTACATTTTAGGTTTCTTATTTTGTCCTTCTTCCCCACTTGGTTTTAAACCCATTTCAAGCCCCCTCCCACTACCTCAGACTACCTCAGGGCAGCAACTGTGGCTACAGATGTCCGACATGACACAGTGGGGGGAAAAAACTCTCCTCCCATTCAGTGTAGAAGTGGTACATTTTAGGTTTCTTATTTTTTCCTTCTTCCCCACTCGGTTTCAAACCCATTTCACCCCCCCCCCCTTTACTTTGGAAAGTAACTAGTTGACTACTACTACTACTTGACTACTAATAATTACACTAGAAGATCATTGGGCAGCCACAGGAGTAAACACGATGGAACTGGAATACAAGCCAATACAATACAACCCAAGAATCAAACAAGCAAGGATATCTGTTGCTTCCAAAGTGAGGCAACAGATTGTGTTGGTGTGTAGTTTGCGTGTGTGACCTTGAATTAACAACATGGCCAAAATAAGCCCAACAGCAGATGTTCATACATAAATATGTGTATAAATATTGTATACTGCAAAGTCAAAGTGCCATTGTAGTTCTGGGAACAACAGAAAAACATCCACAGTTTAGTTCTCCGTCATTTCTCGTGTTGTCTTCTCTTCAACGAGTTGACTACTTGACGTTGATAGTTTGATTCCTGCTGACCGCCTCCTTGTTCCCTGTTGGTCACATGACCTTGGTGCTCTTATGGAAGATGGTCCTGACCTGGTGGTCACACGGCTTTGCTTTCCCATCGGACACAGGATGCGGGCGTCCACAAGGGAGGACTTCATGTGGAGACCTCCTGAATATTGCAATATTGGAACTGTTGTGTATTATATCTTTTCAGAGGATAGGAAATCTATACTATACTGACGGGGAATACCAGAATACACATCATGTTTGTGACGTTTGGATCTCACTTTTACTGTAAAGTACACAAAAATACAGTTGTTACCGAGGAACTAAGGAAGAACCAATAAGGGTTAGGTAGGTTGGCTCCCCATTAAGTACTGTTATTTTGTGTACATTTTTGTATAGTGTTACATACTTATAAACTTGAGAGATGATAAAGGAAAACTGCACTTGCCCAGTGTATTTCATATGAAATACACGGGAGTCATGAACGCTGACCTTAACTGAGGCAAATGAGGCCTTCTTTAGATGTTGCGGGGTCTTTTGTGACCCCTCTTTTGTGATCGGATTAGTTGTGGCTGCGCCGTTGGGGGCATTTTAATTGGCCGGCCACTCCTGGGTAGGTTCACCACTGTTCCCTGTTTTCACCATTTGTAGATAATGGCTCTCACTGTAGTTTGCTGGAGCCCCAACGCTTTAAAAATGGCTTTTCTTTGTAGGTTTAGATGTTTTTTTTTCTCCCTTAATAATGAAAAGTTTCATTCCAAAACTGCATTTGTGTTCAGTAGCCTTTCATCGATTAATATTTAAATTTGTTTGATGATCAGAAACATTTTAGTGTGACAAACAATAACAAAAGGCATAACAAAAACAAAGCAAAAGACACAATCAGGAGATTGATGTCCCTTCCCTAAGATATGACATTTTTACATCTGCTAAAAGGCAACAACAGGGCCAAATGTGCAGGAGCGTAATGAAATAATGGCTCCATCGTTGCCCACACATGCTAGGAGTCCACTTCCGCCTTGCTACTGCTTCCCCTACTCTCATTATGCTCCCACTTAGTCTAAATAGTATTGGGTTGCCTGCGTAACCATGGAAAGATCCCAAGTACAGCATATATCATTCATGTCGGCAAGTGAGAAACGTCTCGGCTGCTTTCAAAAGAGGAATTGCATGTTGATGTTGGGAAAAGAATGAACGCGTATTATCAGTAAGCGTTAGCATCCGATCTCATGGGGAAACGTTTCTATTTGCTGGATGTCGTTAGCAGCAAATAGGCCAAATGCTGATACTTGAAATTGCCAACTGAGAATGCAGAAGACTCATCTTACGGACATTAGCTGGATCCCACGGGTATGCAGGCCCGCATACAGGTATCAGGATCTAATCCAATTATTTCCAGGCTTATGGGCCAACATGGTGGTGAAACATCAAGTCCGTCATTGAACATTGGGCTCGCGTTCTTAGCTTAAACCTGAAAATGTCCTACAAAAAAAGTCACACATTTGATCAGCATCCTTAGAAATGCTGTAAAACGGGGGTGTCAAACTCAATTTACCTGGGGGCCACTGGGGCTAGGGTCTGGGTGAGGCTGGGCCGCATCAGGTTTTACAAAAAAAAAACAATGCATTTTTAAAAAACATAAAAATGAATAAACTTTGCTTTGGTTCCGATTTTCTACAAGAAAAGCTCTGATAAAACATTCCACTGTTCTCAAATATCTTAATTTTTATTTTTCCACACAAAATAAGATCAAGAATAAAGAAAATCAATCAGTAATAAATAAATATAATAATAATAAAACGGCAAATAATTAAAAATTAAGAAACCACATATAGTTGGTGGGTAGACAAATTTTTAGACAAAAAAATTTTTAGACAAAATTTTTTTTAGACAAAATTTTTTTCAGATTAAAATGAACAAAGCATTATTAGAGCCCTGTAGACATGACGAAACACGACTATAGTCACATTTATACTTTTTATTTACAACATATTGCGCAACTGCAGGGTCTTGAGACACATGCTAACTCGCAAACTAGAGAGCTAGCGACCTAAACGGTAGCCTCCAAGTTATTTCTTTTAAACTTAAACAGCCAAAAACTTACCACTTCCACACGGATAGGGAGGATAACTATTAACAGTTATTTAACCTTTAACATGAACATGAATCAAACGTAATCATTTTTTCTGGGTACATGATACCATACAGCATCAATATAACAAACTTTCATATCAAGGCGGGGGCCTCAAACTAGTGTCTTGCGGGCCACATTTGGCCCGCGGGCCGGGTGTTTGAGACCCCTGCTATAAAATAATAACATTACAAGGTGCAAATATTTTCTGCATGCTTTGAATGGGATCAAATATTTAGAACCATCTGATGGACGGACAACAGAGCGCAAGGTTTTCTCTTCTGGCGAAGTTATTCTCCAAAGTCGATGACCGAGCATTTGGTCGCTGTGTCCGTTTCCCGGCAGTCAGTCAACACGCCGCTCCGCTCTTCCAACAGCGAGTGACGCCGTGCGTCCAGCACACAATAGAAAACAATGTCAACCAACAGGAGAGGCACAAGGGTGTTGGATGACTTGTCTTTGTTTGGCGTCAAACGCTGACGCTGCACTTTCACAGCTCAGACTGGCGAGGAGAGCAATAACCTCTGGGTTATATTTCCATCAGAGGGCTTCTGTTCTTGTTACATTACGGTAATCCACAGTTGTGGATGTTGGCCACTCATCCATGTGCTAGGACGACACCAAGGGTCCTACAAAAAAACAGTCATTACATTTTTAGATCGCTAATCAACACCATTCGGGTTTGATCTCAGTATCTCCATAACTTACGACAAAGAGAGAGCTTTTCATCATCTTCAAATGGGATCTGGCCAAAGGAGGGCCATTCCTTGGAGACATCGTTTAAGAAATATGACTAAATGGACAAAATCTCATTTTCAGTCTTGACAAGGATCAAAGGACGGACAAAGAATGGATCTCATTTGGAGTTTTCATTTCCTCTGGGTCCCACAAAAAATAGTGTTGGGGCGGATGTGGAATGAGTTGTTTATTCGTTCAGCGAGGCTGAAGAAGTGCAGTACTTTGCTGCAACCAGCGGAGGCGCTGTTGGTGAGGTTACAGCTTGACGAAGAAAGCCTGGCTTCCCAAAGTGGGATACACCAACTTCATTTTGTTTTAGCTTTTTTTATTCTCCAATGAATTTCTTTACAATCTCGGTAATATTAGATTCCTGGAATGGAAATGATATTATTATATTAGCTGATATTTAAACTTATTTTGCCATAATGATACATTTATTATATTCTTCAAATGAAAGTGCTGATATGCTCATATTTTATGATGATACTCGATTCTACGTGATCCTTTTCTTGCCATTTCACATAACCAGTGGCATCATTTAACCTATTTTAGGGGGGCTTCAGCCTAAATAATTAATTCAATTAATTTAATAAAATTAAAAACAATTATAGATTTAAAAACATTATAGACTTTTTTACAAAAAATAAATAATTTTTTTTACAAAAAAATATTTTTTTTTACAAAAAAAAATCTCTGACAAATTTCATATAATAGGGCAAAAGCAGGCTAATAAGCCTAATAGCCGACGTAGTAATAATCAGAATAATAATAATAATGATAGTAATAATAATAGGATCATTAACAATATAATAATAATTATTATACAATTGATCACTGTCCACCAGACAGAATGGTTGCAGAGCTTGAGCAGTGGTTTTGCAGTGTAGATTGTGTGTACTTGTGTACATTTACTACTAAATCTGTCCAAAAGTGGGAACGTTATATCCCGGTTCTTGTTCATTATTTTTATTTTTATTTTTTTAAACCTGTACTACTTTCATTCATTCATATATTGTGCATTTCCAGGGGGCTAACCCCTTCGCCCCGGAACCGAGTGACGCCCCTGCACAACATTAAACGGATCAATGAAGGATCATGAACAAAAAATGTAATCCTTCATTTTCTGCATTTTAAATGTTACAAAGAGTTGTCACTAGAATGATAAGGAGCCGCACCGGTACCACTTGACTTTACCTTTTGCCAATTAAGGGGTCCCACCACACCCCCACCCCTCCGGGCGTCACGGCTCTTTAATCCGGCCCTGCCCCCTTTGGTGGTTTACGCGCCGGGCCGTCTTTGTTTGGGATACGCATCCAAACTGCAACATCAGAGAGGAAGACACTTCGGACGGGGCCGCGAACCGAGCCGGCACCCAATAAACGTCCCCCAATAAATGACAGCAGCCGGGAGTTGACGAGTGAAGCGAGGCTGGCTGCCGTTGCCAAGGTTTCCGTGTACGCGCCGACCGCCTGCCAGCCTGCGCGCGTCACCCTCCGTTGGCAGACATGGCGGCGGACCTCCAGCCACGGTGGGTCTGCGGTCTGCCTTCGTCCTGGAGTTACGGGATCACTCGTGACGGGCGGCTCTTCTTCGTCAAGTGAGTGGCAAAAACGAAAGAAAACGCCGTCTTTGCAGCAAAGTCGCCGCGTGATCGTGAATGCGTTTGTGTCCACAGCGAAGAAGCCAAGAGTACAACCTGGCTGCATCCACGCAGCGGAGAGGCGGTCATAACCGGACACCGGAAAACTCCAGGTGAGGCGTCACGGCCATTCCGGTGTGTTGTTCTTCACCGAACCTTGACTTCCACCCGGGCTGTGGGCTGTGGGCTGTGGGCTGGGACCGAGCCGGGGCCCCCGTAAGCCCACCTCTAACCTGCCCCTGACACTTCCTCATGGCCGGTGACACATTTTTACCTTGGACGCCAACACATTTTAGGAATGATCTGTCCAAGTCTTCTTTTTAGTTGCGTGGCTTCGGTGAGCTAAGACTTAATTAGTGATTGCTAATTCATGCCGTGTTTGCTAGTAAATGTTTAGGACTACACGGCAGCTTCCATTGCAAATGCAGGGCTGCAGTATGTACTCAATAATATAGATATATATATATATATATATATATATATAATAATATAACGACTTAATAAATATCTGCTGCTGTAGCCTTCTTCATCATCATCATCATGTCAGTGAGTCATCAAGTCCACAACAATATTTTGGTTTGCATATTATGACGTATTATGAGTATTAGGGCCACATTGGGGAAAAAATAAAGTCCTAAATGGAAGAGATTGAAAACTTTCCTGCTGATTCAGGCAAACTTTGATTGATAACGTGGCAGCAAGATGAAGGTAATAATACGTTTTATGGTAGGTATTGTTTTCCAGGCTGCACTGTGGGTGAGTGGCTAGCGTGCGAGAGTGGCTAGCACACAGTAGAGGCAAGCACACGCGAGAGGCTAGCGCGCGGCAGTGGCTAATGCACGCGAAAGGCTTGCGCGTGGCAGAGGCGAGCGCGCGAGAGTGGCTAGCGCGCGAGAGAGTGGCTAGCGCGCGAGAGTGGCTAGCGCGCGAGAGTGGCTAGCGCGCGAGAGTGGCTAGCGCGCGAGAGTGGCTAGCGCACGAGAGTGGCTGGCGCGCGAGAGTGGCTAGCGCGCGAAAGGCTTGCGCGTGGCAGAGGCGAGCACGCGAGAGTGGCTAGCGCGCAAGAGTGGCTAGCGCGCGAGAGTGGCTAGCGCGCGAGAGTGGCTAGCGCGCGAGAGTGGCTAGTGCGCGAGAGTGGCTAGCGCGCGAAAGGCTTGCGCGTGGCAGAGGCGAGCACGCGAGAGTGGCTAGCGCGCAAGAGTGGCTAGCGCGCAAGAGTGGCTAGCGCGCGAGAGTGGCTAGCGCGCGCGAGAGTGGCTAGCGCGCGCGAGAGTGGCTAGCGCGCGAGAGTGGCTAGCGCGCGAGAGTGGCTAGCGCGCGAGAGTGGCTAGCGCGTGAGAGTGGCTAGTGCGCGTGAGAGTGGCTAGCGCGCGAGAGAGTGGCTAGCGCGTGAGAGTGGCTAGCGCACGAGAGTGGCTAGCGCGCGAGAGTGGCTAGCGTGCGAGAGTGGCTAGCGTGCGAGAGTGGCTAGCGTGCGAGAGTGGCTAGCGCGCGAGAGTGGCTAGCGTGCGAGAGTGGCTAGCGTGTGAGAGTGGCTAGCGCGCAGGCCACACAGAACGAGTAATTTCAGTCATTTTAGCGCGTTGCAGAGGCGAGCGCGCGAGAGTGGCTAGCGCGCGAGAGTGGCTAGCACGCGAGAGTGGCTAGCGCGCGAGAGTGGCTAGCGCGCGAGAGAGTGGCTAGCGCGCGAGAGTGGCTAGCGCGCGAGAGTGGCTAGCGCGCGAGAGTGGCTAGCGCGAGAGAGTGGCTAGCGCGCGAGAGTGGCTAGCGCGCGAGAGTGGCTAGCGCGAGAGAGTGGCTAGCGCGCGAGAGAGTGGTTAGCGCGTGAGAGTGGCTAGTGCGCGAGTGGCTAGCGCGCGAGAGTGGCTAGCGCGCGAGAGGCTAGCGCGCAGGCCACACAGAACGAGTAATTTCAGTAATTTTAGCGCGCGAGAGAGTGGCTAGCGCGCGCGAGAGTGGCTAGCACGCGCGAGAGTGGCTAGCACGCGCGAGAGTGGCTAGCACGTGCGAGAGTGGCTAGTGCGCGAGAGTGGCTAGCGCGAGAGAGTGGCTAGCGCGCGAGAGAGTGGCTAGCGCGCGAGAGTGGTTAGCGCGCGAGAGTGGCTAGTGCGCGAGTGGCTAGCGCGCGAGAGTGGCTAGCGCGCGCGAGAGGCTAGCGCGCAGGCCACACAGAACGAGTAATTTCAGTAATTTTAGCGCATGGCAGAGGCGAGAGTGGCTAGCGCGCGCGAGAGTGGCTAGCACGCGCAAGAGTGGCTAGCATGCGCGAGAGTGGCTAGCGCGCGCGAGAGTGGCTAGCACGCGCGAGAGTGGCTAGCGCGCGAGAGAGTGGCTAGCGCGCGAGAGAGTGGCTAGCGCGCGCGAGAGTGGCTAGCACGCGCGAGAGTGGCTAGCACGCGCGAGAGTGGCTAGCGTGCGAGAGAGTGGCTAGTGTGCGAGAGTGGCTAGTGCGTGACAGTGGCTAGCGCGCAGGCCACACAGAACGAATAATTTCAGTAATTTTTCTGCTCAACTTGGATGTCAACAAAATTATTTAAAAATAATAAATTTTCATGAGAATATGCGGTAGAAAATGAATGAATGAATTAATATTTTTTCCCTTTTTGGTGTAAAAATAATTAATTTTCATGAGAATACGTGGTATAAAATTAATAAATGAATAAATATTTTGTCCCTTTTTGGCCCTAATACACCATATAATCCATATAATCCATATAATCCAATTTTGGTGCCAAATCAGTGCTTTTGAAACAAATTGTGGACTTTAGAGCTCCCATAACTCACACTTGGCAGATTTTCAGGCTTTTTTTAGGATGTGTAGTGAAGCCTGTTATTTGACTTGTTTTCATGAAATGGTACACATACCGTATACACAGGGCGTGCTTATCTAGGGGCGGTGAGAAGGTGTCTCCTTAATTGGGGCGTCATGAAAAACAAGTGACCATTCGATGGCCTCTTGTTAAAGTGAAGGAGGCCATAGATTTTTCCTAAGCTCCGAGTCCACATAGAAGTCCACATAGTCCACATAGAACATGACTGGAATGTCTGGAACGTCCATTTGTGTTCAAATTTCGTTCGACCTCAATGTGCTTGATCCATGACTGAAATATGGAACCGGCTTTCTTTCGCAGATCTGCCCACCGGATGGGAAGAAGGATATACGTTTGAGGGTGCACGATGCTTCATTAAGTGAGTGACATTTCACCCACGTGCATGACAGAATGATCACATCACAGCATATCATAGAATCCGTAGCCATTGCATCCATGGCAGCTAACCACCACAATGCATTTGTGAGAATGTGAAACCTTTAGTCCTCATATCGTTATGGGGCGGCCTGTGAAAAGTTAATCATTACACATGGAACAACATTGTGCAAGCACACGGCGGACGTGTGCATAGTGCATAGGCTCTTTTTATGATATGATTTTATGGCTGGGATCAGCCGATCCAACACTTCTCTTGTCTGCGTTTTTACCATCTTGAATAGACGGAGAAATATATCTCAGGTTTGCGTCAACGTGCGGGATCGTAGCAATTAGTTCCAGTTGTGCTGTGCTTGAAGACTCGGATATATGTCTGAGTAGCTTCTTATAATCGGGTTTCCATCCGAATGTTCCACTCATCTTTTTAGAAAACAGCATGCAAATGCTGTGCGTTCTATGCATCGCATGTTATGTAAGAGCTTGGCTTTTCTATCTCTTCCTCCTCTTTTAAGTTTTAATACGGGTTCTCCCTCGTTCAGCCCGTATTAAAACTTGGGATGACGTTAAATCATCAACTGCTGTTTTCAACCCATCAAACATCAGCGCTTGAGCCGGTCTAGTTTCGAGTATTACATTAGGGTGAAGGAATTCATCAGTGAACAGATAAATTGATCAGATAATTGATTTGGAAACGACTGAGGCGTATAGTGAAGAGCGCTGGCCGACTCGGGTACTGGGCCATACTTCAAAGATGGAAAACAACTAATTTTTATTTTTAAATAATTTTGTTGACATCCAAGTTAAGCAGAATAATTACTGAAATATTATATGATAATATTTTTATATTATTTTATTTTATGATGTTATGATGTTATGATTTTTAATTATTTTATAATTTTATAATTTTATAATTTATTATTTTATTATTTTATTATTTTATTATTTTATTATTTTATTATTTTATTATTTTATTATTTTATTATTTTATTATTTTATTTTAATTATTATGTTATAATAATTACACAATCATATTTAAAATAATACAAATAAATTTCACAACATGCACGGGGAGAACATGCAAACTCCACACAGAGATAGCCGAGGGTGGAATCGAACTAGCTGTGAGGTCTGCACATACAAAGGGTTGGAGAAAACAACTCCTTTTTATTTTTAAATAATTTTGTTGACATCCATCTATTTTATTATTTTATTATTTTATTATTTTATTATTTTATTATTTTATTATTTTTTTATTTTATTATTTTATTATTTTTATTATTTTTATTATTTTATTATTTTATTATTTTATTATTTTATTATTTTATTATTTTATTATTTTATTTTTTATTTTATTTTTATTTAATAATTACACAATCGTATTTAAAATAATACAAATAAAATCCACAACATGCACGGGGAGAACATGCAAACTCCACACAGAGATACCCGAGGGTGGAATCGAACTGGGGTCTCCTAGCTGTGAGGTCTGCGCGCGAACCACCCCAACCGTGCAGCCCCTCCACAACAAATAATCCCGCAAAACTAGCAGCAATGCTGAGCAATAATATCTCAGGATTTGACACTATTAGTGTAAAAATACCACCGTTAAAGTACTTTCTAAAGTACTATTCTGCACAATTCAAACAGTTGCATGACTGTGTCGAAATATTGATGTTCAGGATTTTGGCGACCCTGGATTGACCCACAAATTGATACCAAAACAATATTATTGTTGTAACATTTGAAGTGAAATCAATCACTTTTATGATGACGTCTCAGCACGTTTTAATCTTGAATTAATTAAAGGGATGGACGTTTGTCGAGATTTCACACACTTTAAACCAATCAAGGTGAAAATCAGGACGATGACTTAGCATATCGGGGATGAAAGGGTGTCGGTTCGCATCCCTGAGTTCCGTCTCTTTGACTTGCTGGCGTATTGGAGCAGCGCCATGTGGCGGGGGGGCTGTCAGGCGGTGACGCTGGAAGGGAGCCCAGTGTTTTATCGCTTTTATCGCTCAGTCAAAATTCCTGCTACTTTCTACTTCCTCAGTCATCAATAATCAGGAATTGTCAAAACGGTTCGATTGGTGATTGATTCTGAAATGCTTTGTATCGTCTTTGATTGTGTTATTGATTATATGACAGGTGAGTAGCACAGTTTATAGCAACCACTGTGTGTGTGTGTGTGTGTGTGTGTGTACAGCGAGCCTAGAGTGCCCCACATATTTGCTGAAGTCAGTTGCAATTAAAATACTCCTAAAACTCAGTCACGGCTAATTGAATTGACACATCCTCTGACCTGCAGCAGAAACATTTTGCTTTCTAGCGCTCGGAACCGCTTTTCCGGAAAATGCAGCGGAACCGTTCACATGGCCCCAAGTGTCTTTGAAACGTGTCAACTCACATCGACGCTTCGGTTTAAGGATGTCCGTGTATCTTCTTCGCTCGTGTTCGTGTCTCCAGGCATGGGCTGGGTACCGGTTTTATGGGGTACCGCGATCGGTTTGAAAACCATTAAGATTTTCCGTCTTGTTCTGTCATGTTCTCCCGTGCATGCGTGGGTTTTCTCCAGGTACTCCGGTTTCCTCCCACATTCCAAAAACATGCTAGGTTAATTAGCCACTCCAAATTGTCCATAGGTATGAATGTGAGTGTGAATGGTTGTTTGTCTATATGTGCCCTGGGATTGGCTGGCCACCAGTCCAGGGTGTACCTCTACCCCTGCGGCGAATATTTGAGTTTACCTCCTAGAAATGTTCTTGAAAATACAAAAAGAATGAATTCCCTCGACACGGAATTGAAGAGTGAAGCTATCACAGCTAACGTCAAACTTCTTTCTTATGATTGTGTGCAGTGCAAGTTTGAATTCGATTCATTGTTATTGTTACTGGGCTGCATGGTGGTCGAGTGGTTAGCGTGCAGCCCACACAGCTAGGAGACCCGAGTTCAATTCCACCCTCGGCCATCTCTTTCCCCGGATACTTCGGTTTCCTCCTACATTCGAAAAACATGCTAGGTTAATTGGCCACTCCAAATTTTCCATAGAGGCTAGCGCGCGAGAGAGTGGCTAGCGCGCGAGAGAGTGGCTAGCGCGCGAGAGAGTGGCTAGCGCGCGAGAGAGTGGCTAGCACGCGAGAGAGTGGCCAACGCGCGAGAGAGTGGCTAACGCGCGAGAGAGTGGCTAACGCGCGAGAGAGTGGCTAACGCGCGAGAGAGTGGCTAACGCGCGAGAGAGTGGCTAACGCGCGAGAGAGTGGCTAACGCGCGAGAGAGTGGCTAACGCGCGAGAGAGTGGCTAGCGCGCGAGAGAGTGGCTAACGCGTGAGAGAGTGGCTAACGCGTGAGAGAGTGGCTAACGCGCGAGAGAGTGGCTAGCGCGCGAGAGAGTGGCTAGCGCGCGAGAGAGTGGCTAGCGCGCGAGAGAGTGGCTAGCGCGCGAGAGAGTGGCTAGCGCGCGAGAGAGTGGCTAGCGCGCGAGAGAGTGGCTAGCGCGCGAGAGAGTGGCTAGCGCGCGAGAGAGTGGCTAACGCGCATGTGAGTGTGAATGGTTGTTTGTCTATATGTGCCCTGGGATTGGCTGGCCACCAGTCCAGGGTGTACCCCGCCTCTCGCCTGAAGACAGCTGGGATAGGCTCCAGCACCCCCGCCACCCTCGTGAGGATAAGCGGTAGAAAATGAATGAATGAATGAATTTGTTGTGGTATTTATTTGTATTATTTCAAATACGATTGTGTAATTTTAAATATTTCAGTAATTATTCTGCTCAACTTGGATGTCAACAAAATTATTTAAAAATAATCAATTTTGAGAATACGCGGTAGAAAATTAATAGATTAATTAATATTTTTCCCTTTTTGGCCCTAATACACCATATAACGTGACAACTATCTGGGAAAGTGCTTGTGACATTTTAAGTTTGTGTTACGAGTAGTTAGTATAAGGACCTTGTAGTCTTCGCCACTTCTTATGTTTGTGGAGTTTGAACATTAACGAACAAATATTTGTAACAAGGATGACATATTCATCTTTTATCTGGTAAATAAAGCGGAGTACACGATTGATTCATCACTTTGACCCAACACGTCTTTGGAAGCTGTAAAAGGATCGAAGCCCTTCTGATGCTTCTGCTTGTCTTGGCTGTCATCATCGGGTTACACAGTGTGAGCATGGAGGAGCAGATTGTGCTGACGTCGACTGTCCTCTGAAGGGGAGGACGGGCGCAGGGCATTGGTGAGATAGTGCGGATTCGGTATTGGATGGAATTATGGAATGTGAGTTTGGAATGAGATATCTCAGGCTGTTTTTATCGGCATGCTGTGAAGAGGCTGTTTTCAGTTGTGGAGCTGAGTGCTATCTAATTACTACTTGCTGCCATACTATGGTGTGAACATGAAGTAGCTGTGGTACCGGTTCAAGCCACATCTTCCACGATAAACACAAAAAAGCCCGACATTTGAGCCATCGTTGTGTTTGACGTCAGCATGGAATAACTTGTGAGACGAGGGCATCGGAGGCAAATCCTTCAAAACGCACAGGGGGCCAAAACTCAGTCGACTGAACAAGACGAAATCCCTCCCGGTCTCTGACTGTCTTATTCCTCTTGAAGGTGTTATTTACAACATATTGCGCAACTGCAGGGTCTTGAGACACATGCTAACTCGCAAACTAGAGAGCTAGCCACCTAAACGGTAGCCTCCAAGTTATTTCCTTTAAACTTAAATAGCCAAAAACTTACCACTTCCACACGGATAGGGAGGATAACTATTAGCAGTTATTTAACCTTTAACATGAACATGAATCAAACGTAATATTTTTTTCTGGGTACATGATACCATACAGCATCCATATCAAACTTTCATATCATTAAACTTTCATATCAAGGCGGGGGCCTCAAACTAGTGTCCTGCGGGCCACATTTGGCCTGCGGGCCACATGTTTGAGACCCCTGCCTTAAGGATTCCCCATGGGGCAAGTCATTTTTTTATATATATTTGACTTTTATATTTGACTTGACTTTTTAATGAGTATGGGTGGTCTCCTGTGTAGCCGTGTAGTCCAGTATCTTTGCCTCTGCAGAAAGCCAGACGTCCATGATTATTTTTCAAACTAGTAATTGGAATCGGTGATTGTTTGCACCAAGTTCAGCATATAAAGTAGAACTATCGACTCTGTACTTCCTTTTCTTTCAGCAAGTTGGTCCTCCCGTTCAGCAAAGGCATACAAACCTGTCACGTCCCTCTCATAACATATCACTAATTCACGACCCAACCGACCTACTCTGTTACTTACATAACGACTGTAAAAAGGGGCATAACTAATGTACTGGGTACCTGGGTCGTAGACACAGCGGTATCTTATGTGTCTTTATTTTTCAATCAGCTGTAACTCATTGAGTACAGAAGAACGGGTCAATAGCTGCTAACCCATTAGCACTGACACCTTGTTAAGCCGCTGCCTTCTGGCTCTGTTTTCACTGGGATAAATCAGGACAAAGAGGAATTTGTCCAGCTATTTAGCCGTTTGGGCACTTAAAAAGTGAAACCAATTACTGTATTTTCTGGAGTATAAGTCGCTCCGGAGTATAAGTCGCACAAGGCCAAAAATGCATAATTAGGTATAAAAAAAACATACATAAGTCGCACTGGAGTATAAGTCGCAGGAACAGCCAACCTATGAAAAAAAGTGTGACTTATAGTCCAGAAAATATGGTATATACCGTATTTTCTGGACTATAAGTCGCTCCGGAATAAAGTCGCACAAGGTCAAAAATGCATAATTAGGTATAAAAAAACATACATAAGTCACACTGGAGTATAAGTCGCATTTTCTGCAGGTAATTTATTTTCCAAACTACTTGACCAAAACAGACATTACATCATCTTGGAAGGCAAACTCAAACATTAATAAAAGAATAGAGAACAGGCTGAATAGGTGTAAGATATGCTAACACGATGCTTATTCAGATACACTAAAAATAAACATGAACAGAAAAGGTGTCCAGTGTTTATGGAACATAAACACTTTTTTCATTTATAAGTCGCTCTGGAGTATAAGTCGCAGGAACAGCCAACCTATGAAAAAAAGTGCGACTTATAGTCCGGAAAATACGGTATGTCAATGTCTACGAATAAATATTACCAGATCCAATAAACTTTTTTATGTAAGCCAACTATGTGGACAGCAATTCCATCTATCACCATTTTCGATAGCAATTATCCTCATTAGGATTGTGGGGGCATGCTGGACTTTTGGCGAGAGGCGGAGTCCACCCTGGACTGGTGGCCAGCCAATCCCAGGGCACATATAGACAAACAACCATTCACACTCACATTCATATCTATGGACAATTTGGAGTCGGCAATGAAACTCGGAGTACTCGGAGAAAAGAACATGCAAACTCCACACCGAGATGCCCAAGCGAAGATTCGAACCCCGGTCATTACGATCTCCTGACTGTGTGGCCAACATGCTAACCGTGCGGCACTGGACAGCAATTCTGGGGGGGAACGAAATGTGAGATTTTAAGAATCAAGTAATAAATGTAGGCGAATAAAGTGGTAATATTACGTGTCAGCATTGCTCGGCTGAAACAAAGTAAAAACTTTTTGTCCCTCAGCATTTTCGAGATCGTCTTAAAACGAGCTTCTGTCGGCCTTTTGTCCAAAAGACGCCACAATCTTTAAAGCTTCACTTGGAGTTTCCTTTTGATGAATTCCATCGAACAACGCGGATACACAACGATTCTCCGTCTGGATCCGTCACAGAGTTGATGTATTTACGATACTTTAGGGATTTCCTGACATCCATCGATATCTGTACCTCCCGTCCTGAAGCCGTAGCCTCTTGCCCGTTGACGCTGGATGTTTACTGGATGTTTCTCGTTGCAAGAATGGAGCTAATTGCCACGTAGATGAAAATGAAAAGCTGGAGTCACAAAGCTCGAGGCCAGTCTAATTGAATTACGGTATATTCCGTTTTTTATGTCTCAGTCAATGACTTCTCGCCAGTGTCCTTTGTGGGCAATTTGCTGCAGCATCAACATGAAGCGCCACATAAAATATGAAATATTGTTATAATGCACTGTGCAGTCGCTGCTTCCGGGCTGTTCGCTTGTACTCTTGCATAATTCAGCAAGCAGAACTGAGAAAGAAAGAGCATGTCAAATTGAACTTTGGCTAATTTCCAAAATCTGTCTTTGGCTCTTGGATCGTTCGCGCGGTGCGATCATTCTAAAATGGATCAGTTGGTCTGCAACTTTATCCCGTTGATGAAATTACAAATGAAAAATCTTAGTCGTGATTCTTCTTAATTGGGCGATAAATAGCTTCATCAGAATGTAGTAAAACAGTAGAAAAACATATTTAATCGGGAGGTAAAACAAAACATGAATCTGTATTGAACCGTTGGATACTGTGGTCTCGGCTCAGTACTCACTAGGAATTGAACGGCACGACATGTCACGTTGTGGCGTCTTAAGTACAACGCAAAACTGACTTTGTTGCTTGACGCCGCCGTGAACCGCTTTCTGAAAATGTGTTTATCTTCGCTTATTTGTTATTGCTATTATTTTTTTTTATTAATAGAAAATTTTTTTAATATATTCGTTTGACTTGGGCTGTATTGCCATTATGAAAACTGTTATAATTGGAATGTTTAATAGCAAATTGGATTTGTACGTGGAATTGTCTGTGGAATAATGAATACTGCATAGTTTGATTGAAATATCTAAGAACAGAACTATGGTTAACGGATGTGTAATTATTGTTGTATAGACTTGGGAATTTATTATTTATACTTATTTTATGAAAATTCATCCAAGGTGTACGCACATCAGAAAATGAGGCAATCGTATTTTCCAGGCTATAAGTCATGCTAGCCAAACATGCACAATAACGAAGAAAAAACAGAAGTCGTACTGAGCTATAATTGGCTGTTTTTAGGGAAATTAATTTCATAAGATCAGACACCAAGAACAGACATTTCATCTTGAAAGGTAAGTTATGGTCGTAACAATCAGATGGAGAAAACAAGCTAAAAACGTGACTAGCTATGCATTTGTGTTCCGTCTTTCTAAGTTGATGTTTACGTTGGTCATTTTCAGTGGTGCAGGAGTCATAGAAGTTGCAGATTTTCTTCTTCTTCTTTCTCTTTGGGCTTTTCCCTTCAGGGGTCGCCACAGCAAAGCGATTACCTCCATCCAACCTTGTCTTCTGCATCGGTCTCTCTCACGCCAACTACCCTCATGTTCTTCTTCACTACATCCATAAACGTCTTTGGTCTTCCTCTACGTCTCCTACCTCCCCTTCTACCAATATATTCACTATCTCTACTCAGTAACGTCCTTCTCATGTACTTGTTCCTGATCCTATCCATCCTGGTCACTCCCAATGTGAACCTCAGCATCCACATCTCTGCTACCTCCAGTTCTGCTTCCTGTCTTTTCCTCAGTGGAACTGTCCCTGATGTCATCTATTTATTCTCCACATTATTATTATTATTTATTATTATGTGGGAGCCAGGCAACGATATTTTGTTGGCAATTTCACTGCTGTGATATTGTGCAATGACAATAAAGAAATTCTATCTATCTATCTATCTATCCATTCATCCATCTCTATTATCAAACCATGAAAAAATGTGCATTTCATTTCAAAACTGTACTTGACAGCATTATTAGTGATTTAGATTTAAAAACCTGTATCGGTCCGAAAAGGAGAATCACTACATTGTTGATATTAAAGTCCACAAATGTACACCCAGGATGTGTTAACGACTGCATTGGGACTCCTTGACTGGATTGCGTAACTTTGGAAATTCCGTCCCATGCATGGGAAACATGTGACTGAGGATGGTGTAATCACGCAGCTAATTGCTTTCAACGTTTAGCAAGCTGCGCCAATCAAATATTGACCGAGCATCATTTGATGGGAGCGCACCACTTTCCAAAATAAAAAAAAAAAATGTTTATTTGAATTTTACACAGTGATGGAGTCCTCCGTCTTCTCAAAACATGATTGCAGCTCCAGGCAAGAATATTTCCACAGTTAACCTTCAGTGGGATGGAGCTTGGGAGTTTAACGTGTGGAAATTGCAAACTGACTCATCTATTCGGAACACTGAGTTACACGAAGCATTAGCCTCTTCAACAAATAGCGATAACAACACATGCCAGTCAAGTTTTTATATTTTAACTGTTAAGAAATTCAATTCAGCTGTCCAAATATTAACGTTTAAACTGCCCACTAATAATCAATAATGAGTAAGGACTACATAAAGTTTCATGTAAACTTAAATGAGCCAATATTTTATTTAAAAAAACAATATACAGTTTCAAATCCCATATTTTTTTTCCCCCATAGTGCATTTATGTTGTTTATTACGAGCGGTGACCATCCTATTTTGTTTGACGGCTCTTGAACGCACCATTGTGCTAACTCTCTGCCATGCTGCACAGATAGATTACCATACTGGACTTCTCCTGGGGTTTTTTTCACCTCATCCATGCATCCATCCATGCATCCATCCATGCATCCATCCATGCATCCATCCATGCATCCAACGGAAGGGAAGCATTTAGCCTCCAGTAGTTGTTTGCTCCCAAAGCCTCTTAGATTTGCGCTATCTTGTATTTAATGCTGAGAGAGCATTGAGTAATCCTGGTAGTAATCTGCAGCGAGCTGCCCTTTGCTGATGTTGTGCCAGGTTGAATCGAGGCACAGCTGCTGTCATGTTGCTCGCGCTGTTACTCCACTGGCATTCCCGTTTAGTATTTATTCAGGAAGAATCGCATCTACTTGGCACAATTCATGCCGATCCATGCCAAATCCTCAAAAGCGCTTTTGCTGCAAAGTGCCAACCAATGATGATGATGTTTTCATTTAAGTGCTTTCTCATATTTGGAGGGTGGAAAACAAAGCGGTAATCAATGCATGCAACGTTTGAGCTTACGGTGTGAGAGTGTTCTGGTTCAGTGGAACCTTGGTTAGCATACGCCCTGGTTAGCATGTTTTTCGCTTCATGCAAAAAAAGTACAGCAAAGAGTTGCCACATTTTCTGTTTGGCGTAAATACAGCACTAAGTTCCTATTGTATTTTTGCCACAGAATATAATTATTAGCAGCTTGCTAATTCAGTCGTTTTTCAAAAATTAATGAATGTTTCGAGGTTGACTATGGCCTATTATCAGTCAAATATTGAAAGACAAGTTATGTGGCATTTAAGTGCATGTCAGAGTCAGCCTTGGCATGTCTGACATGATAGAGTCGATAAAAAAAAGTTCTCCTCCCATTCCATGTGGAAGTGGTTGGTTTTTGGCTTCTTTTTTTTGTCGTTTTTTGAAACACTTTTATCACGTTCCTATGTTTGTGCAAGCGTGCACAATGTGGCGTAAACAAAGAATAACAGGGAGTGTAAAGTTGACTGTAGGGGTGTTATTTCATGTCTAGAGGGCTCTAATAATGGTTAAAATGTATTTAGACAGTCATAAACAGGTTTACTGTGTTGTTATTATGAAAGTATTTCATTAATATTAAATCCTGCTTCATGGAAATTCACGGATCGTGGTCGCGATAAACGAGGGATGACTATATTTTAAACACCTCCATACCGAGATGCTATTTCAGTTCATTGGTAGAAAGCACCTTTATGGGAAATCCATTTTTTAAGGTCAAAGCATCGGCCTTTTTGTCAAGGTAAACTGCTGTCCTATTTTGCCTCCACAAGCCAGCATGTTTTCACTTCCTCTTTCATCCCTTCCTTGTTTCTCTTCACTGTTTGCCTCCGTCCAGTGGACAGCGCGCAGTCTAGTTGTTTCCCAGATGGTCCGTGTTGATTAGGCAGCTTTTGGAAGCTATCGCTCTGCCCAAACGCTCCACAGCTGTGAGCTGTTGGAACGCTGTGCTAAAATGTGCACAGAGCGATTTTGGAGCCGTCTACTGCTTCCTGAAACAAATTGTTACAAATTCGGTTATTGACATTACATTCGTCTGGAGGCCTTCAGGAAAGTGGTCCAAATCTGTGATCTAAGCAGGCAGTTTGAAGGCTCACTGGGATGCATTAAGAGGTAATAAATGTCCGTTTCTGTGCAAAAGTTTTCCTAATATTTTGCTCTGCATCGGCTCATTTATAACAGATCTCTGCAAAGCGGATGTTGTACGTTGTAGAAAAGGGTCTAAAGATGCTGGGCTCGCCGCTAATTCTCATGACATATGTCTATCTTGTTATGGGTCATTTCTTGAAGCTATTCATGTAAAAATAATGACACGTATGAAGAGATTCTATAAAGAAAAAAAAAACCTCAAGGCAGAGTCGAACAGCTGCAAGAGGTCAACTCTGTGTGCATTCGCTTGTAAGAAGTACTCTGTGACTTGAGTGCATGTTGTGCATGTTGTGCATTGTTCCTAGGTCGTTGTGGCTTCTTCAATTTGAGCCTCAAAACAGATAAAGTGCGTCCTCGCATATTTGTGATTCAGCATTAATGGAGCCACCAGTTCATGGCTTTATGGTAAAAAATAATGTTTCGGAGAGCGCCATAGTTCCCTTCATATTGGAACAGAAAACGTTCAAACCCTAATGAAGGAGATGACAGATTTGAAAGAGTTGATGTTTGCTAAATCCAAGGATGAAGAGTCTTGAACCAGTCATGATGTGCTATATATATCACTATATTGACACTTACTATGGTACCCATTATGGCATTGGATGCTCATATCACCCAGTACTTCGGTATGGGACAAAAATAAAATAAAAAAAACATTGGAAAGCAGGAAGTCAATATACCATATCTTACTTATTGTGTAGAAATATGGGCTAATAACTATAAAAGCAATCTTCACTCGCCAAATGTACTTCAAAAAAGGCCAGTAAGGATAATTCATAATGCCGCCTACAGAGAACATACTAACTCCTTATTTCTAAAATGACAAATACTTCAACTTGCTGATATAGTTCATCTTCAAACAGCTAAAATAATGCATAAGGCTAAAAATAAGCAATTAGCTAAAAATGTCATCCAATACTTCTCTACAAGAGAGGAGAAATATGATCTCAAAAAACCTTAAACTGTATTATGGAAAGCAGGAAGTGAACAAATGTAACAGTTACTGATTGTAAAAGAAATACTATTTCAATACTATTTATTAGTATTGAGTACCTATACATTTTATACTTTAAATGTGTTTCAATTACTGGATGATTTTGGCTATTCACTGGAGGGATCTTCTTTGTTCAGCAGTACTACATGAACAGACATACTGTCTTTGACAGTACACAAGAATACACACTGTAGTAGTGTTTTCCCACTGAGCCAAGACCAATAGGTCGGGAATCACTGCACTGCGGAGTGTATACTTTAATTGTGTTTGTGGGTGACACGGAGGCATCCAGAGACGGGTAATACTCGAGTAATGAGTAGTACTTGTTTGTTTTTACTGCCCAGCTGTGGGCTACTTCACTGCTGCGAGTCTTCTCCCACACTCTGTTCTCAGATCTCCACGTCCCTGCCTGAACAAATATTTGAACTCTTCTCACTGAATCATGTATATGGCCTTTGATTGATATTGTACTTTGCTTTCTCACAATGGCGTCGTCACCGTTACTGAAAGAATGCGGGAACGCTGGCACACATCGCCATCAACAACGAAGACATACACATCACACGGGCTGCTTTTAATCGCTTTTTTCTTCCTGGGATTGCACAGATTTCCCAGTTTCACTTTGGATGCGGAGTTATTGACACGGGCACCTCTCATAGTGTTATTGCTATTCCGGGATTTGTCAGGTTTTCTTATTTTAAGGCACATTTGATTATGGATTCAGCACGTTTGATGTTTTTAACCTGCAGCTTCCAGTCAAAGTCATCCATCACTCGTCATTTCACACCTCCACTTTGTCGTTGTTCTGCAAAGACATATGAATTAAAAAATCGTGCTGTTTCATGGTTGAATACGGCCTATTATTAGTCAAAAATGTGTCATTTTTTAAGCACATTTTCATGTCTTTTTTTGCCAAAAAAAATGACAAAGGTCTTTGTAGTATTATGGCCACTAGGCGTCAGTAATGTTCCATTATTGTCAACCATGTCATGTTCGACATGTTCAACTTTCTCCTCACTTTCCATGTGGAAGTGGTACGTTTTTGGCTTCTTTGTCTTTCCTCCCCACTCCTTTTTAAACCCTTTGAATACAGTAAATAAATTGGAGGTGTTATTTCATGTCTACAGGGCTCTAATAATAGTAAAGGTTTTGTTTAGAAAGTCATAAACGGGTTTTCTATGCTCTAACAATTTATTAATATTGAAACCTACCTCTGGGAAGTTCACTTATCAGATTGGTGACTTGGCTGAAACGTGATTCCGGACTGAAAACGTCGATTGCGTTTGAGGTCCCTGCATAGTTCACCTTGGCGGAGGTCTGAGCTTTAGAACCTGATGAAAGTGAGTCCACCACTCACATTTCTGCAAATATTTGATGATCATTTTTCATGGGACGACACTGAAGAGGCAACTTAGAGTGAACCTAATGCCAAAGAGCATTAACCCTCCTCTTGTGTTAGGGTCGGCACCGACCCGTTTTACATTTTAATGCATAAAAAAATCCCATAACATTTGTTTATTGCATCAAGGCTTTTTGACTTTGTCAGGAAACTCTATTTCAACAAAATAAAACCAAAAAAATCATTTTACTACATTTTAAAATGGCCTGGTTGAAATGATGACAACTGTATTGTTAGGGTGGGTTTGGACCCGGTTATAATAATATGACTATAAAGCAATATGTTGAGCCAAAACAGAAATCATAAGTGTCCAATTAGCCAACGCAATGACAACCAGCTCCTCTTCTCATCATGGAAGCTTCAGGGGATTCTCATTTTCTTCACCGCTTTTCCAGTATACCAGCAGAAAAACAAGGTCCAGACATGTGAGGTGAATTCACTCATTTGATTGGCTGATTTCACTTTTACAATTTGGATCATGGAAAGAATGGCAAGAAGTACAGTGAACCAAGATCTGGACCTGTTCTGCTTTTTCATTTCACTTTATACTAAAGTTCCGTTGATGAAAACAATCACTTTTTCTACCTTTTCTTGACATGAATATATATGGGTCAAAATTCACCCCAACACCATAGATGATTCTTTAGTCATTAATACTAAAATGAGAAAATAAATACAACTAATTGATTTAAGAGATATGTTCTATAGCCCTCAGTAATACCCAGCTAACAAAAGAACCTTCAATTTATGAATATGATTCTTTAGAGGTTCATTTTACTATTTTTGGAAATAGAAATGGAGGGGTATAGTGACAAAAAAAGGCCTACATGCCAACACCAAAAGTATTAAAAGCAACATTTTCATGGATGAGGAAGCCTAAGAAGGTAACCAAGACATTAGAACCAAATTTGATGGTAACTTATTATTTTTAGTGTATTTTATAGCTGATTTAATATATGGGTCAAAACCGACCCGTTAACATAAGAGATGCTACCAGAAAGCTAACACAAGAGGAAGGTTAAAGCAGTGTTGGAAAATAATACTATAATAAAACAATATTCTCACTTTGGGTCCAGTTTGGATATTTTCACTTTGAGGTGTACTTACTTTGAGTAGACAGTAAATTTATACTGTAAATTTATACTATGTACACTGACTGAAAAGATATATAAAATATTTTTTAGAAATAAGTGAGGCTTGTACTTTTTATGTGAAATGTCTAGTTTTATATTTCGCTATATTTAAACTTTATATTGACTTTTTTTTAACAGTACAGCGTGAGCAAACACTTCTGACTGCATGGACTAATAGTCCCTTCTGGGCGGGAAAGCGCACACTATTACACAACATTACAAGCCTTCACTAACAAGTTGAGCCCATCCATCACATCAGTCCTTAAGTTTAAAATCAGCATACGCTTCATCTGGCAACACTGAAATAAAATCAGCCTGCTCTTATTATATCATGCGGTGCACTTTCACCCACAGCGTGGCTGTGAGGAAGAGCGATGGAGGCACCTGACAGGACCTTCATTGCTCTTATCAATCCATCAGTCTGATAGCTGATCAACTGTCGGCCATAAAGCGTCTCCGTCGTGTCAATTTCCAAAGTGCTTCTGCAAGGAGAAAAGACGTCTTGTCACAAATCAATGAGCAGGAAACCCTCCTCCTCCTCATATGAGGAATCCCACTCAGTGGTAAGATAGTAAGACCTCTGCTGGTGCTTCTAATAAATACAACTTCACGTGTGTGATGGCAGGGCCGCTATAATGCCTCGGTTAGTGATGATACAAGCTGAGACTCGCATGGAATGACCATGCCCAGCTTTTTGTTAAATTCACCAACGTGTGCAATCCGTATGCTAGCGCCGTTTCCTTGTGAAATCAATCCCTTTTTCATATTTGATGTGAGAAATGTCATGAATGTCATGAATAATGCAACAACTCTAAGCCACACTTAGCATACTGGAGGTCGGGAGCTCGCTGGGGTTACCAACCACTTCCGTTCCTTGACTGTGATGGAAGTCACATTTTCACTGAACCAACTCCTAAGTCACTCACGCTTCACAGAGAACACATGAAGTACATATAAAGTAAGGTCATAAAAAGGTAAGAATGAAATGAAACGGTAATAAAGAAAGAATACCAAGTACCTTTTACTACTGTGGGTGTCCTGCAGGCCTTAGTACCTTCTTGAAATGTCGTCACAAAAGTTATTCTGGAAGGATAACCGCATGTTCTCCTCCCAGATGTCCTTGTAATAGCGCACTGAATCCATGACCCTATATTCTGTTGAAATGCCGTCCAAAAAGTCCAACTTTTGTCTGGTCAGAACACTGACTATATTTTCCCAAAGGTCTTGTGACCCATCGGAAGGATTCACCTCTGTTCCATGTTTTCACCATTTGTTGATAATGGCTCTCACTGTGGTCGGCTGGAGACCCAAAGCTTTATGAATGTCTTTATTACCTTTTCCAGACTGATAAATCTCAATGTTTTGCAGGGGGTGGGGGGTGGGGTGACCGTTTCACACATTTTGTGTTCAATAGTCTTGTCATTGACTAATATTTAACCTTCCTCTTGTGTTAGCTTTCTGGTAGCATCTCTTATGTTAACGGGTCGGTTTTGACCCATATATTAAATCAGCTATAAAATACACTAAAAATAATAAGTTACCATCAAATTTGCTTCTCATGTCTTGGTTACCTTCTTAGGCTTCCTCATCCATGAAAATGTTGCTTTTAATACTTTTGGTGTTGGCATGTAGGCCTTTTTTTGTCACTATACCCCTCCATTTCTATTTCCAAAAATAGTAAAATGAACCTCTAAAGAATCATATTCATAAATTGAAGGTTCTTTTGTTAGCTGGGTATTACTGAGGGCTATAGAACATATCTCTTAAATCAATTAGTTGTATTTATTTTCTCATTTTAGTATTAATGACTAAAGAATCATCTATGGTGTTGGGGTGAATTTTGACCCATATATATTCATGTCAAGAAAAGGTAGAAAAAGTGATTGTTTTCAGCAACACAACTTTAGTATAAAGTGAAATGAAAAAGCAGAACAGGTCCAGATCTTGGTTCACTGTACTTCTTGCCATTCTTTCCATGATCCAAATTGTAAAAGTGAAATCAGCCAATCAAATGAATGAATTCACCTCACATGTCTGGACCTTGTTTTTCTGCTGGTATACTGGAAAAGCGGTGAAGAAAATGAGAATCCCCTGAAGCTTCCATGATGAGAAGAGGAGCTGGTTGTCATTGTGTTGGCTAATTGTACACTTATGATTTCACTTTTGGCTCAAAATATTGCTTTATAGTCATATTATTATAACCGGGTCCAAACCCACCCTAACAATACAGTGGTCATCATTTCAACCAGGCCATTTTAAAATGGAGTAAAAATGATTTTTTTTGGTTTTATTTTGTTATGGGAAAGTCAAAAAGCCTTGATGCTATAAACAAATGTTATGTGATTCTTTTGAAGTGTGCCAATCATGCAAACTAATAAGAAATCAATACGACAGCAAACACTTTTTTGGCACGGCTACATAAAATGTATGTGGAACAGGAAGTGTAAGATCTTGCGCTCAGCTAGCTTGTTTGTTTTTATTGTTTATTTACGGAGGAGGGAGACTCATTGGTCATTCAGAGAGACAATGGGAATATGTACACAAGCAGATTGCCCAATGGCGAAGACGCGTGTGCAATGATAACCTTATCTAAGGTTATAAAGTCATTTCCAGGGCGGGTCATGTGTCTTTAAATGTCCTGCTACATCGAGCTTTCTGTCTAATGTCCCTTTTTCACAGCTCATGTCTTACATATCAAAACAGTCAAACGTAGATGGATGAATAAAGCACACGTGAGCAGATCTGATCCGGCCAAATGTCTTCAAGCTCGTCCTTTTGAGAAGTCATGTCTTCTCGCAAGAAATTAGGCTGTTTTTTTTTTCAAGGCAGATTAAGACTGCCAGGAGCTCTGGGGCCGCTCAGTCAGTCTTAACCCGCTGGCAGCATATTCATTCTTAATTTGTAATATTCATGTAGAAAACAAGGCAGATGCTTTGGGAGCAACATTACACTGATTTTGTTTGGATAAAACATTCCTGGGGTTATTTGTGGTGGGGACTTTAGTCCAAGTCCGACTCGTCTTCTGGGAAATAGTAACACTCAAACTTACCTTGTGGAGAGGTCGTTTTCATTTTTCATTGTCATTTTCATCGTTTTCAATATGCTGGAGCCTATCCCAGCTGTCTTCGGGGTACACCCCGGACTGGTCACCAAATGTGCATATTGTTTGATGAATGATAGGCTGAGTTTTACCATGAAAATGCCTGAAAAAATGAATTCCAAGCACAAAGTTGCAAGGGAGCACTGTATGCACTTTATTGTTATGAGCAGCATAATATGAATGTAATATTTATGTTTATAATATAAGTCAGTCAGACATGACCACTTGGACAATAATAACAACAATAATAATAGTAATACTATAATAATAATAATAATAATAATAATAATAATAATAATAATAATAATAATAATAATAATAATAATAATAATAATAATGTGGAGAATAAATAGATGACATCAAATATGAACAATGATGTACAGCGTAAACAGTAAATTTGACAAATTATTTAAATAATTTTGAATAAATAATATATATCATAATATATATAATAATAATCAAATATAATAATCTGATAATAATAATATTATAATATTATGTAATAATATAAAGAGCATAAAGGTCCCCTTTAAGTAACTTAACATTCATTCATTCATTTTCTACCGCTTATCCTCACGAGGGTCACAGGGGGTGCTGGAGCCTATCCCAGCTGTCTTCAGGCAGTACACCCTGGACTGGTGGCCAGCCAATCACAGGGCACATATAGACAAACAACCATTCACACTCACATTCATACTTATGGACAATTTGGAGTGGCCAATTAACCTAGCATGTTTTTGGAAAGACCCAGGTTCAATTCCACCCTCGGCCATCTCTTTGTGTAGTTTGCATGTTCTCCCCGTGCATGTGTGGGTTTTCTCCAGGTAGGCTCCAGCACCCCCTCAGAGTTTTTTTTGGAATGTTTGAGGAAAAAACCCACGGAGAAAACCCACGCATGCACGGGGAGAACATGCAAACTCCACACAGAGATAGCCGAGGGTGGCATTGAACTGGGGTCTCCCAACTGTGGGGCCTGCGTGCTAACCACTTGTGCAGCCAAGCAACCAAGAGTAAACTACTGGTGTTTCATCTAGTATTTGTAATGTCTCCCATTTGCCGTTGGAGGGCAGTGTTGAGTTTTGGTCCAACATCCAATCCCCTACCAGCGGATGAAAGAGTCCATGAAATATTTGGCATGCCTTAAAATGAACGATTGAGTTTATGGACCATCTCATATCTTTGTAACGCCACTCCCTGTAATCATTCTCCCCGCCCTTCGGCCCTTTTTGTGCATGGTCCATCATTAGGGCCGATAAGCTCTACCTCAGTGCATTTTTCATCGGGATGATAAAAGGCCTTGCATCCTTGCATCCTTGCATCCTTGCATCCTTGCATCCAGCAGCGGTGGGAGGATGGCTGGCCAGATTTCACCTTGATGTCTTCACAGCTGAGTGGGTGTCCAACAAGGAAGACATCTTTCCACTTTATTGCTGGTCGCTGACAGCAGATGCATCTTGCACTTCTACTAGCAACTTATGAGGGAAACAGCACTATTTATTTATTTGGCTTTGCTTTTAAGGGGAACATTTATTATGTGTATGCATGTGTGTCATGTGATCATGGGGGGGGGGGTGGGTGCTAGATAACTCCATAACACACACTCAGTGTTTGTGGGTAGGTGGGTAAAACAGGCACTTTTTGGTTTGTGTCATTAAAAAAATTAAATCAATACCCGGCGGGCGAGTGGTTAGTGCGCAGGCGTCACAGCTAGGAGACCCGAGTTCAATTCCACCCTCGGCCATCTCTGTGTGGAGTTTGCATGTTCTCCCCGTGCATGTGTGGGTTTTCTCCGGGTACTCCGGTTTCCTCCCACATTCCAAAAACATGCTAGGTTAATTAGCCACTCCAAATTGTCCATAGGTATGAATGTGAGTGTGAATGGTTGTTTGTCTATATGTGCCCTGGGATTGGCTGGCCACCAGTCCAGGGTGTACCCCGCCTCTTACCCGAAGATGGGATAGGCTCCAGCACCCCCTGCGACCCTCGTGAGGATAAGCGGTAGAAAATGAATGAATGAATGTTATTTAAAGGGGACCTATATGCTCTTTATATTATTATATTATTATAATATTATTATTTGATTATTATATTAGATTATTATAATATATATTATTATAATATTATTTATTCAAAATTATTTAAATTATAAAATAATAATTATAATAATATTTATATTTTTTTATTTTATAATTATATAATTACTATATAAATTATAATAATAATAATTATTATTATTAAATAATTTACTGTTTTCGCTGTACATTGTTGTTCATATTTGACTAATCTATTTATTCTCCACATTATTATTATTATTATTATTATTATTTGATTATTATATTAGATTATTATAATCTATATTATTATATATATTATTTAGTCAAAATTATTTAAATTATTAAATAATAATTATAATAATATTTTTATTTTTTAATTATATAATTATATAAATTACAATAATAATAATATTATTATTAAATTATTTACTGTTTACGCTGTACATTGTTGTTCATATTTGATGTAATCTATTTATTCTCCACATTATTATTATTATTATTATTATTATTTGATTATTATATTAGATTATTATAATCTATATTATTTTATATATTATTTAGTCAAAATTATTTAAATTATGAAATAATAATTATAATAATATTTTTATTTTTTTATTTTTTATTTTTATAATTATATAATTATATAAATTAATCTATGTAATCTATTTATTCTCCACATTATTATTATTATTATTATTATTATTATTATTATTATTATTATTATTATTATTATTATTATTATTATTTTATTATTATTTTATTATTATTTATCTTCTTTTGTCTCTGGTAATATACGGGAACCTGGCAATGACATTTCGTTGGCAATTTCACTGCTGTGTTCACAAGTCTGTCTGTCTGTCATATTGAGTTGTTGACTCCGATAGAGCAGCTCGACGCAATAACCAGCACACAAAGCTTTCTTAATGATGAAGCACAAAAATAAAAAGGTTAATTTAAGCTAATGTGGAAATGACGGCCTGTCAATGGGACACTTTCTATTAGCACTCAATGTTTTACCACCTTAGCCTTAACGTGAATGTGGAATATAAAAGCCAAAAGGAAAGGAAGTGCAAGTTAGTGGCATCACATTGATTGAGCTACTCGCTAGCCGGCTCCGAAAGCTGCCCTCAATTTGTCAGCTGTGTATTCCTCTGTCACCGCCCAGCGCTTGTCGTAGCGTGGCATTGATTGCCCCCGTTTCAGATATGGATTAACTGGCCTCTGCAGTCCCGTATCAACGTGCGAAAACCAAACCGTCATTGCAAATTAGTGTCAGCGCCAACTTCTGGTTCTTCTTTAACCCTCTCTTCTTCTCATGAGAAGCAGGGGTGTCGTACACGGTGGGGGTGCACCAATCCGATTCCGATACTGATCATCCGGGACTGAAGCACATGGATTGATTATACATTTTTCCAATTATTTAGTGTAGACCAGGGGTCTCAAACTCAATTTACCTGGGCGCCACCGGACCTAGGTTCTGGGGGAAGCCGGGCCTCATCAGGTTTTAAAAAAACAAACAAAATGCATTTATTAAAAACTGGAAAAAAATCAATAAAAAAACTATCTTCAATGCTTTTGCTTCTGCTATACCCTACACTTTTTCCGTACTTTGGTTCCGGCTTTCCACACCAAAATATCTGATAAAACAATCCACTGTTCTCAAATATCTGAATTTTTATTTTGCTATACACAAAATAAGATAAAAAAAAATAAACAAATTAAGAATAAATTCAATAAATCAATCAATCAGTAATAAATAAGTAAAATAATAATAAAACAGCAAATAAGAAAAACATACAGTTGTTAGAGAAATTATTTTTTTCAGATTCAAATGTACAGTATTAACAGTTATTTAACCTTTAACATGAACATTAATGAAACTTAATAATTGGACCCAATTAGCAAGTTAGCATCCTACTCAGTTCCATCTGGGAGCAGCGTCGTAACTTTAACAACATGTTTTAATGAGATGCTTTATCTTCACGTGTATTTTCCGTTTGATTCCAAATCATTTCCTGCATTTATTTGTACCCAGCATCATAAGCCTTTAGCTTCATTGCTAATCCAAAGCAAAACAGGGCGGGGTAACAGTATGGGCGGGCCAAAATCATGTTAATTGTGTCCGGTGTGCGCACAGCTTTAAGCTGTCATTTCAACATTAAACTTTGGTATCAAGGTGGGGGCCTCAAACTAGCGTCTCGCGGGCCAAATGCGGCCCGCGGCCCGTGAGTTTGAGACCCCTGGTGTAGATAATAAATAAGTGCTGTTGGCCATATGGGATTAAACAAGGAACCATAAAACTACCTCCATTTTGACAAAACATATTTGACTTTGAACATGTATCACTGATGTTGATTTAAACTGGAGGGGAGGGGGGGGGGCACAGTAACTCACAAGCCAAACAACAATGGAGGACCGCAGTGCTATTGGATATCCCCGGATGCTTCTTCCTCTGATGTCATTTACTTTCATTTTCTCATGCTTGGCTGTTTTCTCTCTTGGCCAATCTTGCTGCGTCTTCCTCACGGCTGACTAATTCCTGTTGGTCATCACTCGAGTCAAATGTGTGCAACCCTGACCTGGCTGTCTTGCTGCTCATGCAAGCCGCTAACAAGGCCGGAGGGTCTCGAGGAAGTAGAGCTTAACAGATTCTACGTTGCTTTTCATTGTGGTGTCGGATAAAGATTCTTCCTCAGCAGCCTTTGTGCATCAGTCACTTTGTGTTTGGGTATGATTGTTTGCCTGATTCAAGGATTGCTGATAGGAACCATTGATGTCCATCACTGGAGGATGTGTGGGTTGGTTTAAAACGCTGGTTTAAAGAAGAGTCTTGAACTTAAAACTAGAACTTTGAAAAAAATAAAAATTTAAAATTATTTTTGAAAATAATTGAAATTTAAAATTTAAAATTTAAAATTTAAAATTTAAAATTTAAAATTTAAAATTTAAAATTTAAAATTTAAAATTTAAAATTTAAAATTAATCAAATAAACTATTCAAATTTAAAATTTTAAAATTTAAAATTTAAAATTTAAAATTTAAAATTTAAAATTTAAAATTTAAAATTTAAAATTTAAAATTTAAAATTTTTAATTTTTAATTTTTAATTTTTAATTTTTAATTTTTAATTTTTAATTTTTAATTTTTAATTTTTAATTGAAAATATAAAAATAAAAAATATCAAAACATATAAATAAAATCATATATATATATATTTGATTTATATATAAAATATAAATCAAATAAACTAAAAAAAATTATATTCTGAAAGCAGGAAGTGAACAAATGTAACAGTTAGTGATTGTAAAAGTACCAGATGGAGGGGTAGGATTTAATAAGCTTTGCTTCTTCCTACTCCTTTTGGACATGTGGAACTGGGAACTGATTATGTGATGCATTCAATTGGAATCTGATGCATGTTCAAATGAAATAAAACCATTACCATTACCATTACCATTACCATTGCTTGTGACATGTCATTGAAGCCACTTTGTACTGTCAAACACACAAACACACACTTTCCATGACATTGTGTGCTTCAGAGAAGTAGGCCAAAGCAGGACCGGGGTCCTCTGGCAAGCCGACTCAGCACGCTCGGCATTGCCAAAGGCTACTGGTGTATCAAAATGTCACTCTGCTTAAACCGGCATTGCAGTTGGACTCATTTAAAGACATTTAGTGGTCCAGAAAACATAAATAATTAACAAATAGCTTTGTCATAATATACATTCAATGTAGATAAATAGTTACCGCAGCGGTCTGACCACACATAATGCCCCCCCATCCACAAATAAAGTGCTTAATGCTTACAGCCGACTACAGTGAGTGGTAGCCTAGGACTTGGTTTCCATGAAGACATCTTTGTTTGCACAGCAGATCCCCTCAAAGTCTACAGTGCAGGCTTGGACCATGAATCATCCATCGTCATACACCTGGAGATGAGAAGTTTTTACAGACCGTAGTTGATGTGCAGAGTCCTCCGCTAAGGCCGGGTGAGGTATGTGACAAAAAAATAAAATTAAAAATTAAAAAATAATAAATATTTATAAAAATGTAAAAAAAATAAATAAAAAAATTATAACAATTTTAAAAAATGTAAAAAAAATTAAAAAAACTAAAACATTAAAAAATTTAAACATTATAAAAATTTTAAAAAATGTAAAATAAAAAAAAATTATTACGTCCCCAAAATGCTAGTGATTCTCCAGGTCGCCCTTTCTTTCCTCTGGTCAGGTCACGTGTGCACCCGCTCAATCGGTTCTGGAGTTGTAAGATTCCATTCTTCCATTCCTTTGCTTGCAAGTGCAGATGTTTGTTGCCGTTCTTGTGGATTGAGACAATGATATATAAAGAAATAATCCACTGTCGTAAAACTCCAGGTTTTTCAGTGCGGGGGTGTTTGAAATGTTACACCATGGAGGTTTGAGTTGAACAGAGACGTGGAAATTGAGGATGGGTGGGGGGTGGGGGGGTGTAAAGGTCAGTAATGTTTAAGTGTCATTTCTTTATAATGGAAAAACACGTTGCCAAATCCTGAACGCCCATCTCTGCTTTTGTAATCAGTCTCAACCTGAAAAATGAATAAAAGCATTTTTCCCTCCATTACTGTAAACATCAGTTTGCCGGTTGGCTTGGCCTTATCAAACCAACCAGATGCAAATACAGGCCGAAACGAGACTTGATGATTCATTTGGTTCGCTTGTGACACCCCTGAACAAGAGGAAGTGTCTGCACTTGTAGGTGGATGTGAAAGTTGAGGGAGTCGGTCATGAGAATGAGTATTTCCCTTCGTAGCCACCAATAGATTTATTCTGTTTGGGACTATTTAAGGTCAGAATAACCGGGATATAAAATATATTATAATGCTGCATCCATTTTACTCATTATTGATCTGAAATTGACATCAGATTGTGTTCTAAATATTTGACACTGTTTCCCGTGTTTATTAGTGTTTATAGTTTGTGCATCATGCACCTCGCTGGAGAATAACCCAAATATGTCAACATTAGAGTACACACCAAACAAATACAATTATTTTTGCGCATGAAAAATAACAAAATGAACGTGTAATGAGAACTTGAATGGTGAAAGATCCATTATTCATCACTAAATGTTTGCATCTCCATTAGGGAGTCGGCGACGACAGGAAATGTAAACACAACGTCGACAGCTGTGTGCCGTCAGCTTTCTTTTCAACGAAAAAAAGCCTCGACTTTGCACATATTTAGTTTACAGCTCTTGCAATCTTTGCAACTTTAATGCAAAAAGATGCGAGTAAAGCCTGATGAGGGCACAGCCGGGGGGGTCGGCTAAGCTGCGCTAGCTTGTATTGCTTCTGCGGGGGTGAAGGCTCACGCTAAAGTGAATCCGTGGCGCCATTTGGCATGTGAACTTTGGAAGTGGTGACAATCGGCGATGCCAAGGCTTAAACGGGAGGCCGTGATGCGAGCCCGTCGTGCATTCTGTCCCCTGAACGACCTCTTGTGATTGATGATAACTCACACATCACTAATCTGCTGCCCTCGGGTCTGTCTTCACTTTTTCCTCTTTTGGGAATACTGTACCTTGTGCTTGGCTCCAGGATTGCACATTCCCAGTGCTTCCAGCGCTGCTTTGTGCTCTCGTACAGTATGATAGCAGTCCTAGATACAGCCCATTGATTTCAAATGAGTCATTTCTACACCATTTTTTTTTCGCCAGTGTGTAATTATTGTCAGCAGGGTGTCGAGCGTTCAGCTCTTTCAGATGTCGGAGCAGCTCGGGCACAATATAGTCCGATTCCCTCTTTGATTGCTCTGTTTTGTTCGCTTGTGCGAAATTAGCTGCGTTACTTTTCATCTTCTAATTAGCTTGTCTGCTCGTGCCGACGTCCCTGCCTATTGTTTCATCCTCACGGATGGATGCACGTGGAAAACCGAGTTGATTCTCTGTGGTGTGGTGTGTGGGCTTTCCACTTGCGTGGCACCGCAGCAAAAAATGGAAAGTAGAGTTGCTCAGGTTATTTGCAAGGAGCCACTGGCTTCCTGTGTATTCCAAAAATACAAATACAAATACAAATTACTGTGATTGGCTGGACACCAGTCCAGGGTGTACCCCTCCTCTCGCCCGAAGACAGCTGGGATAGACTCCAGCACCCCTGTGACCCTCGTAAGGAAAAAGCGGTAGAAAATGAATGAATGAATGAAATAATAATTAATAAAAATATATAAATAAAATAAAAATTAATAATAAAAATAAAATAGAAATTAATAAAATAAAAATTAATAAAATAAAAATTAATAAAATAAAAATTAATAAAAAATAATAAAAATAAATAATAATAAAATTAATAAAAAATAAAAATCAATGTAAATTAATAAAAAATAAACAAATAACATTTATAAAAAATAAAAATTATAAAAAAAAACACTTTAATTATATGAGGAAAGCAGGAAGTGAACAAATGTTCAGGGAGAACATGCAAACTACACACAGAGATGACCGAGGGTGGAATTGAACCCTGGTCCTTAGCTGTGAGGTCTGCGCGCTAACCACTAACCATTGCGCGCTAACCACTTGACCGCCGTGCAGCCCCTAAATAAAACATAAAAAATTATGTTAGTTATGTTAAATTATTATTAGGAAAGCAGGAAGTGGACAAATGTAACAGTTAGTGATTGTAAAAGTACCAGATGGAGGGGTAGGATTTAATAAGCTTTGCTTCTTCCTACTCCTTTTGGACATGTGGAACTGGGAACTGATTATGGGATGCACTCAATTGGAATCTGATGCATGTTCAAATGAAATAAAACCATTACCATTTATGGAGGGTCGAAGCATTTGTGTTATTGAACAGGGAAGGTTTATTATTTACTTACTGTAGAATGAATGTATGCTGACTCAAGATTCATTCTGAAAGCTCTTTCACTGACTTTTTTCCTTCTGATTGGGCTAACATGTAATCACTGGGGTATTTTCCTAGCACACATCAACACAGGCAGAGGGTGGTCAGATTAGTCCACGATCGCGTCGGCTTCCTGAAGTCAAGCTAATAACAGACCAATTTGTGCTGGAGCCATCGCTGAGTAGCAACAGAAGCTCGTGCAGCGATCTGGCGCACGCTGATTGTCATGAATTCAAACCGGCAGCCACGCGCTGCGCCGCTTTTCTTCCCAACACCAGCAGGTAACAACCTGCTCCTCACTTGCAAAGAAGAGAGCGTGGGAGTGTAGGTGGGTGAGGTAAGAGCCACCGACCGGAGCGAGTGGGTTGGTAGAAAAGATCCTCTGAGAGGAGATGAACATGCGAACACTTAGCAAGTCCCCTCTCCCTGACTCCGTGTGGGTAGTTAATGAGTCTGAAAGCTTCTCCTGTGCTTCTGTCACCGACGACCGGATGGAGGCTCCAACGCAGATGAAAAGCAACTACTGCTTATTGATAATTGGATCCAAGACCGCATTTTTAGTGTGTTTTGCTTTTTACATATGCTGCCCAGTCTCCCTTTATGGCGTTACGGTGCAATGATAGTCAAGGTTAATACCAAAAACCATGGACCAAAAACCATGGACACAACCAACGTACTTCATACAATATTTCCTCAACACTAACCCTTCTTTCAAATGGGATTCTTTTCTTTCTTTGTTCAGATGGATCCATTACAGAAACAAGGGGAAGAGTCTTGAACCAGTCATGATGTGCTATATATGTATATCACTATATTGACACTTACTATGGTACCCATTATGGCATTGGATGCTCATATCACCTCCTACTGTGGTACGAGGTGCATTATTAAAAGCGGTAGAAAATGAATTAATGAATGAAATACAATTTAATAAAAAATATATAAATAAAATTAATTTTAAAAATTACTAAAAAATAAATAATAAAAAACATGTATTACAAAATAAAAATCAATGAAAATTAATAAAAAATAAACAAATAACATTCATAAAAATTATTTTAAAAATACTTAAATTATATTAGGAAAGCAGGAAGTGAACAAATGTTCGGGGAGAACATGCAAACTACACACAGAGATGGCCGAGGGTGGAATTGAACCCTGGTCCCTAGCTGTGAGGTCTGCGCACTAACCACTAACCACTGCGCGCTAACCACTCGACCGCCGTGCAGCCCTTAAATAAAACATAAAAAACATAAAAATAAAAAAAATTCAAAACCTTAAACTATATTAGGAAAGCAGGAAGTGAACAAATGTAACAGTTAGTGATTGTAAAAGTACCAGATGGAGGGGTAGGATTTAATAAGCTTTGCTTCTTCCTACTCCTTTTGGACATGTGGAACTGGGAACTGATTATGGGATGCACTCAATTGGAATCTGACGCATTCATTCATTCATTCATTTTCTACCGCTTTTTTCTCACGAGGGTCGTGGGGGGTGCTGGAGCCTATCCCAGCTGTCTTCGGGCGGGAGGCGGGGTACACCCTGGACTGGTGGCCAGCCAATCACAGGGCACATATAGACAAACAACCATTCACACTCACATTCATACCTATGGACAATTTGGAGTGGCTAATTAACCTAGCATGTTTTTGGAATGCGGGAGGAAACCGGAGTACCCGGAGAAAACCCACGCATGCACGGGGAGAACATGCAAACTCTACACAGAGATGGCCGAGGGTGGAATTGAACCCTCTAAAGCGGTAGAAAATGAATGAATGAATGAATGAATATTCTACAGTTGTTGTTAATGTCAGCGTTTGGGTCGAAAGGCAGCGAACAGGGACAGTCGTGCCAGTGGAAAACCCAAGTATCACTCCTGAGTGGATACGGGAATGGAAGACTCACCAGAGAGGAAAAACCTATCATGTGACCTCCATTGTTGTGTATTTTTTCGTGTTGCGTTCCTCGTCTTTGTTACATTGTGTGACGGGTATGATGTCACACCACTTTTGTAGCGAATGCAGCCGCCGCCATCTCACCTACACGCCCTGTGGTGGAAACACGAGCCAGATTCCGGTGTAGCGTTCCATGTGTATCTAATCCTACAAATATACCAAACATTTCTTGTTTCAGGATGAAATATGATGCTTCCCGTGCATTGTTAGCCTTCTCCTGCCTTTGGAGTCTTGGAGCCAAAGCACATGTTTTGACATGGCCGTCATAAAGACCAACGATGTGTAGCCATCAAGTGGTAGGGTGCTGTTAACTTTGGGTCGGAGATGAAACAGGCAGGGTTTGTGTAACCTTGGTCGGGTCCAGCCCTCCTTAAAAATATCTGTAAGGCAGTACTCCCACTGATGGTTGAAGCAGATCTCTAATCGCAATCTTCTCCCTATTCATTAAATTGTATCGAGACATTAGATTTCATTTGGCGTACCGCTGCAATTATTATGATTAACGACCCATGTGAGAGTTTTAAGGTTTTTAGTGTTTAGTGTAAACCCAACGGGCCCAAAAAGCAGTTGACTGGTGTTTGATTTGAGCAATGATAGCAAACAAGGACTCGGTTATCCTGCCCGGAAAGATATTCTCTCTTGAGGCAAGACAACACTTCCACAGATGGCTGAGCAGCTTGCTTTGACTCTCCCTCTGACACCTTTTCTTCTCTGCTTTGGAACCCAAGCTCCGTGGCCACACATTCTTCTTCCACGGATCCATACACTGGATATCATATAATATATCCTCCAGGTATTCATTACATTCTCTTGTTTTGCTGGCTGGTGTCCATTCGGCGTCCCAGACGGTAGCTGAATCCCATGTCTCCGGGTTCCAGCACGGCGTGGGCATTCCCCGGAGGAGCATTGATAGCCGGTGGACTGGTTCTGTAATGGATAGATGGTGCATTATTTATGTAACAAAGCTGGTCCGAGTAGTTATGGTGTGTCAGTGGGAGGGGCTTGACTAGCTTGATGTATCTTTGTGCTCCGTTGACAGCAAATTGCAGGTTGCTGAGCAGCAGAGCCGTTTGGGTACGGGGCGAGGTCATTGTCTGGGCTTTCATGTCTTCAAAAGCTGGAGGCCCAATCCGGAACCTGTTTGGTATTTTTCCCATTTGCTAGTTAGTGCATCTCCGTTCATGTTGAAAGGAAAGCCTACAATAACAACGAGTTTAGATCCGAACCCGCCTGTGATTGATTGATATATGTTGTTATTAGTTTAGAATAAATAAAGTGGAGGCTAACCGGTTAGCTCGGTGGCTTACTGTGCCCAAAGTGGCGGCGGTCTCCGGTGTCCCTACCGGTGTCTTAATATGAAACAATGAAGAATATTTACTTACCTTCTTGGAAATTAAAGATTTCCACATGCCCCCACAATTTGCTCGCGCACCCCTGGTTGGATATCGCTGCCATAGAAAACCTGTTTAGGACCGCCTAAAAACGTTTTTTTTTTCACATTATTGGAGACCTCTATTAAAAACATAACACCCCTATAGTCACCTGTGTTAGGGATCGAAACATAAAATAAAGACCTTTTGTTCCGGCAATTAAGTCTGGTGCTTGTGTGTCCCACTGAACATTACAGCAATATTACTGACACCTAGTGACCAGTGGTGAGTACTACATATCACCACAATTTGTTGGAATGGGTTTTTCTGAATGTCTCTTATTTGTATTTGAGTTCATTTCACCAATTTAGGTGAATAAGAGATGACTCAACCACAAAACAGCATGATTTATTCATTAATATACTAGAGTCATCTGTGGTGCGTTCAAGGCCTGACATCCTGACAAGTTTTTTGACCAGAAATCAGCCAATTTGCAGGGTTGCCAAAGCAAAAGCAGTCAACATTGTTATCCTTGTAAAGTGCGTCCACTTTTTTTTTTTTTTTTTTTTACCGAGTTCCATGTTGTGTCTCCATGCTGGATCTCATGCGAGATAATGAAGCTACATAGTTTCTTGCACTTCTTGCAACACATTCAGCCACTTTATCAAAGGGGAGTCAAATAGTTTCGGGATGAGCCATTAACAGCCAGGGCAGCCATATTTATTTTTTCAACAGGCCCCCTTTGTCAGAGCTTGCTGAAGAATGAGCCAAAGGAGTTGCCGCTATGTACGAGACGCTAAACGCCAGAAACAACACATCCTGCTGGCGAAATAAAGTCTCCAAAGTATTTCAAACCTGGCAACAGCAGAGAGCGAGGGTTCCCAAACTTTTTCCAGCAAAATGTTGTGAGGAAAAGGACACAAGGGCCGTTTTGCTATTGTTTATTTTGTAAAAAGCTTACTTAAAATCAAGATGATTTGTGTGTATTTAGAATCAACTCTATGTTATACTTGTACACCATTTGTTCCCCATTGTTGCTGTTTTTTGGGGAGGGGGTTTGTTTCATGACATTTCTACAATAGCCACGTTTACATGAGATTTTCCTCTTTCCGAATGACGTACCAGAAAACAGTGTATACATGGAAAGGAATATTCCAATCTCCTGTCTACATGCACCGCTATAATCAAACGGAATAGTCAATGGGGCATACGCAGTAAAATGTAAACAACATCACGTCATTCATCGAAGATGGCGGACAAGAGTGCGATGACTGCGGTTGTCGGGACAGTTGCTACGCTTTTTCGCAGTTGCGAGTTTTTCGGCCGTCCAGTCTTGCAATTACGTTCAGTTCTTTTAAAGTTTGTATCAAAAACGAACTTTCCGCTGTAGTCTAGTGATGACTGCACGCCGCCATTTTCAAAACCTGAGAGACGTCTGCGTGTGAGCATGCGCTGAAAGAACACACCCTGACAACTTTCCGAATGAGCGGGTACAAGATACCTCGGATATATCGGATTGGGGAAAGGAATATTCCACCCCTGTGAATCCGATTATGTATTCATTCGGATTGGCACTTTTCTTTTGGAATGATGTGTATACAAAGGTTAGATTCCTTCCGTTTGAGCAAGTAACCCGAATGGAATTGGAATATTTGGGTCCATGTAAACGTGGCTAATGTGATATTGGTGCTAATTAAATGTAGTCCGCTGTTGTGGATTTGATTCCATACGGGAGAATAAGATAAGATAAGATAAGATAAATTTGCATTGCACAGCAGCAAGAGTACAGCATCAGTTAAGCAGTACAAAAATACACAATATAAAAAAATAAACAATATAAACAACCCAAGTATTAACAAATCAACAGAGTTATAAACAACTACAGTATGCAGATAGTATGAAACGAGATGAAATATATGACCAGTCTATACATTATGAGATCTTGCTAGTGAGTGAGGCATTATAGAAATACTTCACATAGAACTTAATATATTGTATTTAGAGCCTTTATATTGCACGTGGAGGTTGATCAGATATTACACAGTGAATGGAGTCTGGAGTAACTATACTGAGTATAAAAACAAAGTATTGCACAGATGTACATAGTGGTGTAGAAGTCTATTGGGAGTACTACTCTGTTCAACGTAAAAATAAAACCTTAATGCAGACAAAATGTGCATGTTTTCCCTTTCCAAAGTGGCATCAATATGTGATAATATACTGTAGAAACGATACCAAACCCTACTTTCATTGCAACACAACATTCTATGGCCGCCTGCATGTGTGAGTGTGTAGCATGCAGCATCCCAGGCATGGGCCCGTACATGCCTGCTTTGTAACGCTAGTGCACCTTGCTTCACTTCCGGGCTGTGACGTCACCGCCTCTCGGGTTTCAGTGTGCCTGCAGTCCTGGCGCGCGCTGCTGCTCGTCAGTCAGCAGCACGAGGACGACCTGATAGCACAGCTGCAGGCGAGCACGCATGCTAAATAATAACAATAATAATAACAACAACAACAACAACAACGCGCTCATCTCATCGAAGACCTTTTACAACGGATAGAGGATCTCCTCGCGTCTCTACTTTGGTATTTGCTGCGGCTTTTTTTACTGCTTTGGACGCTATGGAGGCTTTTTAGTGTAAGTACAAAAAACTCTGCTTGTGATAACGCACTGTGCTTCAGTATATTGTTTTGTATTTTATTGTAGTCACTCGGGTATGGTTTGTTTGCTACATATGACTGCATTTGTGCTTATGTGCTGAACTATCTTCAATATTGGTCTCCAATGCAGCGATTTCACACTATGTAGTTTCTACTTGTGTCCAACGTTCATTTCTTGCGATGCAAGATTCAACATGTACTGCAGCTCAGTTGATTTTTTTGTATCATAGTTTGGAGTGAAGCTGTCTCATTCCCTCATTGCTACTGTTTTTTCCTCCTTTGATTGTAATGTCGCACCGTTTGGAGTCAGTTATTTCGGTTTGTGAACGATCTTTGAAAGCTTTTTTTATTGGCTGCGTGAGAGTTCAACTGGAGTGAATCAACTGCAAAGCGCGCATCACCATGTTATCATCAAGTCTCCTGGGAAAGGTATTATAGAGGTGGATTCCTTTACTGACTCGAGTTCATCCGAGTCACTCGTTCAAGTGAAGCGGGTACTCGGTTCAACCGAGTCACGTGACTGATCATTAATGACATGTTCGTTGGTGTCTTTGAACGAGTTAACAGAGTCCAGTACCCGTGAGTCCCGAGTCAGTAGAAAATGGAAAAAGGGAGTTTCGAAGCACTCGGCAACATCTCTACAAGGTATTTTGTGTTTACTTTTGTGGATAGTGTTGGCTTTATGCATGAATTCCTTCCAAAAATCAATTGAACCGGTTTTTCTCGATCCTGGTGTTGACATACTGGATGTTATCAGCCTGTTGTGCCAAAGCTGAGCTCATATAAACCAAGTAGGATCATACAGCTAGCAATTGGTTTCCATGTGTGTCAGAGTAGAGGTTTGTCAAAATGAACGCCTAGTTGTTACTTTAATATCATGCAATGTCAAACGATTATTTATTGCGGTACGCTGTTGTGATGATACACACCAACGGGTGTTCAATGGGGCTAATAGTGTAGGAGCTAAGGGGGGGCCTGGGACCCTAGCATCATCACAAGCCAATGTCTCTGTTCTGTTTCGATGGCTAGATAAATGCTATTTGTGGCTGCGAGCTCATTAACCAGCAGATTAGCAACCGTACAGATGTACGGTGGGGTTGCGCCGCTAATTGCTTGGCCAGCTCTTCGGGCACAACACATCGTGCGGATGGAAGGCGGCGTCACATTCAATTTCAGGCTTTGAGTCATGATGGACCTCTGAGATGGTAAACAGTGACAGGTCAATTTCATCCAATCATCTCTTTTGTCGAATGGGAGTCCTTCTCTGACCTGTACGTGACTCACTGCTCATTTAGTCATGTAGTATTTGCATTTGGGACATAAATATAAATATTGCCTGTTAAATAGGTCTCTGTCATGTTGCAGCGATGAAACCAACGAGGGAAGGCTCAGCCAGGATGCATTCACTGCCTTACAGAACATTGGATATTTGTAACAGTTTTTTAAAAATGGGTCTTTTCCCTCATTTGGGTGCTCAAAACATATTTGATGGAGCCACAAGGAGGCTAAAAAAATGGAGTCGTGTAAAGTTTGTAGCGTCAAAGCTGGTGTAGGTGAATAATTCATGAATCGTTGATTTATCAGTTGTTGCACCTCTACTTTTGAATACACTTGTCCCTTGTTCATCACGGTCAATTGGTTCCAGACACCGCCACGATTTTTAAGCATTATTAGAGCCCTGCAGACATGAATAACACCCCTATAGTCACACTTCTGTTACTCTTTTAAACCGCAAACTCGCAGGGATCAGCGAGCTAACTAGTTAGCCTTCAGTTGATTTATTCTCAACTTAAAAAAGAGGTACATGTCGTATATTCCGTGTCAAGGTCAAGGTCGTGTAAGGTGTCATTCATGTTCTGTGTCCGTACTGACTGACTACTTATACTTGTACACCATTTGTTCCCCATTGTTGCTGTTTTTTGGGGGGGGGGGTGTTTCATGAAATTTCTACAATAGCCACGTTTAGGAGATTTTCCTCTTTCCGAATGACAGTGTATACATGGAAAGGAATATTCCAATCTCCTGTCTACATGCACCGCTATAATCGGAATAAACGGAATAAAAGGAATAGTCAATAGGGCATACGCAGTAAAACGTAAACAACATCACGTGATTCATCGAAGATGGCGGACGAGAGTGCGATGACCACGGTTGTCGGGACAGTTGCTACACTTTTTCGCAGTTGCGAGTTTTTCGGCCGTCCAGTTCTTTTAAAGTTTGTATCAAAAACGAACTTTCCGCTGTAGTCCAGTGATGACTGCACGCCGCCATTTTCAAAACCTGAGAGACGCCTGCGTGTTACGTGACAGCTGAGCGTGACAACTTTCCGATTGAGCGGGTACAAGATACCTTGGATACATCGGATTGGGGAAAGGAATATTCCACCCCTGTGAATCCGATTATGTATTCATTCGCATTGGCACTTTTCTTTCGGAATGATGTGTATACAAAGGTTAGATTCTTTCCGTTTGAGCAAATAACCCAAATGGAATTGGAATATTTGGGTCCATGTACTAAACTTAAAAAAGACATACATGTCGTATAGTCCGTGTCAAGGTCATGTAAGGTTGTCATTCATGTTCTGTGTCCGTACTGACACCTAGTGGCCAGAGTACTACACATGACTGGTCTTTCACTCATACTAATGGGCCACTGTCCGTCATCATATATGAATTCATTTTTGAAAAACCACGTTGGCGTGAGGGACCGATGTCCGAACCCTGAGGGGCGACTTCATAGAACATTTTCACTCAAAGACAATGTTGAGTTCAAGTCCATTTCCACACTTCTGGATGAATCGTTGTCAAGTGAGACTGTCCTATCTCATCGTCATCTATTTCTTTAAGGAGTTGACCTTGATTAGACGGTTGGACTTCTATTTCGGGAAAGGACAGCATCTAGAGTATACGATGGAGAAAAGTAGGATGGCACATGGTTTTCTGTACTGTATCCGCCATGGTGCCACATAAGTCTTTGCGAATAGTGTTTTTTCTCTCCGAAGCAGCTTGTCACCATGGTGCTCAAATCCTCTCAAATCGGCTGTTCAGCTGTGTCACCTTGACACTGCTTTATCACAGTCACGGCTGCCTCGGGGGCGGGGAGCCGGGGGGGTCTAATTGAATTATTTGGACAAAAAAAAATGTGATTTGTAACTTGACTGAGCAGCTGTTTTGGGTGGTTAAGTGGAAATATCCAAAGGTCAAAGTCAAAGCTCAGATGGCGTGTTTGGGGGGTTCCCACCTTTTTACGTTCTGGGACCGCTCATGGCTTTGCAGTGGCAGCACTCGCTGCATTTTAGGTGGGCTTTCTACCGGGGGCTGCAAAGCCCGTGTTTTGTCTTGTTGGCCCTTTCTTCTCTTGCCCCCCACATGCCCCCTTCCAAACTGCCTATTCTGCTTATTCAGCCCAGCCTTTGTGAGGAGGAGGGCTATTCATACCGCTCGTCAATGTCCATGCGGGATTGAGGAGTTCCTTTGCACTTCAGGTCTTTTCAGCTTCTAGTATGGCTGCTCCTACCACTTCAACTTTAATGGGGTCGGATTTATACAGATTTACATTTATTTGTTTTTGCACAAAAAAAGACCAAGTTCACCATAAGTCTGTAATCATTAAAAACGGGTGATAACACAGATTAATTTTACAATGGCCTTGGGGGTCCGCTGTCTGATTCAGGATGTGCGTTATGTCCACACCAAGTCAGATTAGATGATTCAAACGTCGCCAAATGGCCACGTGTGAAAAGAGAGTAGAGTGTGACTTGTTCACATAGGAAACAAGGTCACGGTCCGAGGAGCCTGGTTTAATATCCCTTAGTCGTATTTAATAGGATCATCAAATCTGAACAGCGACACAAAGGATGCGATCCCACGGTGAGAAGTAGCGATTAAAGAAAGCAGTCAATGCAGTAGCTGGCATTCCGTCATATCCTTGGGGACGCACACGGGACGGCCTGATTGGCTGGACCCGCACTTCTGGTTTCAGCTCTCATGCCGTAACCCTATAACCTCAAACAGCACCTATTAGACGTAATCGATCCGTAATGCCCAACAATAAAAGCATTTTGCCTTCACTGTATTATTGTAGGGTGCATCAAATTTGAAATTTTTATTTCATAATATCTATTTGGCTGGCATTTCATTTTTTTCTATTGAACATAAAAATGTCTTCTGCAAAGTTTTGAGGAAATCCATTGAGATTTAGGGGTGCCACCTCACACATAAACTTTTGTAAAATTTTTGGAAAATGTGCAATTTGTAGTCTAATTGCCAAAAAGTTGACCTGGAAATGTTGAGTACAATGAACTTCTATACAACATCATTTTTTTATAGGGTTATTAAAATAAATATATTTGTTTTCTCTTTGGGCAGATTGGGTATTTTTCAGAATTCAACTTTCATGATTCTCCATTCATTTGTCCTATTGACAAAATGAATGGCAGTAAATGTTCACATGACCTTACCCTGAATTTTATGTAGAAGTGATGGATATTTGACATACATATAAAGTTTAAACACTTTTTTTAAATTTTATTTGTATTTTATTGTAAACACAAGGGGCAATAGTAACATATTTAAATAACAATTCATGGCGACCATTGAGCAATGTTCACTACTTTATTCCACAAAAGCAGATGTATGGTGGCACCCCTAAATAATCATGTATTGGAAAAATATTTTGTATGTGTTGTTTCGACATATATTGGAACACTTTTAGCACCAAGCCATATCAAAATTCAATAATTGTGTTTTTTGATGCACCCTAGTGTATTGTGTACAATACAGACAATCTTGTGATTTAATGGCCAATGTTGCACATGCGAGCAGTTCAAATCCCTCCCACAAAAGGCCAGGTTCCAGCTTTGGTTTGGTTTTGCCACAGAGACGTTTCCAAGGCTGGGCCCGACACTCCCGCTGTTAAAATAACACGACTCTGTTGTCAGACCACTTCTAATGTCAAGAGCCTTTGGAGCGCGTGTGACCTGTGCTTGAAGAGGAGTAACGGATCAAAGACCCACCCAGAATCATAAAAGCCAAGCGTGGGAGGGGTCGCCCCCCGAGACAGTTCACTCCTAATTATTATGTTGAGGACCCGCCCTCCTCACTGCGACGTGGTCAGCTCATCTTCTTGCTGCTAGTTCTTCACCCCACCCCACCCGAGAGCCAGTAGGGAGGAAATCTGGTTTCCTTCGGAGAGACCCTCCTCATAAACCAACATCTCGCGCTGAAAAATGCTACGAAACAGAGCGAGTCGTGAAGTCCAGAAACGTTACCATATGCTCCACCCACATGATTTGAAGTAACTGTAGCCCAGTGCTGACTGTGGGGACCACAGACCACATCCCTCACAACATATGTGATCGCTTTAAATGCTGAAGGAGCTAACTTTAGTCTCGGGATGTTTTGAAAACATATTTTCCGAGGGTGATTTTCTTTTAGACTTGCCGTTCAGCATTATGAGTTTGTTTTTTTGTAATAATATCTCGTGCCACTAATGGATGAATATTCCAGAGGCCCCTTCGTCTATATCAGATGATCCACTCGCATTAGTCCTCGCCTACCTCGAGGAGGGTGTGCGCTAAGATACAATGGAACCTCTGAGGTCAAACACTGTTTGTCTGTTTCCACATCCTCATCACACTCTAATTTGTTTGCTTTTCGAGTCAATAAATAAGATTATTCATACAAATGCCTGATTATGATCATCAAAACTCAATTTGTAATATTTAAACAAGATTGCACAGTTCCCAAAATAGGGAAACTGCTTCATCAGAGTATTCCTTTTCAAATACATATATAATAGAACAATATTTCTTATACTGTATTATATGAATCTCATTTGCGAGTATTTATTTGGTATTATAGTTAGTTGGAAAACTTTGTTTGTAGTACTGAACGTGGTGTTTTTGAGATAAAATACACAGGAAGATTATTCACCAACTTTACTTCACACAACTCATTAAAAACGAATTACCGTATTTTCTAAGTCGCTCCAGAGTATAAGTCACACAAAGCCAAAAATACATAATTAGGTATAAAAAAACATACATAAGTCGCACTGGAGTATGAGTTGCATTTTTTGCGGGTAATTTATTTATCTAATTACACAATAAAACAACAATAAAAGAATAGAGAACAGGCTGAATAGGTGTAAGCAATGCTAACACAATGCTTATTCAGCTACACAAAAAATAAACATGAACAGAAAAGGTGTCCAGTGTTTATGGAACATAAACACTTTTGTCATTTATAAGTCGCTCTGGAGTATAAGTCGCAGGAACAGCCAACCTATGAAAAAAAAAGTGTGACTTATAGTCCAGAAAATACGGTACTTAATAGTCTTACAGAACACTTACACACATACACGGTACAGATATATTGGCGCTGAATAATAAACAATAAATATAGCAACTTTTCATAATTTCAGACCAAAAAAACCCAAATATTCTTTTTTAAACCATGCCCACTTCTTAGGTGAACAATACAGTAGTGGTGTACTCGCGCATCCCTAATTGATAAGGTATGATCTGTCTACCGAGCTAGCCCCTTGCCTCGCTATTTGACAAGATCTTTCCTATGTCACCATAACTTGAGGTTCTGGTTATGATATTGGTACTTTGGTAAACTGTCTTTGGTTCGACTTCTACATTTTTGTGACATCCCTAATTAGGTTGAACGAAACAGTAAACAACCTCAGGGGCATTCCACCAACATACGGTACTTGGATTCCACCTTTTCTGCTCCTTGATAAAGGAGGCTTTAATTCCCTCACAGCCTTCCATTCACTGCCGTGGGGATGCCGCTGCTGGGTCAAGTGTAAAGTGGTCTAACAGGACCACTTTCTCCCTTTAAAACCCACTTCTTTTCCTGACCTGCCTTTGCTGGCCCACACTCAACCATCATGTTACATCAGAAGCTCCATGTTTTCCACTGAGCTTCACCAGCTGCTTGGGAGGAATGTTCAGGACCTTCTTAAATAGCTTCCGTCCGTATAGCACAACCCCTCTTAAAAACGCCGACCCTTGCTCGTGTGTCAGGAAGCACATCTGCAAAGGCTTCCATGTTTAACTTGAATGGGAGGACCGTGGAGAACCTTCGTGTAAATCGGCAATCCATCCATCAATTCTGCCTGTTTGAGAAATGGAGGAAGTTGTCGTGCTACAACGTTGGTAACCCAAGAAACGGCGAGCTTGAATGAATTTGAATGATGAAACATTTTACGATGCGTTGACAAGGACGGTAACATCAGAAAATATTTGGGCACATTTTATCTTTGATATGCACCACGGAGATCATTTACACATGCAGGCAAACAGCTGATACGTGCGATCACTCGCCAAGCAACCCGATGAGCATGTAAATAACCTGGCCAGACATTCTATGGTCCATGCGAGGCGTAGTACATGTGAAGGCATACCAGTGAATAATGGTGCCATTGGTCTGTCCCTCGACCGCACATGGAACTCCATCGCCAGCACCGTCTCCTGTAATTACGGGCCTCAGCTGTGGAGACTATTACTCTCCATGCTAAACTGAAACTCAACCCCCTATTTCACTCTCGGTATTTGCTCTTTTCAGCACACAAGAAGGTTGTGTTTAAAGGCGGTGTTATTTTTGGACTGCCGTTTGACTCTCCTCTGTTTATGGTGCAGCCGGAGCGAGTTGAAACGTCAAAGCAAAGCACGAGGCTGTATGTCGTCCATTCCTCCTGCATTGAATTTAGACCTCAGAGTAGATCCCCGCGTCATCAGTCATTGATTGAAATGCCTGGTTTTGATGCACGGCTCGCTTATGGAGAATCAGATGTTTCTATGGAAAGAATTTGCCTGTTTTCACAATTGTGGGACCTTGAATGCTTTCAATGCGACAACAGCCTTCCGAGTTACTGAACTACCACTAAATGCAGTACACTGAAAGTACAGTATACCATTTGTAATATATGACGAGACTTGATATTGACTCACTCATGCAGTGTTTTGGTTCAGAGGCCAACGTTGGTGATTTACAAGCAACAGTCAAGCCAGTTATTTCTCCCTGAGCGTCGGCATGGCACACAATCCTCAGCACTTTACTGCCAAGCTGCCGCCAAGCAGTGAGAATGTGTGGCTGACATCCTGGAATTCTAGTTATGTTGCAATAGGAATAGCTTGAATGCTGTCGTTGGACTCTTGGGACATAAAAAAAAAAGCTTTCACATCTTCACAAAAACATAAACAACATAGTATTGTTTCGGTTTGGGATAAAGTTTACTATTTTAAGAATAATTTTATTTGTATTATTTCAATTCATTTTCATTTCACATTGCATCTGTGTGGTTGACAGGGTTTCGTTAGTCCTGCATTGAACTCATGAATGTAAATTATAAACGTAAATGTCAAAGTTGGGTTTGGGTTTTCAAGGGTTTACATTCTTTTAACATTTTTGTAATATCAAATTTGATATTTGATTTGATGCTCTTGTGACGAGACTGTGATCTACGGCATCACTGTAATGAGTGATAATACACTCGTATTGAAGTGGCATTATTTATTTATATTTGAAGCGCACATGAAGTGCCTGATGTACACCTTGCAATCCAACTACTTTGGTGTTCACAGCGTCGTGTGGAGATTTGTTTCCATGTACACCTTGTAATCCAACTACTTTGGTGTTCACGGTGTCATGTGGAGGTTCATTTCCATGTACACCTTGCAATCCAACTACTTTGGTGTTCACAGCGTCATGTGGAAGTTTTTTCCATGTACACTTTGCAACCCAACTACTTTGGTGTTCACAGCGTCATGTGGAGATTTGTTTCCATGTACACCTTGTAATCCAACTACTTTGGTGTTCACGGCGTCATGTGGAGGTTTGTTTCCATGTACACCTTGCAATCCAACTACTTTGGTGTTCACAGCGTCATGTGGAGATTCGTTTCCATGTACACCTTGTAATCCAACTACTTTGGTGTTCACAGTGTCATGTGGAGATTTGTTTCCATGTACACCTTGCAATCCAACTACTTTGGTGTTCACAGCGTCATGTGGAAGTTTTTTCCATGTACACTTTGCAACCCAACTACTTTGGTGTTCACAGCGTCATGTGGAGATTTGTTTCCATGTACACCTTGCAATCCAACTACCTTGGTGTTCACGCCGTAATGTGGAGGTTTTTTTCCATGTACACCTTGTAATCCAACTACTTTGGTGTTCGCAGCGTCATGTGGAGATTTGTTTCCATGTACACCTTGCAATCCAACTACTTTGGTGTTCACAGTGTTTTTTTCCATCGCCGTTAAACAGCTGCTGTCTACTGGTCCAAGCAGAATTTTACATTTCATAAATTTTACTTCATATTTGAAGTACGTATATTGCCTACATAGAAGAGATACAACAATGTGACAATTTAGCGAGCGTTTGTGTCCAAAGTGTGGTGCGGGGGCCATCGGCTCATTGCAGAAATAAAATCAACAAAAAACGAAAGTAGCAAAAAGGCGTCATGTAACTAGAAAAAGCAAGAATGTCGATGCTAATAACTAAAACAAACACAAAGATTTATCTTTAAAAATAAATCTTCAATGTTTTTATTATATTTAAGAAAAATGGTAAATATCAACAGTGGTTTATTTCAATAGCATTTTTTCAGACAATCAACATTTCAAAAGACATCTCATGAAAATGAATGTTAAAATCTCATCTCATGTCTTGAGTTGATGTCTGGTGACACCCCCCACAACGTACCGTCGCCGTAAAAGGTTGAGAGTTGATGAATTGACCTAAAAGCTTCTTTAGCCTCCTATAGATGTAGCTTACCTTTCTCATGTTCTCTCTTCCATAGTCACAATGAGCGAAAGGTGACTTGCAAGCATCCCGTCTCAGGCTCACCCTCTCAAGACAACTGCATCTTTGTCATCAACGAACAGTAAGGCTTTTCTTTCTTTTCCTTTTCTCCAGAATGTCACTGGGTAGCATTTTGAGCACCACTTGCTGTCGGAACGTCCGATGCCTTTCCACCCGGGGGCCTCTAATTGCAGCTCTGCCCTCTCCATTCAGATTCCGTCCTTCTGTTCTGCCAAGTGTTGTGCGCCATTGATGAGCGTTGATAGCGGACGATGATAAAACGCTCATTGTTTTGTGTTTACATCACTTTATGGGAATGTCATGATCCGCTCTCAGTTCCTCTTGACCGGGGCCAGACTTTGCAGCCTTTTGCATACTTAGAAGTCACAACGGGGGTTCAGAATTGAGTTTTAGCTTGTCATGGGTTACGGCTGCAGCAGTCGCCCATGTTATGACTATTGTTGTTATTATGATGTTATCATTGTCCCTGTTGTGAGATCATTTATTGCTGCAATCGAAGCCTGTTTGTTGTTCCGACGAGGACAAGTCACAGGGCCTGCCAAACCATGAAAAAGTGCAACTAATCTCTAAAAGAGCCGAGTCGACAGTGTGCAGTAGAAAAGGGGCACTCACTCTTAAAGGTAGCTTTAGGTTCCATTTCCATATTGACCATAGCGGCTTTTTGGTGCCCAATTGTCACCCCACAGAAACTCAGCTTTCACATGGTATTGTGAAGATGTCTTCAGTGTTCAGCATAGTAGGTGAGTAGTACGACCTTAGGATCCATTATCTCCGCTCATGGCTCTGGCAAATATTTTCCCGCTATAATTTGTGCTGCTGTGTTCAAATCCCCGAATGGCCCCGAATATTCATTTAGCCGAGGTGAAAAAGACCCATTTTTACATGCTTGTCAGGCTGCTTGTGGCGCAGGAGGCATCACACGTCGTCCACTTAACACATTCCTCCCCTCGCTGTGTTACTCTCACTTCTCTGACGCCTCGCACAGAAGGAGGGAACGCACGGCGGTGCAAGATGACATCTAAATTGGCAGCATCCAGTGAACATCAGCCTAATATGAGTCGGGTACGCTTTAACTTTTGGTGAGAAAATGGCATCAACAACAATTTAGCATTTAACTCCTTTCAAGAAAAAGAGGAAATGTCATGGCTAATAGCCAGTTTTGGCTGTCGTTCAGGAAAAGTAGTAAAAGGGGAAAATTGGCCATGAACAAGCAGACAATAGTGAGATTTTATCTGCCGCAAGGATAAAGAGGCCATGTGGAAAATTACTGACTGCACTCAGATTTGGCAGCATGTTTAGCAAGCAGCCAGAAAATAACATGAACTCTTTCTATTGAAAAATACACGCCGTATGTACTGGATAAACCTGCCAGACATAAAAATGGCTCCTTTGGACCATTGTTCCTTCTCACTCTAGTGGGTCATGTCACTTCTCACCAACAATCATTCATTTCTGAGTGTGTAAGACGTATTTTCTTAGTCCATGAATTTGAAAATTGTTGTTTCGGTAAATTTTTTTTTAAATAATTATAGATATTACGGATGGTCGCAAATGCTGAATTGCAAATACCCCGGGATTCACTCCATATCTTTCACTTCTGCTTCTGTTTTCTGCTCTGGTCCGGAGTGGCCGTGTGCCCACGTCATCTAGGCATCTTTCTGTCACTGTACATGTAACATGTTTCAACCTATTTTTAGTCATCCACATGATCACGAGCATGCTGACGGCAAATATTTGGAGACCTCTCATGTGGCGAACATGTTTACCAAAGCCTGACCTTCAAGCGGTGACAAAATACGCGACTCCTCCCCCTGTCCTGGAAGGCTGTCATTGGAAAGTCAGTAGTTGACATTTATCCATCCATGCATCCATCCATGACATTTTCTGCTCATCCCAGATATTGTTTACTCTCCCACCATACTTAAGGTAGTTAACTCAGCAGGTTTGAAAAAGACATCTATTTTTATTTTCTTAGAAACGGCACACAAGAAGGTTTCTTTTCTTAGATCCTCTTAGAATGTCTCTTCTCTTAGAAGAGACAGATCCTTTACCTCCTCTTCAAGTATTCTGACGTCAGGAGAAGCCCACCACACGCTTTGAAATTCAAACAAATTGTATGCGACATTGGAAGAGCATTCACGGTGTTAGGGTTCTCCATAAGGTTCTCCATAATCACAGTTCGGTATGTACGTCGGTTCAGATTTTAAAAAAAAAGCAAAATATAAAATGTATTGTCTTTCATGTCAACACCTTTAATGATTTTTAAAATTAAACATAAAAAGAATCATTAAAAAAATGCACATTTTCATCATGTGTCGTACCAAAGGTTCCTACCGGATCATTCCGGTTCATTCAGTAAAAAAATCCGTTCATTTCATTCATTTGGTCGTTAGCCTGTGATCTCCCCCTGTGCATAGACCCGGTCAGCTGTGTCGAGTCAGTCACGTTCACTCACGTTCACGTTCGTTCCGACTCAACAGCGCAACAATACGTGATGACTCGTTGGTCATGAACGAACGGGTCAAAATAATTGACTCTCCACCCAATTTAAAAAAATAAGCATTTGCAACTGAATGGACTGAACGGGTATTTTAGAGGCGGTGACCTCATTCATTCATTCATTCCGTTTACAAAAAAGAGCTGGTTCTTTTGACCGGTTCGTTCATGACCGACACATCACTAGTCCCTACCAGTCCCTACCAGTCGCTACCAGTCCCTACCAGTCCCTACCAGTACTTGACGTTGTCTAACATGTCATCTTTCTCAACCAGCCTTTCTTTCCTCTGTTTTGTAGTGTGAATTGTGGAAAATTATTGCATTCAGCGTATCGCAGGTAAAAAAAACTGATTGTGAGCATTTGTGTTGAATGCGTGTCAAGCATCTGAAGGTGTCGGGCCTTGCTGCTGCACACTAACCGCACACTGTGGGTGATCTGAATGCCGTCTTGCCTGTGATAACCTGTTATGCCTTTGCATTCCAATGTCCTGTCTGCCGTGTTCGCAACACAAATATCACCCAGCCGAGGGTCCAACTGCATCGTCTCTCCGAAAGAGCGGATCGCTGCATAAATCTCGCTTATCGACATCGCGCACGTCACCGCGGTTGCATTGGTACTGATTTGCACGGGAACACCAAATCTACTCGTCCTTTGACTCCGCAGAGGTTGCTTGATAGCACGCCAGTCGGATTACACATCTTGGCCCGGTGCTGAACAAACAAACCGACATTGTTCATCTTAAGCTAAGCTCACCTTGTTGCTTACGTGAACGGAACAGAGCCCCGTTCACATCATAAGACCCTCTCAGCTCTTTCGACAGCTGCAAAATGTGCTTCATCGCTTTACTCGACAGTCCATCCTGATCTAGTTATTATCTTGCCTTTGCTCGACAGTCTTTTGTTCAGCACACAGGAAAAAAAAAAGGTACGGTCCACCCTGCCAAACAAAGGTGTTAGTTCTTTCTTTAGAAATGCTGTGTGGTCATTTGAAAACGCACTCTCAGCCAGTCTCTATGGCGTGCTCCAAAACACGGCGCAGGCCACCGAGGCTCTCTTCTGACCCCATTACACACACACACACACACACACACACACACACGCTCAGACCGATCAATGCAGGGCTAGACATGGCGTGGCCATGAACTATAAAAGAACAAGCCTCGGGACTCAATTTACCTGGGGGCCATTGGAGCTAGGGTCTGGGCAAGGCTGGGCCGCATCAGGTTTTCCAAAAAAAAAAAACAAACGCATTTATTAAAAACAAAAAAATACAAACTTTTTCAGTGCTTTGGTTCCGATTTTCTACAATAAAAACGCTGATAAAACATTCCACTGCTCTCAAATATATTAATTTTTATTTTTCTGCACAAAATAAGATGAAAAATAAATAAACAAATCAGGAATAAAGAAAATCAATCAATCAGTAATAAATAAATATAATAATAATAATAACAATAAAACGGCAAATAATATAAACTTAAGAAACCACATATAGTTGGTGGGTAGACAAATTATTTTTTTCCAGATTAAAATTAACAAAGCATTATTAGAGCCCTGTAGACATGACAAAAGTCATATTTATACTTTTTTTATTTACAACATATTGCGCAACTGCAGGGTCTTGAGACACATGCTAACTCGCAAACTAGAGAGCTAGCGACCTAAACGGTAGCCTTCAAGTTATTTCCTTTAAACTTAAATAGCCAAAAACTTACCACTTCCACACGTAGAGGGAGGATAACTATTAACAGTTATTTAACCTTTAACATGAACATTAATCAAACGTAATAATTTTTTCTGGGTACATGATACCATACAGCATCCATATCAAACTTGCGCGGGCCGCACTAACATTAAACTTTCATATCAAAGCGGGGGCCTCAAACTAGTGTCCTGCGGGCCACATTTGGCCGGCGGGCCGCGTGTTTGAGACCCGTGCTTTAAAGGAAGTGTTGTCATCCGACTCCGATAAGGCAAGTTACAGTTTGAAGCCTTTTAGGATGAAATATTCACTCAGGTTCAATGCCCTCCAATTCCAGCGGACTTAGATATGCCCGTTCATAATGCGAGACATTACCTAGAGTTATTACCTTGTACAGTCCATCCCACGCTTATCCGTATTTGAGACGCACATAAAAATCCTCGCGGACTCGTGCGTGCCACAATAGGCCACTTTATGATGTGGACACGTGTGGCTTATACGGTCTGTTTGTTTTTATTTGGCGAGGTAAAGGATGACGTTCACTTGCACATTTGAAACAATAAACCATTCCCAGACCAAGAATAGGAACGAGCAAAGCCCGTGACTTATGATGCTCCCTGAGAGGAAGTCTCATCATATGCTTAAGGCGTACTAGATTTATTGTCTAAATATACTCTAGGCCAGTGATTTTCAACCACTGTGCCGCGGGACACTAGTGTGCCTTGAGAAATTGTCAGGTGTGCCGTGAGGAATTATGCAATATCACTTTTTATAATTAACATTTATTAATCACCATTTGCAAATATGTCAAAATCCACGTATACGTGGACCCAAATATTCCAATTGCATTTGGTTTATTTGCTCAAACTGAAAAAATGTAACCTTTGTATACGCCCAATTCCGAAAGAATAGTGCCAATCCGAATGAATATATAATCGGATTAACAGGGGTGGAATATTCCTTTCTCCAATCCGATTGAGGTATCTTGTAGCTGCTCAAACGGAAAGTTGTCAAGGTGCGTTTTTCTTCTTCTGTTGTTTATTGGCGGTTGGCAAGCAGCTTTCGTGTGCATTAGCGCCATCTGTGGAACAGAATCTAAACCCTTCTTTAAGCCATTCATAAGTCCATAAGTCAAAAGAAAATATATATCTATATCAAACATGTACCGAGTTGAATTATAAAATATTAGCAAGATTGAATTTGATCCTTTCCTGGTTAAATTGATCATATTGCATGCTCAGATATGACATAACACGCAAAACCAGACGTTCTTCAGTTTTAAAAATGGAGGCCAGCAATTGGCACTGGACTGCTACGGAAAGTTTTGTTTTTGATCCAAATTAAATTTCAAGATTGGACGAAAAACTGGCAATATGGAGTTATTCCAACACAGAACAACTCGGGGAAGTTTTACTACAAATGCCCCATTGGCTATTCTGGTTGATTATTGCGGCGCATGTAGACAAGAGATTGGAATATTCCTTTCCATGGATACCATTGTTTCCGGAAAAGTCATTCGGAAAGACAAAAACTCCTCATGTAAACATGGCTACTGTGGAGTGTCTGTGGTGTAAAGACTAGCAGAGCAATGTGATATTGGTCCGTGTGGCAACACCTAGCTCGTTCCCCTTATAGACTTAGTGATGTTTTCCAATGTAAAAAAAAACGTGCCGTGGCTCCAAAAAGGTTGAAAAACACTGATCTAGGTATCTGTAGCTTTTATTTGAAGGCCGTGTCTGCCAACTCTAATGGCTGCATGTACCGTTTGTGACGGATGCCTTGTTTCTTCTCACGCCTCTTAGCACAGTACACCTCGACTGTACACTGATTATAATTACCCACAATGTATCACACACACCATCTCAGGGGCAAAGGAATGTTCTGTTTTGTAAATGAGCATCATACGGAGCATTATCTTTATCTCCTCGCCGGCCTTCCCACGATGTTTTCTTTTAAACGATAACACGGCACAACAACGATTATGGTTCACTTAGGATTTGACTCTTCCCTGCAAGTGCAGCAAATATGCAGAGTTCATTAGCTGGAGGAGGCAAATCTTCGTGGCCACTCATCACTTTTGCTAGGAGGCTATTTAGGGATGGGGAATTGTGTCCAAAGGAGCATTCGTCAGCTGCTTGTCCATCACAGGACTTCAACTCAGACTGGAAATCAAACATTTATTCAGTCCCTGGAGACGGCAAAGCCGAAATAAATAAAGAATACTCTTAAATTGTTACATCATATGGAAACAATGCTGCTGTGTCTTGTTAGCTAACAAACTAACAATAGCAACTTCTTCCCAAAGTGCAGGTAAGCAAACTTTGTGATTGTTTTTGAAGTCCACGTCAGGTACGTTGTGTGCTGCATGAGATTAATCCTTGTGTCAGTGGTGCCTGCATTTTTCAACTCAGCCGATGTTATTCCTTCTAATCCAATACTTGTTTGTGCACCTTGACTGTGACAGCATGGAATTTCGGTGTCTTTTCCGCAGCGATTGCCTCAGGCCCTGTCGGCACAGAAACGTTTTGGGTAAACGCAGCCGTGACGGATTCAGTGTGAGCGAGTGGGGTGGGTCGTTTTTCATCAATTTTGCTCGTCTACACAGAAACGACAAGCCGCCGTTTTCAGATTTTCACACTCTGGAAACCGTTTTCTTTGCCGTTTTGCCTTGAAAACGTTTCCGTGTGGATAGCACCTTGGACTCATGGGAATGATGGATGGAAGGAATGGTACTGTTTAGGGATCGACCGATATGGTTTTTTGGGGGCCGATGCAGATACCGATTTTTTTTCCATCACCCTTAGCCGATGGCCGATTTTGCTTGGGCCGATATTTGTGGCCGATACTGCTTTTAATCCCTCAATTTACATGAAGAAATGACCATGATAAATATTTATTATTGAAGTGTAAACACTGAACACAAGTAGGATTCAGCTTTTTAAACACACATTTAAACGGCATTATCAACTTTAAAAGGAATAAATATTCAACCATGTGCAAAACATTTCTGTCCTAGTTTAAATTTATCTAGCATCGATGTGATGACTGCTCCTCCGCAGTGTGACACGCAACCATATTATCGTTAAAGTTCATTAAAGTTCATGTTGCGCACGATAAAGACCTCTCGTGACTACGTGTGTTGCGGGGTCCTCTGCCACCGGGGCAACACAAAGCTGCCCCGGCGGATGCCTGACTGTAAATCATGTGGTGGAAAAATACCCACGCGCGTGTCGGCCGATACTGATACAAGGAAAAAACGCAAAAATCGGCCCGATATATCGCCCGGCCGATGTATCGGTCGATCCTTAGTACTGTTTTTTAAATGCTTTTGACTCGCTGGCATCGGACGATCAAATTGGTTTGAGTCAAATAAAGTTAGCAGTGCACTCATTCAGCCGCCAAAAACACGTGTGCGACACTTTAGTCGGTGTTGCAGTGCTTCTGCTGCGCCGCGGTGTCATGTTTCCACCAGATTACAACATTGTTCCCCTCCTGAAGAATGTAGGACATCCCCATAGGCCAGACACAACTTGACAGCTTTTTGTGAATGTGTTATGGGTTACGTGATTGATATGGCAGGCATCGTGGCCGTGTTTCAGTGTGTCAGGCCAACATTCTAAAATTACCGCAAGCTCCATGCTGAGGTCAAATTCAGGGTTCAGTACTAGATGTGGCTCGCTTCTCTTCTCCACCTTTTATTCAGATTGACTTTTACAGTTTCCCTTCTACCCGACCGATTACAAAGTCGGACTTCATGTGCTCTTGTTTGGCTTGCTTTGCATATTTAGATCTGCAGCCAAAGTGCCAGTGAATGAGAAGAAGAAACAGCCAGGAAGCACCATGAGCGAGGCCTCCAACAACACGGGCGGCTCGGACTGCACCGCAAACCAAGCCAGCCCAGCAGCAAGGGTGGGTAACACTCAATGAATAAGTCCTATTACAGTCGTCCCTCATTTATCGCGGGTCATTAGTTCCAGAACCAACCGTAATAAGTTAATTTCTGCATGATCTGAGTCAATATTAATTCATGTTTTTGTAGCTATGGTACAGAAAACCTGCTTACAACCTTCTAAATACGTTTTTTTTAAACTTAATTGGAGGCCTCAAGACATGAAACGGAGATAAAACCGTGATAAAGGAGGGACGACCGCACAGCCACTCACTTTTAAAAATGAATCTGTTTCCAAGGGTCCGTCTAAAACCAGGCGGATATTTTCAACCATTTTCCTTCCAGGAAATTCTGTATATCCAATTAGCGTAATTCCCAGTGTATAAGCCACCATTTTTTTTTTCATTAAAAAATGGTGGCTTATACACACACAGGCTGCAATAATGAAAGCCACGGGTGATCGGCTTTTGCCATCGCCGTTGAAATGGAATACAAATACGTCTGCATATGTTGATCACATGCTTTTCCACGGAAATTGGCTGATACTGATCAATGGATGCTGATCAGAGCCTCCCTAACAGTAACTTTTCTATTTCTAGGCATCAAGACCTCCTAAAAAACTTCATAATTTTGGGAAAAGGTCCAACTCCATTAGGAGGAATCCCAGTGCTCCAGTTATAAAGAGGAACTGGCTTTATAAGCAGGTAGGGTATATTTCTTCGATGCACGGATGATGATGCTTCTTCCATCTAGTATATGGTTTTATATGGTCATCATAACAATAATATCATAGCATATCATTAAAGGGAAATTTGTATTGGTCAGTATATGCATGTGGACGTCATGAAAAGATTCAGACACATGAAGAGTTGTCCCCGCTAGATTTCCGTGAATAGTCCTCAGAAGCGTATTTGATGTCCTACAGGATGTGGTTTCTTTGTCCGGTGTTGCTACTTAGGCAGCACAAGCACCGCCTGAATAGCAAGCCCTCATCAAGGCTCCCGCTCGCAGCAGCGGGGTGAAAAGGGGATGCTCGGGGCGGCCGTTTGCCAGACAGGACTCTCAGGCTTCCTAAGTGGCAGACTCATTTACTTTTGATTGCAGCCTCCTTTCAATGCCTGATGGCTTCCTTTGGCGGAGCTGCCAGCTGCTGCTTCTTTGGGAGCTCAGTCGGGGTGATGGAGATCAAGAAAGGACATACAATTCTGCTAACAGGAATAAAAGCTGGATTTCCACTTCTTTCCCTGCCTCTTTGAAACCTAGAAGCCATTGAAGTCTTGCTTATGGAAACACTGCAAGACTTCACTTGATCCGTGAAAAGCCTATTGGTTCTTCATTCTCAAGTGAAGTCTGATCAACTGCTCATGAAACATATTGCTAATTACCGTAATTCCCAGTGTATAAGTGTATATATTTTTTCATGTATAAAAACTGTGCGAAGAGTAAAATCATCACACAACAGCTTAACACTCAAAAGATATACCTCAGAAATATACAAGACAAATACAAATAACAATAAAAAAAAAATAATAGAAAATAGCAACTGTTTCAACAGCTTCCCATAATGCATTATTCACAGCGAAGCAGTTCATTGGCCAATGGGTGTTCCTGTACTCTTGACTTTATCTTTATTGTTATTGTCATGATACAATGAAATTAAAGCGCATACCAGTCAGTGCATGATTGAAGACCATACATAAAAGCTATAAAAGAGCCTAAAAACATATAAAACATGTAAAACGTGTAAAAATAAACATAAATAGGTGACACCGACATCCATTCATATTGCAGCCATACTTTCCATTCAAGCCTACCTTCATTCACAGTCCCTAGGTTACCTCGTAGCATGACAACTATTTTGGCTATTACTGAGTTTTGCCTTTAAACTCTTATTGATACTTCGCTTGTATATTTCTGAGGTATACGTTTTGAGTGTTAAGTTGCTGTGTGATGATTTTAGCCTTTTTATAAGATAACAGCGTGAGTCAGACTGATGACATGGACCCTATGCGGTTTATAGTCCAGTGCGGTTCATATATACTGTATGTATACATCTATTTTTCTCTTTAAATTTAGTAGGTGCGGCTTTCACACCGGAAATTACGGTTAGCGTTTTAAATACGAAACCTTCTGCAGGCTTGCCGAGTTCCCCACTTGGCCGTATGGATAGTCATTTCTTGTCCTTTGCAAACTAACTGTGCTCGTGGCGTCTTTGCAGGACAGCACAGGGATGAAGTTGTGGAAGAAGCGTTGGTTTGTGCTGTCAGACTTGTGCCTCTTCTATTACAGAGGTGAGTCATCTCAACTTTTCAGAGCCTTAAGCCATGCCCTTGGCTACTTCCATTCAGATGGACTCGGGCCCCGCCGGTGAATAGCCTACAGGTACAGGATGTCAGGAGGCAGCGGAAGTGGTGGTGAAAGAAGCACGGCTCGGATGGTACAAACATGCTTTTAAAAGAGAACCTATGCCAGAAAATGGATTTCACCCTGAAGTTCAACAAGGATCCTGGAATCATACTGGCTCCACACACTTTATGGTTTCACTCCCATGAATACAAAAACCTAATTTCCCTAAAATGTCCTTGTTATTTCCACAATATGTACAATAATATAATTCGTAAGTAATGATTTCTTTACAAATACACAAGCGTGAGGCTTGGTTTATTTCTTATACTCAGAATTAGGGATGAAATGATTCCTTTGAGTAATGTGAGTACATCCGTTAACAAAAATAAGAAGAATGTTTTTCTTTTTCACGGAAATCTCCCGCTTCCAAACAAACAAGAAGCGAGTTCACTCTGTGAATTTCTTTCAGCACTATGAACGGAGTGAGCGATTTTGTCATACAGGCTCTTTGTCTCGGTGGGAAGAGGCGGGGCCGCTTGTGTACACACAGCGTGCAGCAGAGTGTAATAGTAGAAACTGTAGGAGTAGATTGCAGTTTTTCACTTAAAATAAGTTAAACTCTCGTGTCTCGTGACACCACTAGTATTTAGAATTGCTCTTTAACCAAGCAAAAAAATATTTTATCTGGTTTAATTGTCAGTAGAATAGTGACAAAAAAAATGTGATGTCCGCAGCCCTATTAAGGAACATCAAAAATAAAAAATAATTGGCGTTTAAAAATAAGCATCACATATTTTTCTTTTTTTTTTTAAACGATACATGCTAACTTTCTGATGAGCAGTCAGTAGAAAACATCGAGTCAAAGAAATGGTTGTGTTATGATCAGCCACGCTGTCCCAGCAACGATGTCTGTTTAGGCAGCAGACGCAGTAAAAGCCCGATTCCAGTGATGCTGATTCTGCTCAATTAATGCCCGGCCTCTCATTCCGCTGATCAGGATGACATCAGGTCTGTGTTGTTTCTGCTGTCTGACAGTCCTGTTGCCGTCTTTCCGCCCACTGACCGACAAAAGCCACAGGCAGAAGCTGTGAACCAAAAGGATTTACTCAGATGGGCATGTTGCGAAACTGTATCCATCAGCATGGATTGGATAGAGTGGTTACAATCTCGCCTGTCCATCAAGGCCAAAACAACTGCTCTCCGGTGTTCATCAGACAATTAAAGTGCACTCAGGATCTCCCACGGTCTTAGCTTATGTCCAGTAAAATTCAAAATATGTTTAGTTTTCTTGCCCACTTTCTGCTGTGTGCAGCAGATTCCAAGTATCAAAAAGGGAGGTTGAGTTCTTGGCTTAAAACTTAAATCTCAATGCAACTCCCCCCCTGTGGAGAGTGCTTTATTGTCAATGTGGAGCCTCATCTGCAAATTTAATGAGGATTAGAGATGTGCAGGATTTGGAATTAACACTCTTCTTTTCCGCTAACTGCACTGTGGAACTACATCCGACCACGCCCTTTGGAGTTTACTTTTTTTTTTTGGTCGGAATCCTTTAAACACACATAGCCACGATGCTATGATGATACACCGTTTGTCTATTGCAGATGAAAAAGAAGAGGGGATACTTGGCAGCATCCTCCTACCAAGCTTTCATATATCCATGCTGTCTGTGGACGACCACATCAACAGAAAGTACGCTTTCAAGGTCAGTACTTTTACCAGAAAACGTTTCGGGGGCGAGTACTTGAGGGGAACACCATTTTGTCCCACCCCCCAAAAAAACATTATCAGTGAAGCATGAACACAACAAGGTAAAAATGGAGGATTTGTAAACAATGGTACATGGATGCTGTACATTGTACCCGTATGGTCACATATTTATAAATATGTGATTTATAAATATTATATAGTATTTTACGCAGTTTACGTTCCCTGAGAGTCAACAAGTTCCCTTGCCAAGCCAACCAAACAGAGACACCAAGGAGTCTGTAGATCTCCAACCACACGGCCCGCTTCTTTTCCAACCTTGTCACATGCTTCCAGAGGGGCAGTTGAGGCCACGAGGGGAATGCAAGAGGAGGGCATGACCTCCTCTTGTCTGCACATTCTTCCTTCTACGTTGTTAGTAATTTGGGGTCGTGGTACTTCATTCACAAAGAGAAAATTAGTATATTGAGCTTGTTCAATAACTCTTCTTTTTCTCTGTCGTGCCTGAACAATGTTGGCCGCGAGGCACCAGGCCAACCGTGCCGCAACGTGTCCGCCATATGATTCACTGCAAGGTAAGTGTAGGTTGATTTGCAGCTCTCATATATTCTCAGTGCCGTTCCTCTCAATGTTTGCATTATGATAGAAGAAATTCTTTATTTGAATTAGTTGCAATTCAAAATCCCGGTGAACACGACGCATTTTTTTTTTTCCCTCTTTCAGATCCGTGTACATTGTCATGACAGGCGACACATCCCAACATGCGAACATACTACTTTTGCACTGACACAGCCAAAGAGATGGAGTCTTGGATGAAAGTGATGACAGACGCCGCCCTCGTGCACTCGGAGCCTGTCACGAGGTTTGTAAAAGACGTACACGTGGGTCCTCGGTTCTGTGCCGCCACAGGAAACTTGTGCATGGCAAGTTTTGCGCTCAGATGCAATGTCTTTTTTTGGACTTAACTAAAAATACTGGCATACGGCCACGCCAGCTGATGTTGTGATACCGTTACTTCCTGGTGGTGAATAGAAGTGCTGCTGCTGGATGGACATGCTGGTGCAGACTATGGAATGGACTGCTTGGATCGGAGATTGGATTGGAGATTTTTGATGCAGGCCGATACAATCCGCTACTGTTTTTTTTGTAATTTTTTTAATGATATTCATATTGGATCGGGGCACCACCACTAATATTCACTACCCCTTTGGTCAACCATCATTAAGGATAAAGATTGAATGCTAAAGGGGTCATGGATTTAGTGCGCTGTTACAAGGAGATAATGCTTCCAGACTAGCCTGGGACAATAATTTAAGAAGGTAAAACGTGTGAGTGAGTAATGAAAGTATAATTTTGGTGTACCTCGACTTATATGACAGTCTAGGAATGGAACATGTTCCTAACCCGAGGGCCACATGTACTCATGTAGTCATTGCCAACGTTGTAAACCAGTCATGTGATATTCTATTCCCATCCTAAGCTGGTTGGCTTTACTGGCAACGCTTGTACATGCATTTGGGTTTGCTGAAGAAGATCAGGGGCTGGGGGGGGGTCGGGGCCAGGTGGGTTGGTGGTGTGCTTCAGCAATGTCCTGGGTTTTTGCTGGGGTGTCCGATGTTCCCACTCGTCTTTTGTTGTTTTGTCTTATGTAAGATTCTGTGATTATATGTGTGGGAAAAAATCAGAAGGGGTAGGATTTAATAAGCTTTGCTTCTTCCTGCTCCTTTTCAGACTTGTAGTAATGAGGTGTTGTGTGTGTGCATGTATGTATATGTATATATGTATATATAGGGAGCAACGTGGGAGCAAGTGCCACGAGCATATAAACCAGGGGTGGGCAAACTACGGCCCGGGGGCCACATCCGGCCCGCCAAGTGTTTAAAAACGGCCCGCCCATTCTTTCCAAAATATTTAATTTAAACTTAACATACATGGCATCATGGCTTGTTACGTGTAACATATGCCCCCCCCCCCATAAATTTGGCCCGCAAGTCAAAACATTTCCCCACCCGTGATATAAACACTTGGTACAGATGATGGACAGATCAGCAGTGGCTAATGTTATTTAGCAGCCTGCGTCTGTGCTGCTCTTTAAGCACGGGCAAAGCGGAGGCGTAACGTTCAAGCGCTTTGTCTCAAGCCGAGCAGTAGAGCCCAAACGGAGGTTTTAAAGGTGTGATGCCGCTGCAAGGTCCACCCGGACTAACAACACACACTCCTTCCATCCTGAGCGCGGAATTTCAATTGAGGTTTTTGATGGGCTAAATGTTGTTGGAGGTCGGTGGTTGGGGGTTGGAGGAGACGCCGTTGAAGCGCAAACTCTGACGGAACTCCTCTCCAAATGCCCTCTCGCCGCTGACCCAATAAGCCCCTCTGCCAAGAGGAATTTACTGATCTTTGAAGCTGTGACCTTGAGTCCTGGTGAGTACTGGTGTCAATTACCATTGGAGACCTCCTAAAGAAGTACAGATTTGTAGAGAGCAGCGAATGGATTACTAGAGGCTGAAACGTGCTCTGGCAGAGGCTGTGTGTGTTTTTTTGGTTTTTTTCTTGGAGATCTCACGTTCCCTTTTACACGCCCGGTCGTCTCTGGCAGCTGGAGGAAACATTGTGCAGTCCTCTTTGTTTCGAAACCTGAATGATAGCAGATGACTTCCATCTGTTCAGAAGGAATTAGGACTTGCAGGTAATTTGCATGCTTTCTGTGCTTTTGTCAGGTTGGACAAGCTAAGAGTGGAGCAGTGTGGACCTCGGGAGGTCAATCATGTGGCCAATCACAAGCCGCCCTTGACACAGCCCGAAATCGAGAACAATGAGCGCAACCGCGAGGTGGACCGCGAGCATTTGACAGCGGAGGACAGGAAGCACCGTGATGCCGAGCGCTACGGCTTCCAGACGGATGGCGCGGACCTGGATCGCCCCCTCACCAAGATCAACAGTATCAAACTGCAGCCTGCCCAGGCAGCGGCCGTCACGGTCAAAGCTGCGACACCAAGAAGCCCCGCGGAGACAGACGGCTTACACCACAGCCCGCGGCTCAATGGAGCTTCTGAAGCGGGTCCCTCTGATGGTGACGGCGTCCCCCATCAGCGAAGTCCTAACTACGAGCCGGACCGGACGCTGAGCAGGACCAACTCCATGCAGCAGCTGGAGCAGTGGGTTCGCACCCAAAGGGGACGCACCCAGGATGACGACACCCGGAGGTTTGTTTCATTGTTTTGCATTGATATTGTGTATTATTCTTTCATGCGTACTTTCATAAACATTCACAATGATTTTTGATTCAAATATTTGATATGTCATTCACCATAAGTCTGTGGCAATTTCCGTTTGTCTATAAGATAAGATAAGATAAGATATGCCTTTATTCGTCCCACAGTGGGGAAATTTGCATTGCACAGCAGCAAGAGTACAGAATCAGTAAAGCAGTACTGCAGTAGTAACTGCTGCCCACCAGGGGGTACCAGGATTGGGTTTTTAAAGGAACCTTTGGAACGCATTCATTCACTGTATTCATGAAATCCAACCGCAGCACAACCGCCATTCCTCTTCCACAGCATCACATCGTACCAGACACTCCCGAGGAACATGCCAAACCACCGGATGCCCTACGTGCCTCGTTACGGCGACGGTTACCGCAGCATGCCCAGAAACAGCATGGCACAGCGGGACAGCATCTGCAGCATCTCGCCATCGTTGTACGAGCAAGCCCTGGGTCCCCCGATGGCCGAGAAACGCCGCTCCATGCGCAACGATACCATGTGGCAGCTCTACGAGTGGCAGCAACGACAGGCCTACACCAGGCCCGCACCGGGGACCTACGGGCACATGTCCAGCCCCAAAACCATGATCAACCTCTCGGAGCACGCAGCGCCGAGCTACTCCATCCCGCCCTCACCCTCCCACGGATCCCTGTCCACGTATGGCGGCTACCCTCACGCTCGATCCTACAACATGAGCAGCGCCCGCTCGGAGATGGCGTCTCCCGTCTACCAAAGAGACATGAGCATTGACAGACGGCAGAGGCAACAAATGCACAAGGTTAGTGGAGAACCGGATGACGTGTTCAAGTCCCTTTGTTACCTCTAACAACCAAGGTTGTTATATTTGCATCTTTTTCTCTGTGGGTTTTCTATTAACCTAGATTTTTTTTTTTAGTTATCTTTTTAAATTCTCGGTCATTAAAAAAACGTCACACAGTAAATGTTTTTCTCTTTGAGTTGATAAAAGAATGTTTTAAACCTTGGCAACCGGCTCACTTTTCTCTCTGCGGTTTTCTGTCGGCTTTGCTGTTCTTATAGTGAACCAACGCTCCGTACAGGAAATGAATGCAAGGCTTTTTCCTCTATTATTTCCTGTCTCTTTCAGTATGCCTATCCACCCGATAGAAGGTCGATGCCCGTAGGAATTCCGGTCCAGACCATCACCGCCCAGTCTCTCCAAGGCAAGACTGTAAGTCTTAATTAGTTTGTACTGCTTTCCATCTTCTTTGCGTAAATAACACCCCACTGTTGTGATAATCTAGTAGCGTCAAGCCCAAGGTCCTAGAACCATTCGTTGGGGTTGTTTTCACGTTGCGTCGACTCAATTGTTCCCTCCATTTTAGTCTTAAGACGACCTTGTGACAGAATGTTAGGGAAGAGTCGCATCTTCAGTTGGCTTCTTTCAAGCGTTGGGATTAAGAGTGCCGATTTACTTGCCGCTCGTCTGTAGAGATTTGAAGACGCTGTCGCTCACAGCTCGCTAAGCCAGCTCAGAAAGTCCCCGTCGGCAATGCTGAACCGCCTCTCTGTCTTGAGTGGAAGTGGGGTAGCATGCATGCCGCCGCCGCCGCCCCGGCTACTCCCACAGTCAGGATCTGCATGAAATTCAGTACCTGGCGGCTATGGTGCATCTCCTATCCTGCTGTGTTCTCTCCTTCTCCACCCCCTCTTCCACTACGCTGCCCCTGCTTGGTAATGGCTGTGCGTCCCACACCCCCCCCTCCCTCCTTTGCAGCCTGAGGAACTGACTTTGCTTCTGATAAAGCTGCGGCGGCAGCAGGCAGAGTTAAACAGTGTCCGGGAGCACACTCTAGCACAGCTTACGCAACTAAACATGGATGGCGACAACCCAAAGGTCAGCCCCCCCACAAAGGATTCCTCTGCAGGCATGTTTGTTATTGTGTGGTGTCTCTGCCATCCATCTCCCACCTCCGCCGTACGTCCTGGTGAAAGGCTTGGGTGTCATTCACACGCATCCTGGACAAATCACTACTTGTATGTACTGTATATATATGTACTATACATGTGGATGTAATACAATTCATGACAAATTGTTATGATTATGACAGCAAAACTGGCAGAAATACGGTACAAAATACCAAAAATACTGTAATTTACAACTGGAGGACAATTTGATAGCGGCGATGTTTGACTAGCGCAGTGCTTCTTAACTAATTTTTAAAATAATTTTAATTTTAAAAATAATTTTAATTAATTACAATTATTATTGTATATAATATAATATATAAATTATTATTATTAAATTAAAATTAATAAAAAAATAACTTAATTTATATTATGAAAGCAGGAAGTGAACAAATGTAACAGTTACTGATTTTAAAAGTACCAGATGGAGGGGCAGGATTTAATAAGCTTTGCTTCGTCCTACTCCTTTTGGACATGTGGAACTGGGAACTGATTATGGGATGCACTCAATTGGAATCTGATGCATGTTCAAATGAAATAAAACCATTACCATTACCATTACCATTACCATATAGGGTATTTTGACATACAGCTATAAGTTGCAGAACAAGCCAAACTATAAAAAAAGTGTGAAAGTAGAATCTGATACTTAGTTTTTCGGTGTGGTGACTGTCGTTCATGTATGATATAGTTTCCATATGCATCCCTGTCTGATGCAGGACACGATTTAGTTTCCTCATAGGAGACATGAGCGACCCCAAATCAACATCAGGCCCATTTTAGCAGGACGAGCAGTTGATGAAGTTATTTAGCTTCTGTAAGGAGTTCAGGCAGATGTTGGCAGGGAAATGAAACCTAAAGCCATTGGGAAGCTTAACGTGGTTTTGGCTGCAAGCAACACGTGATATAATTAAATCAGGATCAGGACATCTTTAAGATGTCAGAACTCCGATTTGGCTCATGTAGGTCAGCTGAGTGTGGGGTGGGAGGGAGGTGGGGTGGGTGGGGCGTTTGCCATCACTTCAGACTAATTGTGCAGCCCACGTTAAACTGCCGCGACGCAAGCCGAGCCCAGCTGTCATATGGAGTCATTTCTCAAGTGTCCCCCGTCACCCCCTCTTATCAACCCCCCCCCATCTCTCTTTGCTTGTTGCTGACAAAGTGTGAAAGATGAAAGAAACACACAATGTGCCTCATTTCCTGTCATTCTTCTTCTTCTTGCCGCTGATGCTAGAATGATATTCTGTCTCATCATCTCCAAAGGACTCTCTTGTATTTGGACGCACAGGTGGGGCAATGCATGGTCACATGACCCCCCCCCCCCCCGTTACGTTATTGGAATACAGTGGAACCCGATTCATCCAATCCAACTCATCAATGAAAACACATATTACATTGCTCCTCGTGAGGCTCTTCTGCACTCCGTGTGCATGCAAGCCGGCCCCGCCTCCACTCACCGACACAAAGACCCTATATGACTTACAAAAGGGCTCAGCGACGGCTTTTATTGTGGCGAGTCAGCCAATCTGAGGGGCTGGGGGGGGGCGACTGAAGCGGGTTCCACTGTACTTAGACCCTAATCCTGACCCCAGCACCCACCTATTTCATTATGGTGACCTCATCGTTTATTTGCTTAGTCTTTATTTTCATTTGTGCAACCACGTCACATATGCATTTTATGAATTATTATTTATTGGAGAGTATTTTTTCGAGCTAGCCATATCTGCTTTTAACTGACAACTCCAGAGCTCCTGCATTGGAAGAGGGTCTCGGTATAGCCACACCTATCTTCTACAGATGAACGTGTGTGTGTGTGTACCTTTTTTCCATGGCAAACATGCAGTCCACAGCAAGCCGCAAAACCTTGTTAGCGTTGTCTTTGTGGTGCAGCACTGCTATGAACTGACTATGGCTCCTCTCCACACTGGACTAGATGAAGGAAAATGACCCTTTAATCATCATGACTCACACTTTGATTGAGAACTCGGCCCCCAGGCCTCAACTTTACCAGCAAGTAAGGCCAACTTGAGGCTGACTGTTGTGTTAACTTTGCAATGCTCCGTCCTCCATGGCATTCTGAAGACTGGTTGTATCTGTCGCTTGTGTCACCAGTGCCAACCCATTCATTGCTTTGACTGTTGTGTTGCAATGAAAAGTCATGCCAGTATGAACATGACTTGGAAATGACAAAGTAGAATGTGTGCTCAAAATACCTCTCGGGATGGTTTTTGGGGCACACTTCACTTTAGAAATGTCTCTTCAGAATAAAAGTCCCATCACGGTGTGAAGATGAGGGATACCGCTGAGTAAGGTATCCACTCGTGCATGTCTGACTTGTTTGGATTCATGATAAATCATGACATCATGGATGATTTTCAAGTCATCATCGAAGGCATCCGGTTGGTGGACTTATCCACGGAGATCGGAACATATGGCCGCCCTTTCTAAAGAGCGCCCCCAACCAACCCAACCGCTCACAACAGCTGCATCGTCACCTGTTCAGCTGCTGGCCGTTTGTCACTCGTCACGCTGTCACACGCCGCTGAACGTGAGCGTCTGCATGCTCTGTGGGGAGTATTTGTCTGCCATGTGACCCAACCGGGGAAAAACATCTCACATTTTGCAAATGTCAGCGTGGAGGCCATTTTTGGATGTTGGCTCATCAGTACAGTCACGGTTCAGACATCACTCTCTCACGCCATCACGTTTTTTTCATGTATTAATTCACACATTCATACCATAAAGACAAGTTATATGTAGTATTCTGGTCGCTAGGTGTCAGTAACGTTACACTGATGAGACAGTACTTTACCGTAACACGCCCTCGATTCTCCGACACGACGTAGTGAAAAAATAAAGTGGTAGGTTTTTGCCTTCTTACTTTGCACTTTCTCCTCACTCCATTGTGGATAATCAGCACCCGTTCTTAAATATGAATAACCAAAACGAAAGTGGGATGTTGTTGTTCCCCCAAACCACTTTCCACCATTTACAGTGAAGAAAATAAGTATTTGAACACCCTGCTATTTTGCTATTTCTCCCACTTAGAAATCATGGAGGGGTCTGAAATTTTCATCGTAGGTGCATGTCCACTGTGAGAGAGATAAACTAAAAAGAAAAATCCAGAAATCACAATGCATGATTTTTTAACAATTTATTTGTGTGATACAGCTGCAAATAAGTATTTGAACACCTGAGAAAATGAATGTTAATATTTGGTACAGTAGCCTTTGTTTGCTATTACAGAGGTCAAACGTTTCCTGTAGTTTTTCACCAGGTTTGCACACACTGCAGGAGGGATCTTGGCCCACTCCTCCACACAGATCTTCTCTAGATCAGTCAGGTTTCTGGGCTGTCGCTGAGAAACACGGAGTTTGAGCTCCCTCCAAAGATTTTCGATTGGGTTCAGGTCTGGAGACTGGCTGGGCCATGCTAGAACCTTGATATGCTTCTTACGGAGCCACTCCTTGGTTTTCCTGGCTGTGTGCTTCGGGTCGTTGTCGTGTTGGAAGACCCAGCCACGACCCATCTTCAATGCTCTGACAGAGGGAAGGAGGTTGTTCCCCAAAATCTCACAATACACGGCCCCAGTCATCCTCTCTTTAATGCAGTGCACTCGTCCTGTCCCATGTGCAGAAAAACACCCCCAAAGCATGATGCTACCACCCCCATGCTTCACAGTAGGGATGGTGTTCTTCGGATTGTACTCTTCATTCTTCTTCCTCCAAACACGCTTATTGGAATTATGACCAAAAAGTTCTATTTTGGTCTCATCTGACCATAAAACTTTCTCCCATGACTCCTCTGTATCATCCAAATGGTCATATGCAAACTTAAGACGGGCCTTGACATGTGCTGGTTTAAGCAGGGGAACCTTTGGTGCCATGCATGATTTCACATCATGACGTCTTAGTGTATTACCTACAGTAACCTTGGAAACGGTGGTCCCAGCTCTTTTCAGGTCATTGACCAAGTCCTGTCGTGTAGTTCTGGGCTGATTCCTCACCTTTCTTAGAATCATTGAGACCCCACGAGGTGATATCTTGCATGGGGCTCCACTCCGATTGAGATTGACCGTCATGTTTAGCTTCTTCCATTTTCTAATGATAGCTCCAACAGTGGACCTTTTTTCACCAAGCTGCTTGGTAATTGCTCCGTAGCCCTTTCCAGCCTTGTGGAGGTGTACAATTTTGTCTCTGGTGTCTTTGGACAGCTCTTTGGTCTTCGCCATGTTACAAGTTAAAGTCTTACTGATTGTATGGGGTGGACAGGTGTCTTTATGCAGCTAACGACCTCAAACAGGTGCATCTGATTCAGGATGATACATGGAGTGCAGGTGGACTTCTAATGGGCAGACTAACAGGTCTTTCAGGGTCAGAATTCTAGATGATACACAGGTGTTCAAATACTTATTTGCAGCTGTATCACACAAATAAATTGTTAAAAAATCATGCATTGTGATTTCTGGATTTTTCTTTTTAGTTTATCTCTCTCACAGTGGACATGCACCTACGATGAAAATTTCAGACCCCTCCATGATTTCTAAGTGGGAGAAATAGCAAAATAGCAGGGTGTTCAAATACTTATTTTCTTCACTGTATATATATATATTTCCACCATATATTTATACCTTGTTGATGTTTTTTTTTTTGCTCAAGAGGCAAAAAGCGATGGTGACGCAACTACACAATAGAAGAGCTCATGTTTGGTGCAGGTTTAAGCCATAAAAAGTGCATTTTATTAGTCTATAGAAAACCTTTTACCACCTCCCAAATGTGTTAGAGCCCTCTAGACATGATCTAACACCCCTATAGGGGCCCTATATGGCTGTATGAAGTGGTAGGTTTTCGCCTTCTTACTTTGCGCTTCCTCCCCACTCCATTGTAGATAGTCGGCACCCGTTCTTAAATATGAATGACCAAAACAAAAGTGGGATGTTGCTGTTCCCCCAAAAACCACTTTCCACCATTTCCAGTGATTTTCTAAAGCCCTTGCAAACTAGGATTTGCTTTTTCGCACACTCAGTGTCGATTTCTTCAGTGGCACTGATTGATTGCCTCTGCTGTGGAAGCTACAATTAGAATGGCTAGAATGTCTGCAGGATTATGCAAAAATTTGTGGAGGGTTACGTGTTTGGTAGAAATCAGAGAGAGAGAGAGAAACGACTCGAGTTTTGTCTGTTTAAGAAATTTTTTTCAACCCTAACGCCAAATCCTAAAGATGTATTTAGTGCATTTTATTAGTCTATAGGAAACCTTTTACCACCTTCCAAATGTGTTAGAGCCATCTAGACATGATCTAACACCCCTATAAATTCAAAATTAAAATATGTACAGTGGTGCCTTGGTTAACATCATTAAACGGACTTAAACCAAAACGGACTCTAACCAAAGCAAACCCAGACAATCCCTCGGGTGAATAGCGTTCCCTTTTAGTCGGCATCATTGTCAACAGGCTGCCACCTGCCATTTGTCATAAGCCACCGCGTTGTGCCGAGAGACAGAGAAGGCGTTGGTGATCCGACATCATAATTGTCCAACAAAGTGTTTTTGACTGATCTGCCACTGTCGGTGTGTGCTATCGCCCTTCATCACCGCCGTGTCGCAACTTCCACACAGTATTTTGTCTCTTCATAATAATGTTGTGTGTTTCTGTCTGATGATCTGATCTTTATTGACAGCTCAGTCCTGAAGACCCCAGAGAGCGCCACTACATGGCGGAAGAGGGTGATATTGACGTAAGCTCCGTTCTCCCCATCCTTTAAGATATACGCTGTGTCGACCGCCACATCCACGTCTCCCATGTGTTTCCTCCTCAGGCCAAGCTGAGCCAGTTGTGTGAGCAGGATAAAGTGGTGAGGACGCATGAGGACAAACTCCAGCAGCTGTACAGAGAGAAGGTGACTCACCACTAAATGACTCGATGTTGCTTTTTCTATGGAGGGACTCTTAAAAGCAAGTTTTGTCAGGCCGATATTAAAGGTATTCCATCAAGGCCTAATCCATTTGGTCTGCGTGAGCAAGAGAGAGAGAGAAACGACTGAAGTTTTGTCTGTTTCATGTTTTTGTCCATTGAAAAGACTTGGACTTATTTTTCCATAAACGTAAACGTTCCATTATTTACTCATTCCCTACCAAAGAAGTATGTATTTATATCTCATTGATGGGTTTTTTTTGCGCAAGAGGCAAAAAGAGGTGTTGACGCAACTACACAATAGAATAGCTCATGTTCGGTGCAGGTTTAAGCCATAAAATTGCATTTTATTAGTCTATAGAAAACCTTTTACCACCTTCCAAATGTGTTAGAGCCCTCTAGACATGATCTAACACCCCTACAGGGGTCCTATATGAACCAGCACGGTTTATTAATGAATCTGCTTCTGCACTGATGGTGGAACTGACAAGTCGTGCGTCCCTGCAGCACACGCTGGAGACGGCGCTGCTGTCGGCCAGCCAGGAGCTGGAGCTGGGCTCAGACGACCCGGCTTCCATGCAGAGCGTCATCCAGCAGAGAGACTTACTGCAGAGCGGCTTGCTCAGCACCTGCAGAGAGCTATCCCGGGTCACAGCTGTAAGCCCATAAATACAATCCTAAATCTTTCAAAGTTGCTTTTTTTTCCCGTCTGGAAAAAGTTCAAGTGTTTTTCCCACATCAGGAGTTGGAGCGGTCGTGGATGGACTATGATCAACTAGAAGGAGCGATGAACGTGGCGAAGAGCAACTTGTTGGAGCAGCTTGAAGCGCTGAGAAGTACACAGGTGCGAATATGTCATCGCTTGGCCTCCCAGCGTCATTTCAAACCTCCTGTCACCTGCTTTTGCTTCTCACAGACGGACCCCCCCAGCCAGCAGCACGTCCACATTCAGAAGGAGCTGTGGCGGATCCAGGATGTGATGGAGGCCCTCAATAAGCACAAAGAGCAGAGACAGGCGGATGCCAGCATGGGCTTGTACGGGCCCAACTTCGGCAAGCAGAGAACTGAGGTGAAGCGCCGCCACGACAGGAGCACTGTACGGCAGGGGTGTCCAAAGTGTGGTCCGGGGGCCGTTTGTGGCTCCTAGGGAATATGCTACACAAAAAAAAGTTTAAATATTGATAAGGTTTAGCATATCTTATACGGTACCACTCAACAGTTTGGACGAATCCTCTCATTCAAAAACTCGAAAAAAACAGCCTGCTTCTGTAATTATACAAATACTCATTATTAATCATGATAATTATATACGATTATTAATCGTAATTGTACAGTCTTCCCTCATTTGTTGTGGTTAATTGTTTCCAGGTAACCCGAGTTTCCACAAAGTAGGATTCAATATTAACTCATTCAATATCAAAAACCTATTTATAAGTTTTTATAAACCCGAACGCCCAATCCTAAAAGTTTATCTATACGCACAAAGAGGTGATGACGCAACTGCACCCTAATGATGTCACGTTTAGAGCAGGTTCAAACCATAAAAACAACCACAAGGTGGCAGAAGTGCATTTGATAAGAGTGTCAAAATGTTTTAGTTGGGAGCTGATATTTTCCTGAAACTGCTGATTACTAAAAAACATAAAAAGGTAGAAAAAATATTTTTTTTTTCTAGTGAAAGACAAGAGTCTAATCTTTCTTTTTTGGTAGGTTCCATATTTATATATCCATGCCTTGATAAATCAGTCACAACAGTCGAAAATGGCTGGGATTGATTGAGTATTTATAATATGGCAGAAGTGCATTTGATAAGAGTGTCAAAATGTTTTAGTTGGGAGCTGATATTTTCCTGAAACTTACCCATCTTCTACTGCTGATTACTAAAGAACAGAAAAAGGTAGAAAAAATATTTTTTTTCTAGTGAAAGACAAGAGTCTAATCTTTCTTTTTTGGTAGGTTCCATTTTGGTAGGTTCCATATTTTATATATCCATGCCTTGATAAATCAGTCACAACAGTCGAAAATGTTGTGACTAGAGTATTTATAATATGGCAGAAGTGCATTTGATAAGAGTGTCAAAATGTTTTAGTTGGGAGCTGATATTTTCCTGAAACAGTCGAAAATGGCTGGGATCGATTCAGTATTTATAATATGGAGTATTGTAATATTTTTGTCGTTAGGGCATTAGAAAACCTGTTTACGATCTTCACAATCCCCCAGCCCACTGTGGAGGTCTCACCGTGGACCAGTTGGAGCTTGGCCAGACCGCTGTGTCACCTTGCGTCCTTTCCTGTCACGCCTTGTTTTATCCCCAGGACGACGACGTGGTACCCCCACGGCCGCCTTTACCCCAGGCCTACGAGCCCCACCCCCCCACTTTGCCCTCCCATGCTGGCGTTCGCTCAGCATCCCTCCAAAGAACCGAGGAGAGGAAGGCTAATCAGAGGAATGGCACACACGGCGTAAGCTTGTCCACCTGATGACCTTGCCTGCAGCTGCGTCACTTCCTGTTGTGGAGATTTTTTTTTACTTTACTTTATTTTGACGGCTACGTCTTTTAGTTGGATTGCATCCCTTTTATTTGATCTCATTTTTCCATATTTTTGTTTTTCCAGTCATCATTCGGTTAAAACTTCACCACCAGGATGGTTTGACCTGGTAGACATGCTTGTCTGGGTGTTGCAAGCTTTTTTCTTGTGATGTCGACAGCTTGTCTTACCCTTGGTTGTCAACCATGCCGGGTTGCCGGATCATGCCGGATCATCGTCCATGATTTTAGTTGTCTCTGAAGTCATTCTCTGGGATGAAAAGCCATATTTCCCCCTTTACTTTAAAAAGTAAAGCAGCTGTTTATCATTGATTGGCAGGGGCCCGACTACCGACTGTACAAGAGCGAACCGGAGCTCACCACAGTGGCCGAAGTGGACGAGAGCAACGGAGAGGACAGATCCGAACAACCTGCTGACCACCCTGCTAACAAAGGTGCAGCCACTGTAGACCACACTCTTCTGTCTCTCTTTCTCGGTGGTTAGCTCCTAAACCAGGTGGTCTTGGCTTTTTGGTCCAAGCTGTACTTGTACACTGAAGATTAAATAATTAGATGTCATCTTTAATCTGTGAATAATTTAATTTAATCTGCTACATATTTGCATGTTTTTGATCAAATCTGTTTTTATTTATGGGGGGGGGGAAACCCGTCTGCACAAAAGCTTACCAACTCAACTGCTTACTTCACTCATAATGTGCCACCAAAAAGAACAATGCAACACACAATGGAAGTGTACTGTACTATTTTATGCAAATGTATAACCCGCAAGGCATGCCGGGAAACCCACATGCACACTTCCTCAACAGGAGGTTACACAGCAGGCAGCAGTGGAAATTAGATGTAGCATTAGCATTAGCGATCAGACAATTTTCATGCATTTTTGTGCATCATTGCTGGAGTTCTGAATGTGGATGTTTGGACTTTCTCCACCAGGTATATCCTACCCGGTAGGCATAGTTCCACCCAGAACCAGATCCCCAGTGCCTGAATCATCCTCCATCGCGTCCTATGTTACCTTAAGGAAGAGTAAAAAGCCTGACTCCAGAACGGTAAGTCACTAAAGTTAGTCACACAGTGATATTAGTCTGCAGAGTTTCCTGTTACTTACCGTATTTTATACTAGGGATCGACCGGTATGGTTTTTTTGGGGCCGATACCGATTTTCTTCCATCACTCTCAGCCGATGGCCGATTTAGCTCGGGTCGATATTTGTGGCCGATACTGCTTTTGATCCCTCAATTTACATGAAAAACTGACCATGATAACAAATATTCCAGGTCTCAAGTTTAAACAAATATTTATTGAAATGTAAACATTGAACACAGTAGGATTCAGCTTTCTTAAAAACACATTTAAACGCCGTTATCAACTTTAAAAGGAATAAATATTCAACCATGTGCAAAACATTTAAATTTATCTAGCATCGATGTGATGACTGCTCCTCCGCAGCGTGACGTGCAAAAAAAGCAATATATAGTAGATTTTCCTCCCGTGGGGACTCCGCCGACCACTTGCTGTTTTGTAATAGCCCTCCTAACTGTTTGTTGTGGTCCTCCAAGCCAAAGGTTTCAAGCTCGTGTGCGGCAAGGACTCCACTCACCACATGTCCCGGGTGTGACCAGTCCTCCCCAAAACGGCTCATTATAAAATGAATAAGAAGCTTGGTTCATCCAGCTCCCCCCCACGCACACGATCAAACACAGCAAGTGTGTTATTAGTGGGCCCCGCTGCAGGGCGTGGCCTTTTCACTCGGTTTGCACTCGTCTATGTTTAACACCAATGAAGTGGAGAATTCAATATGAATGAAAGTCCATGAAGCCACGAAGTGTCTGTTGCACGCATGTACTGCTTTTGTTCCACTTAACTGCGTAGCCTGCAGCGCTAAGAGGCGCTAAGAGGCTCTCAGAGTTCAGTTCGGGCCCCGTGGGTACCGGCCCCTCCAACAATCTGGACAGTAGCTGTAGCGTCCTCCAGCGCTGGACTGAGTCCAGACTTAGCAGCTCCCTCTAGCGTGGCGCCGTGCGTGGAGTCAACGTCAGCCTCGCATGCTCGGGCATTAAATGCCCGCGTCTGAGTGCGCCTGCGTGTGTGCCAAGAGAAGCGTGCCGCTGCACAGCAGCCTTTCATTCAGGTTGCCTCCCGAGCTCTCGTTCTGGCGTGCACGAGTCAACGTTGAAGACACCTGAAGCGCGATCATGTGTGATCCTTACGGTTGTCCCGTGTGGCCCCCCAGGAGCGTCCACACAGCGCCGTGGAGCATCAGCTGTGCGCTCTGGAGAGCGGGCGGCCCAGGATGAGCGTGGAGGAGCAGCTGGAGAGGATTCGCCGCCACCAGCAGGGTGCCCTGAAGGAGAAGAAGAAAGATCTCCGGGTCCGTGGTAGCAGCGAGGAGAATGCGCTGTCTCGTAGCAATTCCTTCACGAAAGAAAACCACTTCCGCAATATGCAGGTGCGGAAGACGGATGCTATTCCCACTTTGACGTGGAAACAATCTCGGACTGTTGTTGATGCTTTTTGTGAATATCTTGCCGCAGTCCCAACAGAGGCGCCGGGATGAGGTGATGAGCACCGACATTCTGGAGTTGGAGGCCTCGCTCAGGCAGCAGGAGGTGGTGAGGGAGCAGGAGACACCCGCTGAGGAGATAGCGCGCCTCAAAGAAGCCTCCAACTCCTTTAATGTGGACCGAGAAGTACGGCTGAGTCATTCCCACACCGGGCGTTCAACCTTCACGGCGGCGTGCGTGAGAGGTTCTTGACGGGCAAAATGAACGCCGCGCTCTCTCTCCGCTTTCAGCTGTCTGTGCCTGACAAAGTGCTGATACCCGAACGTTATGTGGAGTCCGACCCCGAGGAGGCGCTGAGCCCCGAGCAGGAAGCTGACAAGCAGAGAAAAGTCGACCGCATCAAAGCTCTCATCGCCAAAAACAGGTAACCACGTCACTGCACTCACGTCCTACGTATGTACTGGGGCGCTCCCATCCATCGATGACCCATCGGTATCGGCCGATATCACTACGGCTGTAAGAAAATATCATTTTGGCGATATATCACAATACTTTGTTCCACGATACTGTATCGATATTGTATGATATGGATATTTTTAGGCATTTTTAGACCTCCGATCGTTAGGTGGCAGCATCAATTAGGCAAGGACGTTGAACGAGCTTCACGAGTGAAACGTCCTCACACATAAACACAGTTCAACATGGCCGAATGCCAGCACATAACAGCGGCCCCTGTGTGGACACATTTTGGATTTCTACACAAAGTAGCACTACATAAAGTGCAGAAATGGACAAAACCCATGCCGTTTGGAAAATGTGTCATAAAGTATTCGGGAAACACGACAAATCTTAGCGAGACACCATGAGGACCTCTGAGGCCGCTAGCAAGCAATGCCAAGGTCTTTTTGTATACTACACAAGTAGTTCTGTGATATTGCAGGTATTTTTGTTTTTCAAATTGATATCACTATTTTGTTAAATAATGCTTATTTCAAGCATCCTGAAAGGACTTTTTACTGATGTTAGTTACTTTGTTCCACAAAAATACTCTTCTGATGGTGGATAAGTCAGGGACTGGATACTATGCATTTTTTTAATTTTTTAATTTCATTTAATTTATTTGTTTTTTATGTTTTTTTTTTTTATTTAAAGCTGGATGTTAAAGCTTTATTTATCCAAATAAACTATACACTTTAAGTTTTTACAGAGGAAAGGTTGTGATACAGCATAACATGCTGTTCTAATGGAATAAAAATGTGTTTATGCATATTGCTGACGTATAATGCATAAGTGCATATTGCTGGTGTCATTCAGTTAAAACAAAAACAATATTGCCTTGTTAACAGTATCATGATAATATCGTGATATATCATATCGTAGCGCCAGATTCTTGCCAACACACATCCCTAGATGTCACTGAAAAAGCTCAGTTTTGTAATAGTTGTAGATTGAATCCATTCCACTCTGTGTACCCCCCCGTCCCGCAGCATGCAGAATGTGATCCCCAACGTAGCTTTAAGCCCCGTGGAGACGGAAGAGGACGTCAGCCTCCAGGAGAAAGAGAAGATCATTAACATCTCCTACGAGCTCGCAGCAGAAGCCTCCAAACGCAGCAAGCTGGTTGCAGGTAAGAAAGAATAGAGCCGCAGCATTTTATATACGGTACGTCCTGGATATTTTAGAACAACGCCGAGATTCCTTCGCTTACTTCCCTTACTTCTCTATCCTGTTGTATTAACAAGCTAGCAGTAGGAATCCATACCTAACTCTCAAGAGTACACTCACCGTACACTTTAGTGGCGTGAAAGTGCATTTATAGTTGACTTTTAGCGTTACAGTTTAGTTTAAAAAGACGTTTACTACGCTCCGTGTCGCAGCCGCGCTCCCGTAAATTCATTCAAAACCTCATTTCGCTTCGTAAACAAGATGCTCGATGGAGACGTAATTGCATCGTAACCCGCAACCTGTAGACCACCTGTACTGATGTCCGCCTATTTTTTACAACTAAAAAAGGGTCAACATCAAAGACAGCGACAGGAATAAAGGAACTAGTCAATTGGGTTTTAATTCTTGTGGATGTGCAGATGTACCTAATAAAGTGTCCAGTGGGTGTATTTCAATGAGGACTTCTGAAATCTGCGTGAACTTGCTGTGTCTCCCAAACAAGTGGGACTAAACTTTAGTTTAGTTAGTCATTGATTCAGAATAGCTGCTCTGCCGTTCGGATACGCTGCCTGGACTTGAACGAGCACTCGCCGCCCTCGGAGCACGACCGTGGCTCCCTTTCTCCATGACGTCACAGCTGCCGACTTGAAAGCGTCTGCGTCGCCATGACCAACCGCCGTGCTCAGAGCTGGCGTCCGATCCACGGCTGATGAGCGGTCATGGCAGCAGATGCCAAAACAAGAGATTTCGAATCAGCAAGGGATGCAGATTAGAAACTAAACAGATGCTCTCGCTGTAACCGCACCATCAGTCACCGGTTAGACGCTTACGCTGCTGTAGTCAAAGTGGGGAAAGGAAGCCCACGTCGGCGTGCTGGAAGTGTTCATGGCAAAGGGCCAACTGTAACTATCAGCTTACTAAGAACACTTAACTAACAACACTAGATTCATCACACGGCAACTTAACACTCAAAGGGTGTGCCTGACAAATACGTATACATGAACCAGTATGATTTTGTAATGACAACAATTTTTTAAAAAGTTTTCCCATAGTCTGTTGTGTCTGAACAACGTATTCATTGGGGTGCTGCAATGACGTCAGCCTCCCTCTGGGCTCTTGATTATAACGGATTATGCGTCGATGATGAAGTAGCTGCTGTTTATTATATAAACTCGTAATGTTGAATGCAATTATATTTCTTCTGTACCTTTTGATTGTTAGGTTGCTGTGTGATGAGTTTAATGTTGTTTTTAAAACGACACCGTGAGTCAAACTGTTATATTGAGTAATGTCCATGTCCATGATGCCCCACGTCCAATGACGTCATTCAGTGCTTCCAATCTAATATCTCACCCGAAGACGTCCATCCTTCCATCCATCCATCCATCCATCCATCCATCCACCAACATGATGTGTGTTGTTGTTGCTGTGCCTTTTTTTGTTGTGTTCAACTTGCTGCTCTGTTTTGTTTGCAGTGAAAAGCCCGTCGTCGTCATCCTCCCCACCCCTTTCGCCGCCTCCTAACACCCCCCCTCTGCTCGCTGACGGGTCTCACTTCATGTGTGTGTAGTAGCACCAGTAAGGGCTTTCATCATCATCAACGTGTTTGTTGCATGTGATGCCTTTCTCTTTAAGACTAGACCATGAACGCTGGACCATGATGGCTTTACATCCTCCTGCGTCTACGCTTTGTGTCCTTTGCCCTCATTTGGAATCTTTCTCTCCTCAGCGCAAGCTCTGGCATCAGTCAAAACCTACACATGAAGGAAATAAGAGCGGGGACAGACCCAAGGACATGGCCACCTTGTCTCCCAAGGTCGTAACCCGACTTGTGTGTGATCACTGTGACATTTGAAGCACCGTTTAGGTTGCTACCAGCGTGTCCTTCTCATTGACCCGCCCCCCCCCCCCCCCCACACTGGTTTTATTCTTATTTTTTCACCTTTCATTACCTTCATTTTAAATTATTTATATCATTTAACAGCCTGTTTGAGCTTTTAGTTGATTGATGTCTTTATTTTAACATTTAACCATTTCATGTGGAAACATTTGTTGCTCGGCAGGCTCCTGCAGATGAAGATGTTGGGAATCATTTCAAATGATGACACTCGCGTTGAATGTTATGGCTTGAGCCACTCTTGGCTTTGTTTGTGTTCAGAGATATATTTAAATTGAGAGATGCAACGTGTATGTTTGGCTCTATTTTATAATAGTTTTGTAGGCCTAGGCTGGAGAACGATGTAAGCACATGTTAAAAGCAATACTGGAAGAGTTGCTGAATCCGGCTTGCATTTTTGTCTGTGTACAAAGTGTAATTAAGAGGCTGACTATGTATATAACGTTCTTGCTACGGCAGGATGGGAGCATGTATCCAACCTGTGGTTACATACTAAATTTAATTTACCAATGTTATAATCCCATCTGTTTTATATCACGATAAATAAATGTTTTTGGTCTTTATGCCTCGTTATCTTGAATTAATTTTACAACTGAAGAAGTCATTAAGGTATCTCAAAGAGTAAGTAATAAACCAATTAAAACAAGCATGGTGCCTCAGCAGCGGCAACCGACTTCAATATAATGAAATTGCGCCCTCTGCTGGTCACGTAGCTAACAACAACCTTGTTATACATACATACAGGAAGTGTCACGAAATAGTGGGACGTGACAGTAACACGTGGTGCGTTTAAATGGCAAGTCAACGTTCCGCCCACTGCCGCCGATGTCCAATCACAGGGCACCTTGTGCGACACTCCGCCCCTTTCACTGACGCCCTTGACTGTCTAATTTGCATAGCGAAAGTGTCGGCGCGGTATGTCTGCCACTGAAATGGCGGCACCCGCCACCGAGTCCAGTCCTTCGGTGGGTGTCGCGAGCGGTGCTTCGGTCGAGAACGACGCCGAGCTCGACGGCCGAATACACGCGGAAACGGAGGAAACAGACGTCTCCGCGGAGCCGAAAATGGCGGAGGCCGGTGAGGCGGCGGAGCAGGCCGCTAGCAAGGCGCCGGCTCTGGAGGTGACACCCGCTGCCCAAGACACTGAGATCCCTCCGTCAGACCCGCAGCAGAACTCCGGGGAAGATAACGCTGACAAGCCGAAAGGAGCTAAAGAAGAGCCCGGGGAGGAGAGCCGATATTCGGGTATGAACTGCGACAAGAGCAAAGCGAGTTGCGAAGACGACAAAGTGAACAGCGGCGATGGGGAGCTGGGGGAGAAGAGGCGACCCAGCCTGGAGATCTCCTCGTCGGACGGCGAACCGCTCAGCCGTATGGACTCCGAAGACAGGTAAGAAGTTTGGAACCGGGGGTGTCCGCAAATCGTCCACTCTAATACGCCCACTCTAACTGGAAACAAATGTATGCAGTATCAAATATCAGTTTATTTTAATGGAATCGTTGGTATTGTGTCAATGTAGTATCCAAATAGGTTACAAGGCATTCATTCAGAGACTGTGTAGTATTCTACACTAGGTGTCAGACACACAAGCACCAGACCTGATGACCCCAACAAACAGCTTTTACTGAATGATCTCTCACAACAGGCACAATAATCCCTCACACAGGCGGTTGTTGCACCTTTAACCCGCGCAAAGCTAAAACTCAACCCTGAACCGTCAATGTCACTTCCTGTCCACCCGCTACTCTGCTCCCCTGCTTGAACACATTTACACCAACAAACAATCATGAGCCTTATTTATTTATTTATTAGAAGGTGGTAAACTTGTTTTACAGTGGTGTCATTGGGCCTATTTTAGGGGGGCTTCAGACTCCCTAAAATGTTCTCTAAATAATTTGATATTTTTTTATTGATTTTTTTGTTTGTTTTTTTACAAAAAAATCTGACACATTTTATATAATAGGGCTAAAGCATACTAATAAGCAAGCCAGTAATAATACTAATACTAGCCTACTACTGCTACTGCTAGTAGTGCACTCGAAATACTTCATACTGTAATATTTATTTACATGTAAAACAACCCTGTTATGTGTTGTTTTTATTGTTTAGCTGTAGTAGCTGTCACAACAGCAAGATATTTGCATCCAAGTGAAAGTTATGCTTGAAATGTATCTTTTTCCACAAAAAGCTGGTTTTCTCCGTTTTAGTCAGGAACTGATATTTTCCTTAAACTTAGCTATGTTCCACTGCTGATCATTAAAGAATGGAAAACGTAAAAACAAATGGGGCTTCAGTCCCCCTAAAATGTTCTTAAGACCCCCTAAATAATTTGATATTTTTTATTTATTTATTTTTTTACAAAAAAAATATCTGACATTTAATATAATAGGGCTACTAGTAGTAGTAAGAATCAGTAGAAGAATAATGATGATAGTAATAATGGGTTCTTGTTTTTAATTTTTTTAATTTTTTTGAATGTACTACATTCATTCGTATCCTTTGCATCTCCAGGGGGCTAAGCCCCCCCCCCGTCCTCAGAACCTAGTGACCCCCCTGATGTTTTCTGTGCTCCAACAATAAAAATATTTTAAGAAAGAATCGTTCTTCGAGTAAATTCACTTATCACGGTCAGGAACAGTGATAAATGAGGGATAACTCCACTATTGTGGGACGCTTAAGACTTGTAGTAAACTGACGCCTAATCCTTCGCTTTCCCCGCATCTCTGGCTCCCTCGGTAGCATCAGCAGCACCCTGATGGAGATGGAGAGCACGGTGTCCAGCGGCCGCTCCACCCCGGCTATGATGAACGGTCAGAGCAGTGCCGGTTCCTCTGCTGCTAAGACAGTGGCTTACTCTTGTTGCTGGGACCTTTGTCTGCAGTACTTCAACTCCAGTCCTGATCTTGCCGAGCATATCCGGGGCGTCCATGTGGATGGACAAAGAGGCGGGGTCAGTAGATTTCGACATTGGACGTGCAACTTCAAACCACCCATGTGTTCTGTCAAAGTCATTTTAACCCACAGGGAATCATGTCGTGAATCCGCTACATGAATGGAGACGTTCCACCAAGTCATCATGAACTTTCACATTTGATTTGATTTGAATCCACCATCCAACACGATGTCCGCCAACCCTTGTCTCCGTCTTTCAGGTGTTTGTGTGTCTTTGGAAAGGTTGCAAGGTCTACAATACTCCCTCAACCAGTCAGAGTTGGCTCCAGAGACACATGCTGACCCACAGTGGAGATAAACCCTTTAAGGTGATCCTTCAACACTCAACATTATTCCATCCCGTACGCTCCGTCTTCTCCACGCCTCGGTTCCAACTGTGCTTCAAGAATATATTAATGAACTCATTCGATACCAATCACCTAGCCATAGCTTTTTATAAACACAAACACCCCACCCCAAAGGCGTATTTTAACGTATTTTATCATTTTTAGTCAAAGACATGCAACTGCACAGTAATGGATGTCATGGCCACAAGGGGGCAGAAGTGAGTTGGCTAATTCATTGGCAGGTAGAAACACACAAGCAGGAAGTGGAACAAAAGTGGGAACAAAAACACACACAGTTTAGTTCCAAATGTAAACACTCTAAATACTTCATACTGTAATATTTGTTATTTACATGTCAAACAACCCTTTTATGTGTTGTTTTTATTTTTTATTGTTTAGCTGTAGTAGCTGTCACAACAGCAAGATATTTACGTCCAATTGAAAGTTATGCTTGAAATTTATCTTTTTCCACAAAAAGCTGGTTTTCTCCGTTTTAGTCGGGAACTGGTATTTTCCTGAAACTTAGCTATGTTCCACTGCTGATTAAACAAATTTATTTAGAAGGTCGTAAACAGGTTTTCTATGCTGTAATTATGAAAGTATTCCATTTATATATGAGTAAAACTTTGACTATAGGGGTGCTATTCCCTTTCTAGGGGGTTCTAATAGTGTTAGAATGTATTTAGAAGGTCGTAAACAGGCTTTCTATGCTCAAATTATGAAAGTATTCCATTTATAAACAAGTAAGAAATAATATGGGTCTAACTTTGACTATAGGGGTGCTATTCCTTTTGTAGGTGGCTCTAATAGTGTTAGAATGTATTTAGACGGTCGTAAACAGGTTTTCTATGCTCTAATTATGAAATAATTCCATTTATATATGAGTACAACTTTACCTATAGGGGTGCTATTCCCTTTCCAAGTGGCTCTAATAGTGTTAAAATGTATTTAGAAGATTGTAAACATGTTTTTTCCATGCTCAAATTATGGAAGTATTCCATTTGTAAACAAGTAAGAAATAATGAGTCTAACTTTGACTATAGGGGTGTTATTTGCTTTCTTGGTGGCTCTAATAGTGTTAAAATGTATTTAGAAGGTTGTAAACAGGTTTTGTATTTATATATGGAATACATTTATTCTATTTTATTCTATTTATGTATGGAATACAGGTATATACAGGAATTCCATTTACATATGAGTAAAACTTTGACTATAGGGGTGCTATTCCCTTTCTAGGTGACTCTAACAGTGTTAAAATGTATTTAGAAGGTTTTCTACGCTCTAATTATGAAATATTCCGCTTATATAAGTGATGCACAAGTAAGTAATACAACTTCATGAAAGTTAATTGAACAAGGTTGCGTCCGGAACAAGTAACCGCAATAAATGGGGGGGATTAAAATTGTGGTTTGCATCCATTTGAGTCCATACGTGCTTCATCCACGCTCCCTAAACATCATTCATCAATCATGACTGACGTTTTGAAGCACAGGGCGGCATGTGTTTACCTGTGTTTTGTCTGCCAGGCTGCAGTAAATACCCACAACCTTGTCTTGCTCTGTGCCGCAGTGTGTGGTTGGCGGCTGCAACGCAAGTTTCGCTTCACAGGGAGGGCTGGCTCGCCACGTTCCCAGTCACTTCAGCCAACAGAGCTCGTCTAAAATGGCCAGCCAGGCCAAACTCAAGGAGGAGTCCCCCTCCAAGGCGGGCCTCAACAAGAGGAAGAAACTCAAAAACAAACGCAGGTGCTCCCTACGTACGTAAACCAAAATACACACGACACAAACATGGCTTCACTCGGGTGGACCAAATCATCGATATGGGAGATCATCGTTAAACCATAGAAACAATTTAGCCGTGTCCGGCAACATTTTGAGCGGCCGTCATCGTCATGTCGCCAACCGACCGAGAATGATGCTCGTTTTGTTTCGATGTTTGACCCCCACTGTCTGTCCACCTCACCAGCGAGGCCCCATGACTTCTTTGATGCCCAAACCATGGACGCCATCCGTCACCGAGCCATCTGTCTCAACCTCGCTACTCACATCGAAAGCGTGGGCAACGGCCACAGCGTGGTCTTTAACAGCACGGTGAGTCTCTCGCCTTCAGCCGGTGGTCCTCATCCTGTTGAAAACTCCAAACCAATCAGCTAAAACAGGAAGGATGAAGCCACACGTGTATTTATGTACTTTATAAATATCTACCTTGGGGGCGAAAAGGAAAGGACTTTTTATTAGGCTGCGTTTCCATCTATGCACTTTTATTTTTGGCCATCAGGGGGCGTGAGAGTTTCACTTTTGGAAACATATTCATTCAAGCTGCTGTTTTTATTTTTAAACTCTGCACTTTAAGTGAACCTTTTTTTTTGCCTGAAGGCTTGGTGGTGTTGTTCTCTGAATCAAACCTCACAAGAAAGACAATTGTATTGTACGTATAGGTGTGTATGCTACCCCTACCATTCTATTATTCATTAGTCTTGTAAATATAAGCATAGGAAATACATTTTTCATCACAATTTCATTTATAAATTTCATTTATTGAAGGCTTAGTTTACAAATTTTCTTTTGGGTCAAAATTGCATTGACACACATTCTTCTGCAGGCTTTCTCAGGCCGCATCTGGCCCCCAGGCCTTGAGTTTGACACCCGAGAAATAGGCAAGTTTTACTGTATAACTGTAAAATTTTGATGGTTATATTTGTGCCGGGGCTGCACGGCGGTCGAGTGGTGAGCGCGGAGACCTCACAGCTAGGAGACCCGAGTTCAATCCCACCCTCGGCCATCTCTGTGTGGAGTTTGCATGTTCTCCCCGTGCATGCGTGGCTTTTCTCCGGGTACTCCGGTTTCCTCCCACATTCCAAAAACATGCTAGGTTAATTAGCCACTCCAAATTGTCCATAGGTATGAATGTGAGTGTGAATGGTTGTTTGTCTATATGTGCCCTGTGATTGGCTGGCCACCAGTCCAGGGTGTGGAAGACAGCTGGGATAGGCTCCAGCACCCCCGTGACCCTCATGAAGATAAGCAGTAGAAAATGAATGAGTGAACATCTGCGCTAGTCCTTGTTGTTCCACTAGACCAGGGGTCACCGACCTTCACACGACCTTTCCCGGTGACCTTGTGCCCTCTTCAATACTACAACGACCTGGTCAGTGCAGCATGTAGTCACATTCCAGTGACTGCTATTCCATGACAAATTGACGCCATGAGGCTGAATGGTCGCCTTGAATGAATGCTATTTAGCATATTGTTTATTTTCCCCCTCAATCAGTTAATTGATCTCATTATACATTTTAATTGTGCTACGTCGCTGTTGCATGCCACTGCTGGCTAACCTTGCAGAAACAATTAGCGTGTTCATGAGATGTAAAATCCATGTTTACCCTCCAAGGGAAAAGTGGCAAGCATCTCCTGAGGTGCTTTTGATCTTGTAATGTAGCATCGCATCTAATGGAGCTGGAGATATGAAGCGGAAAAGCTTCATTTTTTTTTGTTTTGTTGTATGGCAGATGTACAAGTACACATAACAATGGTTTTACTGCATTGCGCACTATCGGCAGATATGAAAGTGTGACGTAATGCGTGTAGTTGTGATTAAAATACTGACTGGAATTTTAGATGAGGTCATTTATTTCGTATCGTTGGCCGTGATGCATGTGCAAATTAGTGTGACCATTCCAGCCTGCCACAAGCCCATAAAAACAACAAGCTATGGTCAGTAATTGGCCCCCGGGCCGCACATTTTGTACACCCTGGTTTACGTATTTCACCGTTAAGGCTAATTGTTACCAAATAACGGGAGAGTTGTCTTAGCGCTATGGCCGTCATGAGCTGCACGCTTCTGGAGGTCCACTGCCGCAGCCAATACTTCGCCTTTTGTGTTTGGCCGTCGAGTAAATACATGACGTGTGCGTGGCATGTGGGAATTTGGAGCGGAGTTACGATGCACGAATCCATTCATGGCGGCTCGGATGTATTGGTAGCGGACTGCGGCGCTAATCCGTATGCGCAAGTAAACAGACAACACAGCACGAGAGGCGCTGGAGACTTTTGGTCACAAGCTTGAACGGAAGAAGACCGCCAGCGGTGGGAGAGTAACAAATATAAAGATGGACGCTTTTAGAAAAAGGACAGGGAAAGAGGTTGAGGTGAATGTCCGGGTCATGGAATCGGAAGATCTAGCTGAGTATATGTTCTCCTTCCTCGCCCTAGAGAGTTGTGGGTGAGAAGGAGCACCACGGGCCCCAGTGGACTCCTGCAGGCCAGGGACGGAGCAGAGCCGCGGGGGTTCGGTGGAGTTTGGCCAGTGAGCCCGCTGACATGCTGGAGCAAGTCGGCCATGTTTATGATGGGATATTTTTGTTATTGCGCCAATCTGCGTCATTCCGCGCTTCACCCCCTGACACAAGACAGGCACCCAGTTAGAACAGGCCTGCCCTCCCCTGGCTGCGCTTCTGCACTTTTCATGCCTGTTTTGGAGCCACTCTGATGTTCTTTTCACAGCGCCGACTCCCCTTTTCGCTACCTCCCCGCCTCCCTTTTCCTCCCTCTCTCTCTCGGGCGGTCACGAATCACTTCATGCTGCTGGCACAATAATAAGAGTAATCATAATCATAATAACACGGGACAAGCTAAAACTCAACTCTGAACCCGCAGCATCACTTCCTGTCCCCGACAAGGTAGACTATGTTATATGCCTCAACCCCCCCCCCCCCCCCCCATAATGTAAACCTTAACACTGCAGCTGAAATACTCTCTGTCCAGATGTTTGGGAAAAGTCAAGAAAATCATTTCGGGGGTGAAAAGTGACAAGTTCAAAATCACGCCTTGAGGGGAGGTCTTTTGCTTTTTTTTTGTCCTCTGTTTGTCCTCCATGTTCTCCTCCAAGCAGTTTTCCATCCCTGCCCCAGCCAGTCTCTGGAGTAACAAAAATAATTTCAGATATGCAAGTGCGTAAGAACTTTTGTGAGCTCATTCAGCGTCCCAAAAATAGACTTTTCCCAACATGAAAGAGCCCATTGACGCGTGAGGTTATATCTGTGGCTATTTCTGATACTCCAGGTTATTTTTCCAGCTCTCGCTCTTCCTACCGACAATATTTGTGTGAATTCCGTGCTAGTTTTACTGTAAACTGAGACAGCAGGATGGATGGAATGATGTTATGCAAAGAAAAGAACGAGAAAAAAACGTTTCTCTCGCAAGCATTAAATGGCTAAAGTAGGGATGACGCGTATGATCATGCAGCTTATGATTCCAGTGATGTATACCTACAACACAGACTAGTGAAAAATGGATGCAGTAGCAGTATCTCACGTGTCAGCAACCATCTTAGGGTATCTCCTGAAGGGGCAATACTACAGAAACGAAACTTGGTGCTCACCGTCTGCTTCTTCGTTGGTGTTTGTGGCTATTTGTTCGGGTCTGTGGATGAAGTATTGTACTGAAGACATACTACAGTAAAGTCTCGTTATATCGATATCGGTTAAAACTACTTATTACGATACTATTTTCATTTCCCGGCAAATTTCTAGTCTTTTATGATATAACTAGCTCCGTTAGTACGATACACGGTTATTATGATAATCCGGTTACTACGATGCCCTTTTCATCTCCCGCCAGCCAGTTTGGTCTGCTTATATCGATACAAAAGCAGCTTAAATCAATCTTTGCTTAAGGATTTCAATACCAAAAATGTGTCCCGGTAACCGGTAATCACTACAGCGTAAGTTTATTTTTATTTACTGTAGTACAAAATGTATTGTAGTACAAAAGCATGCCAGATACGCAATCCATGAACTCAAGGAGAAAATTACATGCCATATCAAAGATCCGCCCACTTTTAATGCAGTTCGGCGCAGGATCGGATATATGGATAGTCCGGTTATATCGGTATTTTTTCCGACTCCCGAGAATATCGATATAACGAGACTTTACTGTATTATAAAAATGGCTCCCTTTTGTGATATTCTGTATCATATGATATGATAGTCATGTATCACCCCATCTACATGTTCGTGTTTCTCCACAAGAACCAGGAGGCAATGGAGGCCGGGAATCCTGACGACTATGTGACCCCCATCTGTTGTGCTGGCTTCTTTTCATTCATTTCAATTAGAGCTTTAATGTTTTAATTGGCATTCGAGTTCACATGGAAAAAAATGATAATGAATCAGTCATTCAATAGAATTTCTTCAAATGCCTTGCAGCGCGACAGGGACTAGGCTACATTGCTTGCGCGTGCATTATTAAGCGCTCTCACATTGCTTATTAGCGTTAATGATCAAGCCGTGTATCACTCGCTGAGATGTTTGCATATGAAGCCTCATTATTCATGTGAGGACCATGAGGGGGCTTGCCTTTGAAGATGGGTCTCAATGAACCAGTGGGACTTCTGCAGGCGTCATTTTGGTCCACAGTTTGCTTTGAAATTTCCCATCAACTGTAATGGGTTAAACTGTCTCGTTCACGTTTGTTATTGATGATGCAGATGACCGATTATTAGCCAAACCAAAATGATACCTGTACCGGAGCAAATGACCTGGAAAGAGTTGATGGTTTTTGTGTCCGTTTGTATCTGTGTAGGTGCTCGCCAAGAGGAAAGAAGGATCGGGAAAAGTGAAAGTCCTTTTACACTGGACGCCTGAAGACATGTGAGTACTCTAATAATATATACCATAATATTTACAGTGACAGCATCACAATACACTGATAATAACAATATTGGGATGAAGACCATGATTTTGCTGGGGCAATTTTATCTTGTCTGGCGCAGCTTTTGGATCAGGAAATGACCAGTTGCTGCTCTGCCAATGGAATTTGTGCATTCCTGGCGCTAAACATTTCCACTCTAAATACAGACAGAAACGAAGGAGACTAACGAGTGGTGGGTATGGAGCGGGAGCTCGGAGAAATGTGTGAATGTGTGAAAATCGAGCTTTCGGGGCTGGACAGTGCCGGCTTTCCACTCGCATATGCGCCTAGAAATGCATTGTGCATGTAGGAACTATAAAAAGAGAGCTTGCGTGCGAGTACAGAACTCAACCCCGTCTAGGGCCCTATGATTCCCGGGTTAGCGGAATCACGGAATCGGCCAATAAAAACAGTTTCTACCGTGAAACGCAGAATCTAGAGGAAATGTACATCATGTGAATGTAATGCTGTCATTGTGATGAGAAGGAACATTTGTGTGGGGAAGCATTTTCACGGCGGACATCACAAACACCAACCCCCCCTCCCCCCTCCCCCAACTAAACGTGGGGGAAGTTGGCGAAAAGCCTTTGAAACTCCCTTTCTCTCTATTTTGGAGTGTGAACGGAAGCTAGCTAGTTTGGCAGAGCATGCTAGTGCTAGGGTTGTGTGTGTGTGTGTGTGTGTGTGTGTGTGTGTGTGTGTGTGTGTGAGGCCGTATGAGTGTTTTTTCCACCCTGCTGTTTTTTTTAGTGCCGGTCAACAAGCATTTTACCATGCCTGCTGATGTCGTGCAAGTTCAGAGTGAAATAAGGACGAGAGGCACATTTATTCTTGCAACCAGCTCGTCGTAACCTTAAAACTTCCCTCCTTCAAAATAAAAGCATCCTTTGCCATATTCAATGGCAATGGAACACACCACTACATTTTATTTACCAAATACCCATGCTAATACGTATAAGTATGGCTTCAAATGTACGGTTTGATTTGGAATGGTAAAACCGTACTCTTAAAATTCCTAGCAGGTCATGAACATTGGTATTCCCAGCTTAGTTTCACACAGCAGCCACAGCTCAATGGAGGGGAACCTTGGTGCCAGCTCATTGACCCATTGGGCCGAAGGCCACGCAGGTCCGGTGCTGTACTTCCAAACGGGGATCATGTCCCTGCAAGTAAGCTTCACAGACTACTGTGATGCTCAGTTGGGCTGCTGCTTTTCTACTGCGCTCCCATGAAAGCTTTTGCCACGGAGCAGAAGGATGTGAACCGTAGAAAAATGTAGAAGCAAGCAGAAAGATCACAATGACTGATGTGAGAAGAAGAAAGATGATCTGGACTAAGAAGATCAGGTGATGCATCAGGAAGCAGATTGCTGCTGACAGCTTCTGACAGCATCCTCCAATCTCCATCACTTTCTTTCAGAGCAATATGGAGTCAGTATGTGTTGGTGGTAGTACTTTTGTAGTAGTAGTCGTAGTAAGCTGTGGGTAGAAGAATGGCCGACATAATAGGCGACCAAGTGTCACGACCTTCACTGCCGAGGCCAGACTCAAGTGCTTCTAAATGCCTGAGCCACCGAAGCCATTTTTAGCAAGCTAATGTGGGCGGCCATGTTATTAATGCTGGTGTTAGCCTTTCACATTGTGACTGGAACTCATTAACTGTGTTTGGATTAACAAGTAACTGAAGGTTATCAACCACAGTGAGCACTGACATCCTACTGAGCAGTAAAACATTGACCCCCACACATACCCTACACACTGAACGACACATAAAATGACATTGTAGAAGCTTTCATCATGAACATTACATAACATATAACAGAACATTTACAAACAAAAAATTCATCATACATCACCTTAACACTCAAAAGGTATACATCAGAAATATTGTATATACAAACATGTACTAAAACAAGTTTAAAATGGGGTGGGGTGAAGGGACAAAATTGTAAGTTTTCCCATGGTGCATTTCATTGGAAGACAAGAAGCATAAAAAATGGTGGTTGTCCATCAGAGCGAGCCAGAAGACCCAAAGGGATGCTGACTTCATTGCAGCAGGACGGGAAAAACATATTGTAGATATTTTTTTTTTCATTTAAGACTTGTATTAGTGCATGTTTGTATGCTTCTGAGCTATACATATTGAGTGTTAAGTTGCTGTGCGATGATGACACTGGGAGTCAGACTGTTATGTTGTTATATATAATGACGTCCAGCAGGAGGGAGACAGTGCACCGATAGCTCGTGAAGCTTCTGCCAAAAAAAAAAGCGCCACCATGTTGATGTCACAAGATTAGGACGTAGCCATAAATTAGCTGCACCACTCTATAAACCGCAGAGTTCAAAGTTGAAGAGTAAGGTAGCGGCTTATACTTTAATACCATAATTATTTTTCATAGATGATTGTTTGGTGCGAAATGCCGTTCCGCACTCGACTCTGACCTGCTTCTCTCTGCTTTGCAGTGAGATGTCTTTTCAAATGACATTTGGATTCTGCCGAGTTCCAAATAAAGCCTTTTAATATGCTTGCAATTTCATTTACACTGCGGCTTTGTGTTGAACTTATTGCTCCTGTCAGCTAGCCTTGGCGGCAGCCATCAGTCCGGATTGGAAGTACGGGCTTCCCTATGGCAGCCCCCACCCCCCCACACCAAAGAGACCTCACTCACAATATGCATTTATGCCTCGCCAATAAAGACAAATGAGATTCTCCCCTGGAAAAGAAAAGACATCCCTTTTGTCTTGATTTGGTTTAGTGTCAAGTGTGCACAGGATGGAGTGATTGTGTTGGTTACAGTGGCACTTTTAGGGCGACTCCAGAATTGAACAAAAGCATTCAAAACACTGTTGACTGTTTACTGCATGTTTAAAACATTGTGAAGTATACTTTGCACAAGGACACTAAACCCAACATTAATGCTGCGTTAAAGGGCAGCTCTTTGTCATCATGTCTCCCCTCCTAAAAATGACAATGCCGCACACATAGAACTACACGCCGCACGGTGGATTAGTGGTTAGCATGTTGGTCACATCATCGGGAGATGAGGAAGTCCTGGGTTGGAGTCTCCGCTTGGGCATCTCCCCGTGAATGCTATCCTATGCTAACTTAATTGACGACTAAATTGTCCATAGGTGTGAATGGTTGTTTGTCTATATGTGCCCTGTGATTGGCTGGCCACCAGTCCAGGGTGGACCCCGCCTCTTCCCACAAGTCAGCTGGGATAGGCTCCAGCATACCCTTCCTAATAAGGCGTTAAAGGCATAGAAAACGGATGGACGACATGCAACATTCAGCTCATTCAGTGTGGTAGCATGGCTCAGCATGGCTCAACCACTTGATGGTTGCGAGTTTGGATCCTCCTTCAACGCATGAATAGGATATTTCAACATGGATTCAGTTCAGCTTCAGTATTTTCTACTGAAATTGCTTCTGGTAGTTTTTCTCAAATATTAAAACCAACTTACAGTCATTATGGCATGTATCATGTTGAATGTTGAGGAGGAATTTCATTTTGGAATATGGCTGTAATATTATAATATGTGGAGAAAGTGTTTCTTGTTTTTGAATAGAAATTGCTTTTTTCCGTATTGCACACGTTTCTTTCCAAATCCGTAACAAAGTGCAAAAAAAGACACCAGATGAAGTTTCTTACGTTTGAGTCAGATTATGATGCATGGTCATAGATTTGGTTATTGATATCTACTTTCTTTGCGTCATAGTAAATGCAGATATTTTTTTATGCTTTGATGTTGCTTGACTGGCTTGTAGAAATGCAGAAGCCATAAAATAATTGGTCATATTTTATATGTGCTTTACGTCTCCTGTCCTTTTCCTGACCTTGGTCAAACCCTTAATACATTTTTTTTTTACCATTTTTTTTTTTCCTCCAGCGGCTTGAATGCACTGCATGTGAACTACCTTCACGCCATCTCAGCAAACGGACTGATTAAGCATGTGAATAAGCCATTTGGCAGGGTGTCAGCCCGCTTGGCTTTGTGTGTGTGTGTGCGTCTGTCTGTCTGTCTCAGGGGGCTCCAGCGATGACGCACATAGTGACGAGGGGAATGCTGGGGGTGGAGACGAGGGGGTGGGTGGCTGAGGAGGGAGGAGAGGCACGGTCGACTCGCTAAGCTCTTTGTTTCCATCTTCTGCAACCTGACTTGCCACGCGAGTGCTCGCACCCTCCGTCCTTTTAAGGGGATCATGCTGACGTGGGTACAGTAAGGTGCAGCCGAGCACTGCAGCACATCATATATATATATATATATATGTGTGTGTGTGTGTGTTTGACACCGCCCTGTATCTCAGTCTTGAAGACGACACTTGGCTCATATGTGGAATTGCTCCCATAATGCATCATTTAGATTTCACGGCTAAATGCATGCACATACTGTAAGTAGAATACAGAGGTTTTGTCCTCTCCGGGCTGGTGTATGCAAACTCTGCAGTGATTTGGCTTTGCTACCAGAGGGTCTCTTTGTCCATCCAGGGCTCGACAATAACGAAGTACCGATGGCCCGGGGCAAGTTAAAACAAAATTGGGGCAAGTAAATCCAATCAGTGATATTCCCGTCGGACAAGTGCACTTTGGCATGCCATACTGCCAAGAATTTTTTTTTTTAAAGCGGTTCTTGTTGGGTGTTGGTAAAACACGGACTGCGTAATTCCGCTGGTAATTTGCAATCCTTGCAAATCTTGAAGTAGACCAATAAGAATCGTTTATTTGTTCGCGATCAACCAATCAGCGATGGTTTGACTAGGAAAACATCTATCATGGCGTCCCTGCCAACATGGTCTAATTCTTCAACACCTTGTGAAGGAAACCAGCAAAAAGTGGTGAACCAGTGCCTCCTAAACAAGTATTTTATTAGCGGAATTAGCCAATCAAATGATGGCACAGGTGAGTGAATCACATTGCTGGGACAATTTGAAGTGGTCCCAATGAAACGCCGCCCATTAGATCCAATACCAAGTGCTGAGTTTGCACAAGCTACAAAATCTAGCGCTTCCATTTCTCGGTGGATTTTTCTCACCTTTGCTTCACAAATTATTGTTTGACCATTGAGCATTTTTTTTCTGGATTAAAAACACTTTACTAGTACACAAATGTGTCTATTCAATAATGTTTCATTGTGGTGCACAACTTCTAAATATTACTGCTGATGAATTATCAGCATATCCGGGCAAGTAGTTCTCACCTTAAGGATTCCCCATGGGCAAGTCATTTTTATATTTAATGTAGAGCCCTGCCATCTCACTCATGTTGGCCCAGTTATCATCCCTCCTTTTCTTGACCTCCTCAATGCGGCTCATTCCGGTGACCACATGTTCTCTGGATGTGTTTTTTTTTTTTTTTTTTTACAGTCTGCCTGACGTGTGGGTGAATGAAACAGAGCGATCTCAGCTGAAGACGAAAGTGGTGCACTTATCTCAGTTGCCGCAGGACACCGCCATGCTGCTGGACCCAAACATATACAGGTGAGACGTTATACATTATAGAAAGAGGATAAACACGTGTTTCCCATGTGATAAGAAGCTTGGACGTATTTTAGAGTCAGGGAGTTAGCGTGCAGGGTTTGGGCCGTGTGTGCGGTCCGGAACACCAGAGGGCGCTAAGGAGGTGGGTCATGCCTGTGTCAGTGAACGTCTCAGTGGGATCATTAAACCAATATGGCAATCAATATGAACTGCTTGAGTTTTGGGAATTGTTTGAAAATATATTTCTTTTGTTCTGTAATAATATTTTGAGTCAAATTATTGGATTATTCACAACAACACACATTTATTTATATTTACTGTATGATCCTATGTTAAACTTCTTAAAAAAATTGTCATTCCAGAGCACTTCCACAGAAGAGACAGAAGCAGAGGTAAGCTGCACCCACTCTGTAATACTTTATCATTAGTTAGAAGTTCTTTAGGCATACGGAAGGGTCAGGTAAGGTGATATATGAAACCATTACAATCACCAGCTTCACAAACTGGTACATTAAAAAAAATGTTTATCATTGAAAACTCATAAAGTTGATGACATGAACTGAGAAGTTGTGACTTCATAATTATTCCCGTTACAGTAGATCCTCGCAGTTCAGCATTTACGACCTCACAAATGTCCCAGTTTTTGGGGTTGAGGGGATATATAGATATATCTATACCTTTTATATTTAGTAATGTTCTTTTTGTTGCTTTTTAAAATCAGAAAAATATGCCTTTTTACACAGAAAACTCACCCCAAGTCGTAATAATTTACAAATATATGACAATACATAACAAAAATGTATTTAGCGTTGAGATTTCCCACTTTCTTTAGCGGTCCTTGAACACACCATTGTTGCGGTGAGACACCCAACATTTGTATGTTTTTCCCATCTGAGCAACACATTCATTGGGGCGCTGCAATGACATCAGCCTCCCTCTTGACTCGGGGTCATTTGGCTCCATCTGGTGGACAGAGGCAACATTGCCACGCCGTCCCCCATTTTGTATGCTGCTTATCCTCCAATGAAGTGGCTTTCTCTTTTTCATTTGACATTCATATTGGCACATGTTTGTATATTTCCGAGGTGTACCTTTTTGATGAGGGCTCTAGAGCAAATGTTGAACAGAAAAGCGGGGTTTCTACTGTATCATTTTGCACGCTCACGTCTGAGAGAGCGTGTAAAATGATCTCCTTGTCGCGCCACCAAACCATGTAAAGAAAGTCCTTTGGCCCAAAGGTATACATGGCAAAATAAATAACAATATATATACTTTATATACACAATGACTTCAACAGTTGACCAATGAGTGCCTTTGAAACGCATGTGTAAGGACATATGTATTTCCTAGCAAGTGTTCTAATGTCCATAACAGTTTTCACTTTGACGTCACTAAAAGCATCTCTTGCGTTCTCTCTCACACTTGGGTGCACTCAGCCTGTAAGGACTCGTCTCTGGACTTTTTTTTTTTTTCTCACTGGGATGGGACACTCGTCATTGTCTCTGCTGACAAGCAAAGTGGTGACGATACCAACTTTATGGGAATATTTCACACAGGAAACAACGTGAACTTTTTTTTTTTTTCTTCGTCAAGAAAATGGAACTTGGATTTTTTTTTACCACAAAACAAAAGAGAAAACTCTGATACTTTCTAGTGAAAAAAAAACAGTTTGGTGCAACCTTGTCTAAACGATACTTTGTACTGTTTTGTGTCAATCATATATGCAAATTTGTAACTTATTTTTATAACAACAAAGTTATTGTGGATGGATGTGAGCGTTTTCAATAGAATTACTGTGATAAGCTACGGACACTTGTGTGTGTGTTTGTGTGTGTGTGTGTTTGTGTGTGTGTGAAACCAGTCCATACAGTATTACTATTTAAACCAGGGGTGGACAAGCTACGCCCTGGGGGCCACATCCGGCCCAAGTCCACCCGATCTTCCCAAAGTACTTCATTTAAACTCAACATACAACCTGACATCATGGCTAGAGCCAACCTTTTGATGTAATTTCGTTATCTGACGTGGTCTGTTGTTTACAAAGTGCTCCTGAAAAAAGGGACACAAGCACATAATAATAATAATAATAATAATTAATAATAATGAAAATAATAATAAAAAATATAATAATAAAAATAATACAAACAAAACAAATAATAAAAATAATTACACAAATAAATAAATATATAAAATATTTAAATATAAAATAATAACTAATAATAGCAGATTGCATGACACTTTTACAGAGTGTAATTTTACGTGTAAAATATATAGTCTGGCTCCCCCCGCCAATTTAGTTAAATCAATGCGGCCCGCGAGTTTGCCCGCAAGTTTTATGGTAGGTTCCTTCCTCATTAATGACTGCTATTTTTTTCTACCTTATCGTAATCCGGGTAAGTTTGGTGGAAACGTACAAGGTTTTTTTTTGGAACCCTGATGTCAAAAAGGAGCCATACGGTCGTCTGGATGGTCGACTGGTAAGCACCCCCACTCCTAACTGCCCCCCCCCCCCGGCTTGTACATTGTGTAAATCCTCCTTGTCTGCCATGGAAGCACTTCAAAGCCTTTTTAAGCTACTTTTGTTTCCTACTGTACGTTGTACCATTTCAGCGGGTGTTTGTGTTTCTAATAAAACAAGGGACGTGACACAAGTTGACAAATATACACGAGGTTGTTTTTACAGATGAAAATGGGAGTGCAGAAGTTCCAGAAAGAAGCAACACTTGTGTTGTGGTTTCAATGAGTTCCTCGTGTTTACATTGGCAGGGTTGGCTGCCTTATTTGGCATCCGCTCGCTGAAACAAGCTTTGGGACCACGCGGCGAGGAAGCTAATGACTAGGCCAGCAGGCTCTGCCTCTGTCGGCCTCGGCTGAAAGCGGAGTTCACGGAAAGGTCTGCTGTGGCGTTGTGCTTGTCCACTTGCTGCTCTCAATTGGACTTTATTGAAACGTCGGCTTATGGAGTTGATGGTGAAACCAAACAAGTCGAGCTGTGTTTGCGTATGTTTGACTCCATTCGGACTTCTAAAGTCCTGCTAAACGTTGGAAACCGGTCATTGCTCACAGATTTTTCTCACACGTATTCATTCTCACCTGAGTGCCTGTCTATAGCAGGGGTCTCAAACTCAATTTACCTGGGGGCCACTGGAGCTAGGGTCTGGGCAAGGCTGGGCCGCATCAGGTTTTCCAAAAAAACCAAAAAAAAAAACGCATTTATTAAAAACAGAAAAATATACAAACTTTTTCAGTGCTTTGGTTCCGATTTTCTACAATAAAAGCTCTGATAAAACATTCCACTGTTCTCAAATAGCTTAATTTTTATTTTTCTGCACAAAATCCTGACTGAACTTGCATCTACGTGGGTTGATCTGACAAATATTTAAGTTGATTTGATCAAACGTAGAATGACTCCAGCTTCTGCTTGAACACCAACAAGTAGCCAGCAGCTGTTTAAGTCTGAAGGAACAGAAAAATCCATCGGCCACTCTCTGACGCTGGGAACACCGAGGAAGGTTGGATTGCAAGGTTTGCGTAGAGCACTTAACGTACTGTATTATCACGCATAGTGGCGAAGCCGTAGTACACAGCCTGATTGGCGTCTGGCTGCTCTGTCATCTCAGTTCAGCTTTTCTCGTCACATTTTAATCTCGCAGGTTTATAGAAGTCTGGTTGTTGTGGGAATCAGAGATGGTGTATCAGAAATGGTTTCTGTCCAGCTGGAGATCATCACACGGCCAAAAACGTCAGATTCGTCTTTGTTTATTATATGGATTTGATTGTTGTTCTTCAGCGAGTCGGCTAAATGGACATTTGCTTACATTCTCAAGACTCGTGTCATGATCGGAATACTTGACGGCAGTATTATTGATTTAAGGAGACGGGTTGCTGGCCAACATCGTTCTTAGACGACGTGCATTGAATCCGGCTGCTGCACGGGAGGATTCGCCAGGGTCAAGGGCGGCAAATGTGCCGATTGATGATGACAGATGTAGAAATACTTAGTTGGAGCTGTTTTTCCGAGTCAGACCGTCAGTCATGGTAATTGGTGAAGACAATATTATATTATATTATATTATATTAACCACGGCCAGCATCAGCTTCTTGTTTACTTTGAGTCCCATCTAGCAAATACAATGTAGCGTTGTACTCTAACGCTTTCCTCAAAAGGATGGAGGTCACCAAGTGTGAATAATGTGCTGCTGCTGCGTCTGTTGAAACACTTGTGTAGCCTCGGGCAGACTCAAATGTACTTCAGTGTGTTTCCACTGCGGTATGCAGCAAAAACGACATGGAGTCAATTCCTGCGAATTGACTTGTATCGATCAGTTTTATCTCCATGTAACTGAGGTACAAGTGGAGTTTGTCTAGAGTTGCTCTGCTGGCTGAACCGGACCGCTCGTCTCTCAGACGATTAGATAAACTTATCCTTCAAATGCAATTGGCCCGCGGTCCGTCCGTCGCTTACGGACTCCTATTTTATACACTTCAGCGATTTGTGAGAGTTTCGACATGCTCATCGCTTTGTCCCTCGTGTCGTTGTTATCGTCTTGGAACGTTTTCAGGCAGCGATGCTCAGCCTTGTTCACACATTTGTTGTGTCTATCATACGGACCTGAGCTAAACCATAACTGTCAATCACAACGAATAGATAAACGCATAACCTCACCACCGTCTGATGTGCTGTGAAATTACGTTTTAATCCCAGCATTTCGTAGATGACCAGCGATACGCAGTAGAAATGTAACTTTTGAGGAGGCCTGTCCGGATTTGATTGAACTAACAGCTGTCACGGTGATCAATAAATCAAGTAACCGCACGATAAATTCAATCGAACTTCATCATTTTGCCACGAATGGCCGTGAATGAGTTCAATGCCAACTGTGCGTCACCAAGAAGGAGCGCTTGATTTGCTCACCTTGGACACCATAATTCCTCATATCGGCACCCCAAGTATCAAAATAGTTGATACTAGGAGAAAAGGCTGCTGGGGTTCTTCCTACTATGGGAGATGAACTTCCATAAATATCCACGTAATCCATGTAAACGTACCTGGTATGTTTACTCTGGCGCCAACACACTCCCATGCCGCTGCTTTTTATGTTTATATCTGTCTTATTTCTCTAGAAATGTCAACTAGCTCTGGGAAATCTGACACCGCAAGTCATATTTTCCCCTCCATGTTGACCTGCCGGAGGGCAACGAATAGCATCCATCCGCTCATTGGTTTGGTCGCTCAATGAAACACCCGCTCATTGGTCCTCGGTTCTCGGCCTTTCCGCGTTGGGATCGCCAGCATTTGTACACATGAGGACATGGTCGTCCAGTAACCAGTAGGTTCGTGGTTCGATCCCCGGCTCTTCCATTGACCATGTCGAAGTGTCCTTGAGCAAGACACTAAATCAGTGTGGGAATGGGTGACTGAGAGGCATGTATTGTAAAGCACTTTAGATAAAAAAAAAAAACATTTACCATTTAAAAAATGTAACATTCCCGAATTTCTTGCGATAATCCCCTCCATGTTGACCTGCCAGAGAGCAACGAATCCATCCGCTCATTGGTCCTCGGTCGTCGGTCTTCCCGTGCTGGGATCGCCAGCATTTGTACACATGATGACATGGTTGTCCAGTAACCAGTAGGTTCGTGGTTCAATCCCCGGCCCCTCCATCGACCATGTCGAAGTGTCCTTGAGCAAGACACTAAATCAGTGTGGGGATGGGTGACTGAGAGGCATGTATTGTAAAGCGCTTTGGATTTTAAAAAAGCCCTATTTACCATTTTAAAAATGTAATATTCCCGAATTTCTTGCGATAATTGCCTAAATCTCGTAGCTGGACTAGGCGACGTCACCTCTCGTGTGTAGAGCCCATAAAACACGACAGTTTCTGTGAAATATCGTATGATAACCGAATGTGCCAACATTTTCTTGGAAAAACAAATTATGCCAAAACCGATCTTTCTGTATACGTAAGTGGAATAAATATGGCAGTGAAATATTTTAAAGTTCCAAAATACTGTAAATAAGTCGAAGAAATACTATTGCCAGACTGCTCAGTCGGTCCCAGTCAGATATCGTGCAAATGAAGTTTTTGGCCTGAGCTCGTCGGAGGCAGCTGACTCATGGGTTTGCGTTTGGCTGCCTGCTCTGCTAAGATTACCTAAGGTACTGGCGACCGCTTGTTGTCGCCGCATGGCTAACACACATGGACACGTCACCACAAATCTCGCTTGGTTGCTCCCTTCTCTTTTAAACACTCTCAATGACAGCTACAAGTCTGTCAAGGGAACAACGGTCTTGGATTCGAACGTGTTCTCGTATGACTTGTCGGCGTCCGTAATGTTTGTATTAGCAGCACGAAAGCAACGGGGTGACATTTAAATAGAACATGGCGTGTCTTGACAGTGTCCAGTCCCCAGATGGATGGCGTTCCAGGCGTTGTGTCGTTGCCGACCAGGTTATGTAACCTTCACCTCCGCATGAAATGCTTGACATGTGCGCATATCAGCGTCGGATAAAAGCGGGATGACAAGCTGCCTCCTGCTCTCAGAGGGAGCGCAGGAGAACGCCGATGATGAGGAGGCGCGTGCAGAGGGACCTTTTGTAGCCTCCTGCCTCTCAGGGCTCCTTTGGCCTGTGTATAATTGATGAGTGGAGTGAATAAGAGATGCGTTTGTGACTGTCAGCCAGCCTGATGGGGACGGACACGGCTCAAGTTTGGCTCTCCTCATCTCGCTGATGAGGACAATGTCCGTGTTTCTTCCTCCGACTTCCCAGGCCGGGGTCCGGGGGGGTCAGGTGCGGGGTTTCGTGTGCCCAGATTGTAAAGAGTGTGGGGGTTTAGAGTGGGAATAGGAAGTATTAAAAAAAAAACGTATCAGAATTTAAGCATGTGATGATACCAGGATTGACCTCAGCTATCTCTCAAGTTCTTCATTCCGTATTCCGGGATTTTTTTTGTTATAACACCGAAAATAGTCATTCCCAACGTAAATGTGAGCTGTCATTAAACCATTTTGGTGTGGAGGCATGGCTTTGGGCTTTTTAGAAAGCTGGCAAAATGTTTTTTTAATTCCCGACTGTCAGAATGTGTCTAAGTAAGAGCTTCAATATAATGAAAATGAAAGTTAAGATCAGTGTAAGCCTCCTTAATAATTTGATATTTTTTTATAGATTTTTTATTATTTTTTATAGGGGTTTTTTTTTTTTACACTAAAAATCTCGGACAAATTTTACAGAATAAGGTAAAAGCAGGCTGAAGACATCCTTTCTCTATGCGGTTTTTAGCCCCCCTAAAATATTCTTAAGCCCCCCTTAATAATTTGATATTTTTTATAGATTTTTTTTTTCCCAAAAAAATCTCTGACAAATTTTATATAATAGGGTAAACGCAGACTGCGCACATCCTTTTCTCTTTACGGGTTTTAGCCCCACTAAAATGTTCTTAAGTCCCCCTAAATAATTAGATTTTTTTAAAGTGATTTTTTATTATTTTGTATTGATTTTTTTTTTAAATCTCTGACAAATTTTATATAATAGGGCAAAAGCAGGCTGCAAACGTCCTGTCTCTTTGCGGGTTTTAGCCCCCCTAAAATGTTCTTAAGCCCCCCTAAATAATTTGATATTTTTTATGATTTTTTATGATTTTTTTTAATCTGTGACAAATTTTATAGAATTTAATTATTCATTATTCTGAAGTTCATTATTCATTCACTATTATCTTAGCTTATCTTAATCTTTTATCGTGCAAGTCTAAAAGTATGTTTTGTAACTTTTAACTTGCTTGTCAATGAATTAGCCAGTTTAAAATATCAACAATAAAATCCAGTTTTTTAATTAACCTTTTCATTATTAAGGGACACAAAAATGACAGATTGAGATCTATCTGCGCTCAAAAGGTTCTAAAGCCATTTTCACAGCTTTGGGTCTCCAGCTGACCACAGTGAGAGCCATTGTCCACAAATGGTGAAAACATGGAACAGTGCTGAACCTTCCCAGGAGTGGCTGGCCAACCAAAATGAGCCCAAGGGCGCAGCCACGCTTCATCTAAAAGGTCACAAAAGGTCCCACAACAACATCCAAAGAAGTGCAGGCCTCAGTTAAGGTCCGTGTTCATGACAACCAATAGAAATTGATCTCAAACTGCACCACGACAATTCATAATCAGTACTTTGTTTCATTAGCTTTTATGAAAACGTTATTGTTGACGTCCCAAAGGATGGGAGCATCCATCGTATGGAACATGACCCGCCAAAAGGCTCCATTGTACACCAGTCGTCTGAATCACATGAGAAAGGCAACCAGGTTCACCAGGATTAGACATGCAATAAATCCCTTAAAGTCCAAGTCGCTAAATCATTGTTGTTCCACCGCAGTCCAGAGGTCGTGACCTTTCCCGTGCTTGTATGCTTTGCTCTGAAATTGATGTGGCGTGTATTAGTGCACAGATGAAAAATGGCATTTTTACCTGTGTCCAGTAGGAGCCGGCGGCTCGGTGCGATCCGCCATGGTTAGCTTCCAACAAAGCTGTCCGGAAAGGAGAGGAGAGTTGTCTCCATTGCGGAAGGAACCACAGTACACTGCGGGGTACATTTACATCTTTTATGTACATGAAAGTGTTGGAAATAAAGTACAGGTGGTGGTAGGTTTCTGACGTTTCTCCACGTTCCGCAGCCGCAAAAATAACACAGCTTAGGTCACTTTTTCACTTCATTACCCCCCCCCCCCCATTTAAAATACTATTGAAAAGCGGCCACTATTTAAGAATCACAGCACTAACCTGAGACTGATTTACTGTTTTATTGTCAAGGTGTCCAGGATCAGCGTTCAAATAAATCCTATATTTATTGGATGAAGCGAAGATGTCACTTTACGTTAAAATGTTACGACGGTCACGGTGTTATTTTACTGGCTTCGTTTCGGGCTCATTTTCTTTTTAATTGCCATTCAGCTGCTGCAAAAACAACAATTTACATATCAATGTATTTCATCAGAGCGGAATTACCAAGAGAAATTGGACATGTTAGAGATTTGATAGAAAGTGGCGTTGTTAAAATGGCCCCTGAAGAAATATATTTTGTGCGCCTGACGTGAATAATGATGCCATGTGGTCGGCGTCAGGTTGTCAAACATGTACGCCGCCGTGTAGCTAAGCTAAGTTCTACTAGCGTCATCTGTTAAGGTTATATTTTTATTACTCCACTCAAACTAGATCATCTATCAACGATCTAAACACAGCAGCACTGCCACGCCGTACATTCTAAAAAATAATAATAATAATAATAAAAACAGCAAAAAGTTGAAATCTAAAAAAGTCATAATTTTATATTTTATGACAATAATATGATACGATGAGGAACCAATTTAGTAGCGTGAAGTTGAAATATTACATGTTTCTGATTAGGAAAAACTGACACAACTACAAATAAAGTTGTATGTTGCGAAAAAAGTATGCCAAAATAATATCATAATAAAACAAACAACAGAAAAAATATGAAATATAAAATTTTTTCAACTGGACATCACCAACAGATGTCCGGATATTCTCCTTCAGGATTTTTTGGTAGACAGCAGAATTCATACTTTCATTGATAGCAGCAAGTCTTCCAGGTCCTGAAGCAGCAAAACAGCCCCAGACCATCACACTACCACCACCGTATTTTACTGTTGCTTTTATGCCGGATGGAATGGGACACACACGTTCCAAAAACTTTTGTCTGGTGAGACCACAGAGTATTTGGGGGATCGTCAAGATGTTTTCTGGCAAAATGGAGACAAGCCTTAATTCTTAGTTATTTTTGTTCAGTCGTGGTTTTGGTCTTGGAACTCTGCCATGCAGACCGTGTTTGGCCAGTGCCTTTCTTTGGATGTTCTTGTGGGGTCTTTTGTGACCCCTTGGCTGAGTCTTTGCTGCGCTGTTGGGGTCATTTTGGTTGGTTGGCTGTCAGGTTCAAACTCCTGTGACACTTGTAAAAACACTTAAATACAGAAGAGACAGATAACAATATTCAAAGTTACTCGCAGCAAGGAGAGTGAAACCACACACCCAGTGACATGCAGCTCCACTCTGCGTATGCAGCTCATGCTTTTCTCTTTTTATTCTCTTTTCGGGGGGAGAAGGCCGTTGCACGAGCTGTATTTGTTTGTCTATGTGTGTGCGTATATGTGAGAGTAATTACTTTTATTGTTTTATGAGTTCTTATCTTGGCACATTCTTGCAGGATTAACATGAACAAATGCAGGGTTGCTGTTGGTGCATCCAGGCACCTGGGGGACCTGGGGGTCGCTGGGGGTCTCTGATCGGGGTCACAGGAACATTTCTTCTTCAGCTCATTCAAACACTTTCTATTGTCTAAGCAAATGGATATAAGGGTGATAATTAACGCTATAATAATTGTATCTACATTTTATTCTAACACTCGCTTATCTTGGGAAGGTTCACCACTTTTCCGGCTCTCACTGTGGTTGGCTGGAGTCCCAAAGCTTTAGAAATCAGTATTTTCCAGACTGATAGAGTTCAATTAATCGCAGTCTAGTTATGTATTAACGGGTGGGTGAGGTGACGGTGGGGGGCAATGGCTTTTTCACACATGTAGGGTTGGAATTTTTTCTCTACTAAGCAAAAGTTTCATTTAAAAACGGCATTTTGTGTTGTCATTGACTAATGCATATAGTATAACATCATTGTGCTAACAAAAAGAACACTTTCTATTTATTTCTGGTATTATTTTTTAACTTTATGACTTCCCTCACTAAAATCAAATGTAACCAGCAAAGAGATTGAAGGTTCCAAACCCATCCCGCTCATGCACGTGCGTTTTCCAATGAAATGTAGCCATGCTAACAGGGACGCGTCGCATGCGGACGGCTCCCATTGAGAAAGTGACCACTGGCCTTTACGCAACCGCTGGGACTCGGTGACTGACATTTCCGCTAATGCCATCACATGAGCCGTGCCATTTTAGTGCAGACATGGACGACCGCCACCATGTGCTCCGACTGCTGTGACCACACGGGAAACGCCGTGTCTGTTTGTGTTTTCAAGAGAAAGCCGGCAGAGGTCAACTCTTCCATGACCATCTATGGCGGTAAAGTGGCGGCTGTCTTCTGGCGTTGGTGCTGATGCATCACTTTCATATATTTCACACTGAAAGTGTCACAGATGGCAGGTGGAGGACTTCCACTGCGGGTCGCCCGCTACACAACATCGGTACAGTGGAACCTGTTTACCGCGGCCATGCTTATGGCACGTTTCCTTCTAAAGACGTGCCCGCTGAAGTCGACATCAACAGCTTTTTCATTTATTCATTTTCTTTGCCACTTGTTCTCACAGTATGCTGGAGCCTATTCCAGCTGACTTGGGGCGAGAGGCGGGGTAGACCCTGGACTGGTCACCAGCCAATCGCAGGGCGCCCGACAGCAGCAGCTGTTGCTCAATTAATGCATTATGGGTAGAAGTTAAAGTAGCCTTTGTTTATTTTAAACTTTAAGCATTGGTCCGTGTCTTTGCTTTAGGGGTGTTAAGTTGCTGTGTGATGATTTTATCTTTCTTTTTAAGATGACACCATGAGTAATGACCTCCTGGGATTTCCAAAGGGTTGGCAAGCTAGATTGGCTCCTGTTAAATAAAGAGCTGCCTGGTTTCGCAAAAATAAAAGAGGGCGCACTTGAGCACCACGCTCTGGGGTCTTGGCGCCCGACGGCAGCAGCTGTTGGTCAATTAATGCATTATGGGTAGAAGTTAAAGTAGCCTCTCTTTATTTTAAACTTGTATTGGTCTCTGTCTTGTATATTTATAACTACTTTAGGGATGTTAAGTTGCTGTGTGATGATTTTATTTTTCTTTTTAAGAGGGCGCACGTGGGCCCGGGGGATTTTGACGCCCGATGGCAGCAGCTGTTGGTCAATTAATGCATTATGGGTAGAAGTTAAAGTAGCCTCTCTTTATTTTAAACTTGTATTGGTCCCTGTCTTGTATATTTATAACTACTTTAGGGATGTTAAGTTGCTGTGTGATGATTTTATTTTTCTTTTTAAGAGGGCGCACGTGGGCCCGGGGGATTTTGACGCCCGATGGCAGCAGCTGTTGGTCAATTAATGCATTATGGGTAGAAGTTAAAGTAGCCTTTGTTCATTTTAAACTTGTATTGGTCCCTGTCTTGTATATTTATAACTACTTTAGGGGTGTTAAGTTGCTGTGTGATGATTTTATTTTTCTTTTTAAGATGACACCATGAGTAATGACCTCCTGGGAAGCTAGATTGGCTCAAGATTGGCTCCTGTTAAATAAAGAGCTGCCCGGTTTTGCCAAAAAAAAAAATCCTTGAAATTGCCACAGACGATTGTATGAGAGTACAAATTGAGCGAGAAATGTCAGACAAATCCACGGAAGATGATGAAAAAGTGGATTGCGGTGACCCGCGTTCAGAAGTGGCCGTTGACTTGGAAGTCGTCTGTTGTGCCCGTCTTATTCCCACATCAATATGGCGGCGTCAATGCCTCCATTGCTGGCTAGTCTGTGTTGGTGTGTAAAAGGATCTGCAGCCCTCCTCCTGTTTGTGTCTTTGGGGGGGGGGCGGAGGGGGGGTGAGCTGGACATGCAGCAGGCAATACAACAAGGAGAGCTGTGGCTTTCAGCTGAGTCCAGCGTTTTCCCTCCTGGCTCCCTGATGGCTCCCAGATGTTCCGAAAAGCAGACAAACGCTCCGCTTCTAGTTTTCCTTCTCCTGTCTACATTTGCTGGGACCCTTGACGTCCGGCCGGCCGGCCTCCTTTTCTAAATTTCTGCCTTCACAATACACACTTCACCTTTTCATCTCGTAAACACCCCTCCTCAAATAAACATGAGCTCTTCCTTTTTTTTATTCATCAACCAACAAATAAACTCCCCATGCAACATTCACGTCATCCTAATGCGCTTCGCTGCGCCTTCACAACACGCTGTGTTCCAGCCATTGTGTTTCAGCTAAAACATCCCTTTCAGGTGTAAAAATAGCACCCCCCCCTTCCTCATGCATGAATTAATTTGTAAGAAAAGGCAAGGAAAGAGATACGGAGATGAATATTTTAAAGGGAGTAGGGAAGTAACAACCCCCCCCCCCCCCCCTCTTAATTCTCTGAATGAAAACGGCCTTAATGGAGTGTCAGGATCCATTCACCATGCACTACCGTACACGGCCTTAAAGGCGTACGCCATTTGCTTTTTTCAATGGCCACGTTCACCAATCATTACCATTCACGTGGTAACCATTAACTCATTCGATACCGGACGTTTGTCCAACGTCAGAACCTATTTTTATATATAATACACAATATTGTGTTCTATGGCGATGTCAACATGAAACCTACCAAAATAAAGATTAAACTGTTTCTACTCGGGATCTCAGCATGAAAATGCGATATCGGGAACGCCCCAACCTTCTTGGTGTCTGCGTGGAGGCAAGAGAAGAAGAATCCACATGACAATATATAGACAAACAACCATTCACACTCACATTCATACCTATGGACAATTTGGAGTGGCTAATTAACCTAGCATGTTTTTGGAATGTGGGAGGAACTCGGAGTACCCGGAGAAAACCCACGCATGCACGGGGAGAACATGCAAACTCCACACAGCGATGGCTGAGGGTGGGATTGAACTCGGGTCTCCTAGCTGTGAGGTCTGCACGCTAACCACTCGACCCCCTTTACCAAGGATTAATCCATTTATTTATTCTTTTTGAACGAGGAACCTCCTCATGTTTGAATGGCATCTCTTGACACCCCCCCACTGGTTTAAAGTGCATCACCTTAAAGGTTCCCAGGCTCCATCATGTGAGCCATAAACCTAACAACGCGTTCCCTCACCTGACAGTTACTGACAGCTCCGACGGGGGCTTTAATTGTTGATATTTCACACGAGACATGTCAGACAATTGAGCGTTGGATTGATTTAGCAGAACTTGACTCCTGTGTCTGATGTCGGATGCGGTGAAGGCGTTCCTTCTGTCTGGTGTCAATGTGCTGCTCATGGATTCAGGTTAGGAATGGGAACTTTAATGATGCACTAAGGTGCTGCAGCAGCATATTTGGATGATGTCCCTGCCGACATCCTTTCTCCATGCGGGTTTTAGAAAAAAATGTATATTATTTATTGATTTTTTTTTTAATCTGACAAATTTTATATAATAGGGCAAAAGCAGGCTGAAGACATCCTTTCTTGATGCAGGTTTTAGGTCCCCTAAATAATTTTATATTATTTATTGATTTATTATTTTTTTGATGTATTATTTGATTTATTATTTTTTATTATTATTTTTTTTTTGCGGGTTTTAGCCCCCCTAAAATGTTCTTAAGCCCCCCTAAATAATTTGATATTATAAATTTATTTTAAATTTATTTTTTATTTTAATTTTATTTTATTTTTTTACAAAAAAATCTCTGACAAATTTTATATAATAGGGCAAAAACAGGCTGAAGACATCCTTTCTCTATGTGGGTTTTAGCTCCCCTAAAATGTTCTTAAGTACCCCTAAATAATTTGATATTTTTTTATTGATTTTTTATTATTTTTTCATAGATTAAGAAATAAATCTCTGACAAATTTTATAGAATAAGGCAAAAGCAGGCTGAAGACATCCTTTCTGTATGCGGGTTTTAGCCCCCCTAAAACGCTCTTAAGCCCCCCTAAATGATTTGATATTTATTTATTTACAGTGAAGAAAATAAGTATTTGAACACCCTGCTATTTTGCTATTTCTCCCACTTAGAAATCATGGAGGGGTCTGAAATTTTCATCGTAGGTGCATGTCCACTGTGAGAGAGATAAACTAAAAAGAAAAATCCAGAAATCACAATGCATGATTTTTTAACAATTTATTTGTGTGATACAGCTGCTAATAAGTATTTGAACACCTGAGAAAATGAATGTTAATATTTGGTACAGTAGCCTTTGTTTGCTATTACAGAGGTCAAACGTTTCCTGTAGTTTTTCACCAGGTTTGCACACACTGCAGGAGGGATCTTGGCCCACTCCTCCACACAGATCTTCTCTAGATCAGTCAGGTTTCTGGGCTGTCGCTGAGAAACACGGAGTTTGAGCTCCCTCCAAAGATTTTCGATTGGGTTCAGGTCTGGAGACTGGCTGGGCCATGCTAGAACCTTGATATGCTTCTTACGGAGCCACTCCTTGGTTTTCCTGGCTGTGTGCTTCGGGTCGTTGTCGTGTTGGAAGACCCAGCCACGACCCATCTTCAATGCTCTGACAGAGGGAAGGAGGTTGTTCCCCAAAATCTCACAATACACGGCCCCAGTCATCCTCTCTTTAATGCAGTGCACTCGTCCTGTCCCATGTGCAGAAAAACACCCCCAAAGCATGATGCTACCACCCCCATGCTTCACAGTAGGGATGGTGTTCTTCGGATTGTACTCTTCATTCTTCTTCCTCCAAACACGCTTATTGGAATTATGACCAAAAAGTTCTATTTTGGTCTCATCTGACCATAAAACTTTCTCCCATGACTCCTCTGTATCATCCAAATGGTCATATGCAAACTTAAGACGGGCCTTGACATGTGCTGGTTTAAGCAGGGGAACCTTTCGTGCCATGCATGATTTCACATCATGACGTCTTAGTGTATTACCTACAGTAACCTTGGAAACGGTGGTCCCAGCTCTTTTCAGGTCATTGACCAAGTCCTGTCGTGTAGTTCTGGGCTGATTCCTCACCTTTCTTAGAATCATTGAGACCCCACGAGGTGATATCTTGCATGGGGCTCCACTCCGATTGAGATTGACCGTCATGTTTAGCTTCTTCCATTTTCTAATGATAGCTCCAACAGTGGACCTTTTTTCACCAAGCTGCTTGGTAATTGCTCCGTAGCCCTTTCCAGCCTTGTGGAGGTGTACAATTTTGTCTCTGGTGTCTTTGGACAGCTCTTTGGTCTTCGCCATGTTACAAGTTAAAGTCTTACTGATTGTATGGGGTGGACAGGTGTCTTTATGCAGCTAACGACCTCAAACAGGTGCATCTGATTCAGGATGATACATGGAGTGCAGGTGGACTTCTAATGGGCAGACTAACAGGTCTTTCAGGGTCAGAATTCTAGATGATACACAGGTGTTCAAATACTTATTTGCAGCTGTATCACACAAATAAATTGTTAAAAAATCATGCATTGTGATTTCTGGATTTTTCTTTTTAGTTTATCTCTCTCACAGTGGACATGCACCTACGATGAAAATTTCAGACCCCTCCATGATTTCTAAGTGGGAGAAATAGCAAAATAGCAGGGTGTTCAAATACTTATTTTCTTCACTGTATTTTTTACAAAACAAAATCTCTGACAAATTTTATAGAATAAGGCAAAAGCAGGCTGAAGACATCCTTTCTCTATGTGGGTTTTAGCCCCCCCTAAAATGTTCTTATGCCCCCCTAAATAATTAGATTTTTTTTTTTTTTTTACAAAAAAAATCTCGGACAAATTTTATATAATGGGGCAAAAGCAGGCTGCAAACATTCTTTCTCTTCTCGGGTTTTAGCCCCCCTAAAATGTTCTTAAGCCCCCCCTTAATAATTTGATATTTAAAAAAAAAAATGTTATTGATTTTTTTTTTTTACAGAAAAAAATGACAAATTTTATATAATAGGACAAAAGCAGGCGAATACTAGCCTACTTAGTAGTAGTAATAATCAGAAGAAGAATACTGATGATAGTAATGATAATAGACTAATCAATAATATAATGATGATTATTATATCATTGATCACAGTCCACTGGACAGAATGGTTGCAGAGCTTGAGCAGCGGTGTTGCAGTGTACATTGTGTGTACTTAATACACATATATTTAACGGTGGCCTAAAACAATTGAGTATCTCTACTAAATCTGTCCAAAAGTGGGAATGTTTTTATTCCTTATTTGTTTTTTGGAGTTTTTGACCCAACTACGGTGGGCCCCCATGCATTGGCAATTCACGGCCCCACAAATTTGCAATGAATCAATCAGCAGCTGCCCAGTTCAGGTTGCCCGAGCATGTTTGTATGGTCGTGTTTTTATTTTGTGGAAACCAAGCAGCCAAGGCACAGATGGGCTAACCCTTCAGCCAGGCAGCCTTCAGCCAGCCTTTCATGCAACGTCGCTGCTGTTTGTGTCAGCCTCTACCAAACATCTCATAGAAACGTCTGTGGCCGCGACCGTGCTCCAAGGATTGCTGCTTCAACACTTCATCGTAATTATGGTGTCCGCTTGGCAATTTGGCTTTTTCTGGCTGATATTTTGACTTCTACTAATTTGGAAATGCTGAGCTTTTGTGGTTTAGACAAGCGCCGCACTCAGCCGTAAGCATCATGAGCTCATGCCATCTACCCGCTCCTTTTCGCATCCGAGCTTGTTTTAACTATATCAAGTACTACATCCTGTTCTGCTCTTTTCGGGTCAAGTTTACACTCCTACAGCCCGCGGTTTCATCCTGATCTCCCTCTGACATCACACATATCTGACTTGCACAAACACAAACATTGCCGCGGAAATGATATGTCACCAATATCATGAGTAATTGCCACTTTTTCTTTCGCTGGACTCCTATTTCACATATTTCTCCTATTTGCTTTCGCCGCACTCTCACAGCCTCCTTTCCCTCTCGGTAATGAAAAGCATGTTTGTGGTGGTGCGCTGATTTGGAGCAACATTGAGGGGGAGAAATCCTTTGGGAGAAGAAGTGTTCTTCAAAAGAGACGGGCCTGAATGTGATTAGCAAACAACAATGGCCGTCGTTAAGAGGAGCTGCACTTCAGTGGGGTGTCGAACCTTGCCCCAAATTCAGATCATATTGTCTTGTATCATCGTTACACAGTCGGCTGTCATTGTGCCACCCGCCACTCCTCTGGAAATCAGCATTTATGGGCCTGCAAGCCATCAAAATATTATTTTTAAAATTCATTTTTTTAAAATATTACTGTGAACACGTTTGTTCATTGTTTGTTCATTACCGTATTCAATCAGCCATTTTTCCAAAGGCAACCCCTTCAGTAACCAAACACATTTAAGACCATTTTGACTGATTTTTCAAGGCGTTCTGTGGATCTACACAGAACACCTTATATGTACAGCCGTGGGTTGCTGACCCCTGATATTTAATATAAATGTATTTAATATAAATTTAATATAAATGGCTATATCAGGGGTCAGCAACCCCGCATGTGGCTCTTCAGTCTCTTTGTTTGGCTCCCTTCGCCATGCTCAGTATTAACAGCCAAATGAGAAAAATACTCTTGTATTATATAATTATGTAAATGTTCTTAAGCCCCCCTAAATAATTTGATATTTGTTATTGATTTTTTTTAACAAAAAAAATCTGACAAATTTTGTATAATAGGGCAAAAGCAGGCTGCGACATCCTTTCTCTATGCGGGTTTTAGCCACCCTAAAATGTTCTTAAGCCCCCCTGAATAATTTGATTTTTTTTTTTATAGATTTTTTTTTTACAGAAAAAATTAAAAATTTTATATAATAGGCAAAAGCAGGCTAATACTAGCCTACTTAGTAGTAGTAATAATCAGGAGAAGAATAATGATGATAGTAATAATAATACACTATCTGTCCAAAAGTGGGAACGTTATATACCGGTTCTTGTTCCTTATTTTTTTATTATATTGTATATTTTTATTATATTATATAATTTTTATTATATTATTAATTTATATTATTATACTTTTCACTTTCGTTTTCATGTTTTAAAAGTGCCCTAAAAGGGACATCCTTTAGTGTGCGGTTGCATCAACACATCTTTTTTGGTTTTGAATGAGTTCATCACTGAGATTTCACACTTTGTTCCGTGGTCCTTGAACGCACCAGATGCAAACCTTATACCTTCGAGCACTGACTTGGTGACCAAGCTAAAGGCCACGCCCATTTCATCTGTTCATTGATGACGTTCCATTATCCATATTCCATTAGAGTACCTGTTAATTTTATAGTTCAGGTGAGTTTAATAAGGCATCTTTAGGGATTAAAGCTGGATTGTGTTGTGGAGTCTAACCTCCCTTCATTTGGTTTTTCCTTCCGCTTCATGCAATTTGGTATTTCATAGCTCATAGCAAAGTTTACACTCCACGATATCTCACTCTCCCTTCTCCTCCCTTTTCTTATTAAAAACACCCCCGCTCGCCTCCACTAAATAATCCGTACCCGTCCTGTCCCGCGGAACCCCTCCCTCACCCACCGACTTGGCGTGAAAGGAATGACGCACGGCCCTGCTGTCGGGGAGAGATAGCAGACCTGACTCAGGTTGTGACGTCACCGGGTTATCTGCAAGCCGTCCCGCTGCAGAACGGGGGCCGGCCTCGTGCACACGCTCCCTTGCATGCCGGTGCCAAAGCTGGGTTTTACCAACTCCCCCCGAACCTCCAACTAATTCATGGTACACACACGCCAGACACTAAATCCCACACACATGTACAGTAGATGTTGGGGGGGGGGGCAACATGTGGAAGAAGTTCAAGTGAGGATGGGCATGTCAAGTGAATGAGGTCAATTCCAGTCATTCGTGAAGTCAAATTGATTGTCTTGAAGCAATTGAGACGCAACGGAGGCCACGGCGATGTTGCAATTTTAACAACAAAAACACGAGTTGAGCTAAATCCACGCCGACGCTCGGACAGCATCGTCGACGCTGGAATAGAAACAGGAATTTAAAACATTTAGAGAGAGATTTTTTTTTAAACACTTGAATGAAGTTTCTTCATAGGCATAAAGCGCTGCAATGACGTCAGCCTCCCTCTGGGCAGCCCCATCCATCTATGCTGCTTGTCCTCCAATGACCTGCAATAGCTGCTGTTTGTTAGTTAAAACTTGTATTGTATTGTACATGTCATGTATATTTGCTAGGTACCTCTTGACTGTAAAGTTGCTGTGTGATGAATTTAGTGTTTTTTTTTGTATTATATTGAGTAACATGGAGTAATGACCGCCTGCAATTTCTAATTTTTTTGTAGCTTATGATTGACTGGTCCTCACGGACGGACGCACGCCACATTTTATGACACGGGCACATGCAGCTTGTTCACCGGTGTGTCTTATACAAGAACAAGTCTGTTTCTTCCTCTAAACGTGGCGAGTCTGGAATTTACTGCCTTTCAACTTGGACATGCAGCTTTTATGCTCTGTCCCATTTCATCTAAAGGAAAGTCTTCGTGTTTGTAGTTGGTGAGCTAACGTTTCTCCCTGGGGGGCCGCCAAAAGTACACAAACTCCACAGAGAACTCCCAGGAAGAAGGAGCGAACAAACATCCTCTAATTCCAAACTGATTGTGACTTTCACTCCTGTTGGCAAGTCTGGAAAAGGAGAAAGAAATTGGAGGGAAAAAATGCAGACGCTCCCTCAATAATTCTCTGACATGGAAAATCTGGCATTGAAGTTCAGCGGGTTTGGTTGGGATTCACATGAATTAGATGTCCCACTTTTTTTCCATGACACTGAATTCAGATCAGGAGATGGTGCCAGCTTTTGTTTCCCAGATGGATCCCGGAATTTGGCATGGATATCAGTGGTAGAGACATCTGTATCCAAAGCTTCAGAACTCCACCACCCACCATGTTCCTGGATTTGAATTGTCCCGTTTCTTTGGATTAATGGATGCTTTCTGCAGACTGCACCGTGCGGGCCTTGCTTCTTTGGGTTTGATCCTGCTGGTATCGACTGGGCCATATAGAGAGGATAAAAGAACGACGGAAGTAATGATGTTAGCCAAGAGGGCAGCGCTGCAGTCGGCTCAAACGGATGGAGTCGTTTCCTTTGTGCTCACCGGCTTACATCAGCCAGTCATGACGCAATTTGGCCTTCATATATTACAATGGCGCAGTACAGGGCTTTTGTATGATGCAACATGTACATTTAAGAGCTGGAGCCACAGCTTTTCTGTGGAAGCTTTGCTAGCAAGTACTTGAACCAGACATCAAGTAGTAGCAAAAACAACACTTCCGTTGGACTTTGTGGAGGGAATAAAAGATATCACTCTTTGGTGCAAATGCAGTTCCAAAAAAATGTATTGTTGATCTTGTTGCCACTATTCAAGTCCTAGTCACACTAAAAAGATGCTTTGATGATAATAGATTGTCCTTGAACCTAAATAAAACTAAAATCATGCTGTTTGCTAACAGCAGAAAGGACACCAGCAAGTACAAATAGACGGTGTGGACATTGAAAGGGTGAACGAAAATACATTTCTGGGGATCACAATAGATGAAAATATGAGCTGGAAACCTCATATTACAAATATACAACATAAGGTGGCCAGAAATATTTCAATATTGAACAAAGCAAAATTTGTTCTCAATCAGAAATCACTCCACACTCTTTATTGCTCTCTGGTTCTACCATATCTTACTTATTGTGTGGAAATATGGGCTAATAACTATAAAAGCAATCTTCACTGGCTAAATGTACTGCAAAAAAGGCCAGTAAGGATAATTCATAATGCCGCCTACAGAGAACATACTAACTCCTTATTTCTAAAATCACAAATACTTCAACTTGCTGATATAGTTCATCTTCAAACAGCTAAAATAATGCATAAGGATAAAAATAAGCCCATCAGACCATCAGAATCCTTACTTCTGCTACGACTTAACTATTTCAACTTTGGCCGAGGTCTTTGGTTTCCGTGGTCCTATTCCACATCTCCATCTGCTATCCTTACCAGCATAAAAAGATATTATTTTACAGTATTGTGCTGGATGAGTGCTCGGCCAAGTAAAGCAATCTTCAGGCTGCAGCTCCATGAATTCGTGAAGATATGGAGTCTTCTCACCAGGCTACCAAAGCAAATGTATTCTTATCCGAAATGATCCAAAATTAACCTTATCCGAAGGTTTAGCTGATAAAGTACTCGTGCTATTGAATGCTGATTATGTTCAGCGTGAAATGTATTCTTGACCTTGGCAATAGTCCTTTTACGAAGCTGTTTCCTTTGTGTCCCGTACTTTGTTCTCCGATGTAATCCAGCCTTTAATAACAACAGCAGCGTGTCCGTCAGGGTGTGCATTGATCAGGTGTAACATGTCCGCCTTTCAAAATATACCGCTCTTCTGCGTGTACGCTGTTTAAAACACGGAGATTGAGTGACTTTGTTCAATATTTGCCTTTCATTTGAGAGTTAATCCAAGCACACATAGCGTATACAAAGATGGACGCCCAGCTGCTTTATTTCAAATAGACGTTTTTTGGTTGTTTCCTCGACTTCTTTGCCCTGTATGGCCTATCTTAGTTATTGGGTTTTCCGAAGTACATCTTTGACCGTACTCACCATTTTTGCACTGATCTTACAAGACTTCTCGTCACGAATGCTCTTGTTTACAATCCCAATGATTGTGGTATTTATGTGCCTGCATATTGGCACCCTTATTGATGCCATATTTGACCCCTTTGGCTACACTAGCTTCCCTGTTTTTTTTTTCACTAGGATGGAACTTAATGGAACCAATGGAACACTCCAAAAGTATACCCCAGCAATGTAGAAACATGTACCGATACAAGTTTCCCGATCGGCATGAGGCGTTGCGATGACGTCAGCCTCCAGCTGGGCTCCTCTGGCGTCAGTTAAGTAATATGAGATTTGCTCTTGGCTGTGCGATCCAAGATGGCTGAATAAACAAGCAATAGTCCGTCGACATTTTCATTAAAGATATCGCTGGAGATCCGATGCAAACCGAGACACGTACTTTTTATATGAAGTTATTCAGAAGCACAAATCATACTTCATGAACATGAGTGTGAAGACCGAACAAAGACAAAAGAAAACTGAAAAAGCATCTTAGGAAGTCACTGCCAGCTCCCTTTAAACACGTTGTCACACTCGTGATCAAAATATATTTAGAATTTTAAAATAAACCAAAATAACGTCATGCCACGGCGGAATGGACAACAATTCACCTCCGGATTCAAACCACATGTGGTGCAGTTCTATCGGGATGGATTCAAACATTTCCACAGAATTAGATGCCAATCCCAATAATAATTGGAATTGAAAGTGCCCCGGTCTAATCCGAGGGGTTAAATGGTAATTTTACGATTTTGTAGCATCCAATTGTGCTGTCACATCGGATTACGTGCAAAGTCGTGGATATTATCGAAAAATGATGTGGTTGTGAAGCGTGATGCATATTTAAATCGCAGTCACACGTGCCGTCATAGCAATGCGTCAATGAATGAACGAAGCTGCTAATACCTATGGGGGGGGGGGGGGGGGTCATCATTTTTAGACTTTGTAGGCCTTTACCTTCAGAAAATCCATCTGACAATGACCATGGACGGTACTTTTCTTATTTGGTGGACAAGGTCTTCCACCCACACGCTGATGCAGACTCATCCATTGTCCATGCCACACTAAGTCAAAGGAGGGCAAGGACACAGAAGGAAGGCTGCACCTTCTGATAGGCCCTTTTTTCCTTTTCTGCTTCACCATGATAAGTAGAAAAAGAGCAATAGGTAAAAGGAGTTTGTCTCTTCGAGCTGTTAACCTGCTCAGAGGCGTCGCTGGAGATACAGGCAGCGCCAGGCTGTGGAAACAATGTCTTCCTTCTCCCGGCATCAAAAGAACGTTCTGTCTGAGAATGTAACGAGTCTAATGAGGACAAGAAGGAGATTAATGGGGAACTTGAAACGGGAGAGGGATAATCATGTCTTCAGTTTGCTTTGGACAGATCTGTCCTTCCCAGAGCCAAAGAGAAATCCAACCGGTCAAGGAGCTAAAAAGACAGATGCCACCAGTCCACAAATCTGACTAAATGACACTTCTCATCGTTCAACTCACTTATTCCAGTTCATAAAGTCACATTTCTCAAGAGGAGGTTGTTTGAAATGCAGATCTACAAAGATTCCTGAAAACCCCTCCAGAGGACGTACAGCCAACCTCCACAAACGCCTTCTCCTCTGATTTTGGGTCAATATTTGCAATAACAGTGGCTTTTGTAGTACTGTATGTGGATAAGATCCAGTTGCAACATCACAACTTTTCTCTTGAATTTGTAACAAGTAACAATGAAAACAAAAATAAACACAGAAAATCATGTATTATGAAAAAAAGGGAAGTGTTGATACTAAAAACTAGCAACACAAAGATTTGTCTTTAAATACTGTATATTACCATAATTCCGTTGTATACGCCACTTGTTTTTGCAGTGTGACGAGGACAAGTGAGGTGGAAGTTGTCAGTTTTGGAAGTCGTATGCACTGATCTCTGAAGTCAGTTGTAGAAATACTATATAGTAATACTACATCCTCTGTCTGGACTACCAAAGGCTGTACTGAATGAAGACGATAGCTCAAGTTAGATGGCTAAAAGAGAGCCAGAGAGACCGACAAAGTGTGTGATGAAGACATTATGTATTAAGTTGTTTAAGTCATTATGTATTAAGTCGTATGCAGCGATCTCTGAAGTCAGTTGTAGAAATACTATGTAGAAATACTACATCCTCTGTCTGGACTACTCGGACTGCCAACAGTCCGCTATCGCCGACTGGTTTCCAAAGGCTGTACTGAATGAAGACGATAGCTCAAGTTAGATGGCTAAAAGAGAGCGAGAGAGACCGACAAAGTGTGTGACGAACACATTATGCTTAAGTGGTTTAAGTCATTATGTATTAAGTCGTATGCAGCGATCTCTGAAGTCAGTTGTAGAAGTACTATATAGAAATACTGCATCCTCTGTCTGGACTACTCGGACTGCCAACAGTCCACTATCGCCGACTGGTTTCCAAAGGCTGTACTGAATGAAGACGATAGCTCAAGTTAGATGGCTAAAAGAGAGCGAGAGAGACCGACAAAGTGTGTGACGAACACATTATGTTTAAGTGGTTTAAGTCATTATGTATTAAGTCGTATGCAGCGATCTCTGAAGTCAGTTGTAGAAGTACTATATAGAAATACTGCATCCTCTGTCTGGACTACTCGGACTGCCAACAGTCCACTATCGCCGACTGGTTTCCAAAGGCTGTACTGAATGAAGACGATAGCTCAAGTTAGATGGCTAAAAGAGAGCGAGAGAGACCGACAAAGTGTGTGATGAAGATGTTATGTTTAAGTCATTAAGTATGAAGTCGTATGCAGTGATCTCTGAAGTCAGTTGTAGAAATACCATGTAGAAATACTACATCCCCTTCTCTGGACTACTTGGACTGCCAAGTTAGATGGCTAAAAGAGAGCGAGAGAGACCGACAAAGTGTGTGATGAAGACATTACGAGGTTGGTTTTAGGTGTGGAAATGCGCTACCTATCAGATTTCAACTAATGCTTATTCATTCTGGAAGCTGTGTTCGCTGAAATCAGATTTTAGGGCCACGCTGGCATCACTTCCTTGGTACAAACACGTACTCACACAACACCAATGTCTTCTAAATCTACAATGTTGCAGAAAATCTTTATTCTTTTTGTCAGATGTTGACTAAAATGCTAATTTGGCCGTTCTTTGGTTTGTTTGTGGACAAGCCACGCGTGTATTTTGGCTCACTTTAAAACATGAAAATCCTGCTGTAGAAAATCCACGTGCTTGTGATTCCGTACTTTCATAGCCTGTCAGTGGATAATCTCCTGTTTCCTGCATGACAGATAGAAGCTAAATGTATAGGTTGGCGTGATGGATCACACTGGCTCTGTACTGTTTATCAGTGCTCAAACAGTGAAGATATAGGCCCATATAAAAGTGACCTCCGGTTTGATTTATTAGGTTGACTTACAGCATAGATCCTTCATTCTCAGGGCCACATAGTCCAACGACGAGCGCCGCACAGACGGCGATGCGTTGTACCGCTGACAAATCCATCCTTGGTGTCGTCTGATGGGCTTTGTCTCCACTAGAATGGATTCATTCTAATATGTTCTTCTCATGCTGGTGACGCATGCAGCAGTTTAGTCTTTTATTCGGATTCTCGTGTTCAACTGAACGCCGACAAAGGAGAATCCAGACTTACTGAGGGCGATCGCTGCCGTGCTTTTTCCAGCTGACTTTGGCCAAGAGCCGGGTTAAAATACCCTGAACTGATCACCCGTCAATTACACCTGACATGTTTTTGGGACTGGTACCTCTAACGGAGTTCCCAGTAGAGAAAGTACAAATACATTCAAACTGATAATCTGTGAAAGTAGACTTAAGAAAGTCCATTTTATTTACGGCCGTCTGAGAGGAAGTGTGCAGTCGGGCTGCAGATAACAGCCAGTTGATATAGAGTCTGGGAAACTGGTGGACTTGCTTGGGAGTTTTATGGCACTGCAGTCAGCTGTAAGGTGCTGTCATCCTGTTTTCACTCTCTTTCTCGTCTTTGTTTCATCTATGGTCTGCATAATTTGGCGATTTTCGTTCAAGTCCTGAGGGGTGAACGATACAACAAAACCAAGTTAATACAAGGGGGTTGCATTCTCAGACCTGCCGGGTGGAGACAAGTTGGAACATCTATGCGGTTGATCTGACAAATCTTCAGTAGAATTGATCACATTTGGGATTACGGCAGGTTATACTTGGACATCAACAACGATGGAGAAAAACAATCACACGCCAAGGTCGGTTGGATTGCAATTGTGCTTCCAATAACGCCTTGCACGCTGCCTCGTCCATATTACTGTGTTAGAATTCATGGTACTGATGCCATAGTTCAGTCTGATTAGCTTCTGCCTGCCCTGTTTGTCATATTTAAATCATTCTATCTTGTGGCATCCCTACTTTATTTATTCTAAATTATTTACATTATTTGTACAAATTACTGTTTACGCTGTACATTGTTCATATTTGATGTCATCTATTTATTCTCCACATTATTATTTATTATTTATTATTATACGGGAGCCCGGCAACGACCTTTCGTTGGCAATTTCACTGCTGTGTTATTGTGCAATGACAATAAAGAAAGTCTATATCTATCTATCCATCCATCCATCCACCCATCCATCATCCACCCACCCATCCAATCCATCCACTCATCCATCTACCCACCCATCCATCCACCCATCCATCTAATCCATCCAATCCATCCACTCATCCATCTACCCATCCATCCACCCACCCACCCATCATCCATCCACCCATCCATCCATCCATCCATCCACCCATCCAATCCATCTACCCATCTACCCATCCACGCATCCACCCATCCACCCATCCACTCATCCATCCATCCATCCATCCATCCACCCATCCCATCCATCTATCCATCCATCCACCCATCCACTCATCCACTCATCCACCCATCCATCCACCCATCCAATCCATCCACTCATCCATCCATCCACCTATCCATCCAATCCATCCACTCATCCATCTACCCATCCATCCACCCACCCACCCATCATCCATCCACCCATCCATCATCCACCCACCCATCCAATCCATCCACTCATCCATCTACCCACCCATCCATCCACCCATCCATCTAATCCATCCAATCCATCCACTCATCCATCTACCCATCCATCCACCCACCCACCCATCATCCATCCACCCATCCATCCATCCATCCATCCACCCATCCAATCCATCTACCCATCTACCCATCCACGCATCCACCCATCCACCCATCCACTCATCCATCCATCCATCCATCCATCCACCCATCCCATCCATCTATCCATCCATCCACCCATCCACTCATCCACTCATCCACCCATCCATCCACCCATCCAATCCATCCACTCATCCATCCATCCACCTATCCATCCAATCCATCCACTCATCCATCTACCCATCCACCCACCCATCCATCCATCCACCCATCCAATCCATCCAATAATCCACCCATCCATCCATCCACCCACCCATCCATCCACCCACCCATCCATCATCCACCCAGCCACCCACCCATCCATCCATCCATCCATCCATCCACTTATTCCCTTGTTTGTTTGAGTTCCTAGTGCCAAAACACTCCTATTGGCTCTAATTCAAATCCTCTGGCCCTCCATTGGCCAAGGTCTTAACCCCCTGAGGTGATACAGGTGATACTGTGGATATTAGGACCAATACTCCCACCCCTACTCCTCATCGTTTGTTGCCATTAGTCAGTGATGGAACGTAAATCATTTGCCAAGGCGACTTTTCTTCCAGTATGTGTGTACACCCAAATCATTCCCAGCCCGAAAGCCAATGTCCATATAATTGATGACTCGTATTCTAACTGAAAATGAAAATGCAGCATCATGAGGGATAAATTCCATTTTCTTAAAACATCACATTGTGGTCAAGAATGTCTGAGCGCTGTGCTTCTGTCGCAAGACCGGGAGCTGTGTGTGTGTGATCACATGCCGTATTGTTATGAATATGTGAGGGGAAGTGTGCCATTACTTTTTAGCTGTGTGGTCAGGTTGGGAGTCCCGTCCAACACGGCCACACAATAAGTTCCATAAACCAGCATGCAGGGAGAGGAGCACAGAAAGAGAAACAAAGCAGGCATCACAAGCCTTAATGTGCATGTCCTCTCAATACATGAATGCACGTCTCTGTCTCAGGAGGTCCTCCACAGCCGCTGCCATTTTTTTCCATGTCATCATTTCTTATTCTTTTACGCAAGCTCACGAAGAACACACACAAAGTGAGCTTCAAGTGAATTCTTATGTCATTTCTTTCCGTCTTCTTTTGTGAAGGAAATGTAACATACGTGATTTCATTTGCAGCAGACGGCTTCTGAGCTGGTATGTAAGCCCGATGGTTGAGCCTCACCACAACCGCCGCTACTGCCGCGCTTCTTTGAAGCAGCACCTTCCAGTCTCCTGTTATATAACCTTTAACCAACTACAGATTTCTCGCCGCGTCTCTTTCTTGAGAGGCACAGGACCACATGCGTGCCGAGAAGGGGGGCGGTGGGGGTGGGCGCACCACATGCAGATGATCGTCTGTCAGTTTGCGGACTCATGGTCAGGCCTTCATGGTGACAGTAAGGCTCCAGGAATGTCTGCAGCACTCATTCTCCACCATCTTTCCAGCCTCAGCCCCAGTAATGTAGGCTAAATCCCCCCTGCAGAATTATTTGCAGTGCAGGAAGGATTGCTTGGGTTCAACCGCAGGACTCTCCTTTTGGGTCCTGCATTAAACCTTTTCACTCCATTTTGTCGCAAAATACATATGTGATATTTATAAATGATATGGAGTCAATTCATACGACATGGCATGCAATGTATAGCCAATGTAGAAGTGAAAATATACATTAGGTTGATTTTCTTAATCACACTTTTATTTCATTCATTCATTCATTTTCTATCGCTTATACTCACGATGGTCACGGGGTGCTGGAGCCTATCCCAGCTGTCTTCGGGCAAGAGTATACGCTGGACTGGTGGCCAGCCAATCACAGGGCACATATAGACAAACAACCATTCACACTCACATTCATACCTGTGACCGATTAACCTAGCATGTTTTTGGAATGTGAGAGGAAACCGGAGTACCTGGAGAAAACCCACGCATGCACGGGGAGAACATGCAAACTCCACACAGAGATGGCCCAGGGTGGGATTGAACTCGGGTCTCCTACCTGTGAGGTCTGCGCGCTAACCACTCTACCACCGTGCAGCCCCAGTTTTATTTGGCTCATGTAAAAAAATTGTAACAGCGGTGGTAAAATATGGTGGTGGCAGTGTGATGGTCTAGGCCCGTTTTGCTGACTCAGGACCTGGACGACTTGCTGTGATAAATGGAAGCATGAATTCCGCTGAAGGAGAATATCCGGCCATCTGTTGGTGACCTCAAGCTGAAAGCAACCAACAAATCCACCTTTGAATGGCTGAATAAAAAACCAAATGAAGACTTTGGAGCGGCCTAGTCCAAGTCCCGAGCTGAATCCTTTTGAGATGCTGTGGCATGACCTTAAAAGGGCGCCACAGATGGCCTCCAATTTGGCTGAATGACAACAATTCTGCAAAGATGAGTGGGCCACAATTCTTCCAAGAGACTCATTGCAAGTTATCACAAACGCTTGATTGCAGTTGTTGCCGCTAAGGGTGGCTTTCGGGGAAAATCGCCTTTTGAAGCCACTGTACACTGTCTATAATGTAATGTAAACAGCATGCTACATAGTACATCAAATGAGTCCTTACCATCAACCTAGATTAAAATAAAAAATGTTTTTACAATAATCTAATAAATACATCTGTTTCCTGTTCATTTTAGAGTATTAATTTTCATGAGAAATCGTGCCACTAACAGGATATAGAACCATGCAGCGGCAGCAGCTCTCAGCCGGTTTGGCCCATTCAAGTGCCGTGCGGCATCAGAGTGTAAGTGATGAAAGGACATTTTTTATGCATCACAGAATTCCTCTTGGCTCGCCTCACGCCATGCACACGCGCTTCAAAACGCTTTTCTCATCTGACCACAACCGGCATCGCATCCTCATTCTCGCTGACCCATTTTGTGAAAGTCTCCTCGCTAAGAGAAGAAGCTGCAGGCAAGAAATATTTAGACGGATCACAAGCTTGGATCCTTGCTTTGAAAGCCACGACGGTGCTGCTGACAGCATCTAGTGGATGGACTAATTGGGCTATGGAGACTGCGTCTCTGCAAGGGGCTGCTCTGATGTAATTTGGAAGGAGACCCCTCCACCCCCCCTACAACCCGGCCCCACAACTCCATTGTGTAGATAAGTATGTCATCGCTGGCACAGACGTACATTTAGGATCTAATGGGCAGAAAAATAGTAGCTGAAGGTCGTTGAGGTGTTGGAATAGACCGACGGTCACTAGGGTGCATCAAAAAACACAATTATTGAATTTTGATATGGCTGGGTACTAAAAGTGTTCCAATATATGTCAAAACAACACAGAAAATATTTTTCCAATACATGATTATTTATGGGTGCCACCATACATCTGTTTTTGTGGAATAAAGTGGTGAACAGTTCAATGGTCGCCATGGAGATTTGAGGTCAGCAAAGACTGCAGCTCAAGAACTCTCATGTGATCTTTATGTTTTTCTTGGTATTTATACTCCTATTACATATTACTAGCAAATTTGTGGTTTTGTCTTTGTAATTTGAATGATTTGTAGTCATATTTATAGGTACTTAGTGCTTATTGCCTCTACTGTAGCTAACATTAGCTAGATAGCGAGAGAGCTAGAGAGAGAGAGCTAGCTAGAGAGAGAGAGAGCTAGCTAGCTAAAGAGAGAGAGAGCTAGCAAGCTAGAGAGAGAAAGAGAGAGAGAGAGCTAGCTAGAGGGAGTGAGCTAGCTAAAGAGAGAGAGAGAGCTAGCAAGCTAGAGAGAGAGAGCTAGCAAGCTAGAGAGAGAGAGCTAGCTAGCTAGAGAGAGAAAGAGCTAGCAAGCTAGAGAGAGAGAGAGAGAGAGCTACCTAGCTAAAGAGAGAGAGAGAGCTAGCAAGCTAGACAGAGAGAGAGAGAGCTAGCTAGCTAGAGAGAGAGAAAGAGCTAGCAAGCTAGAGGGAGAGAGAGAGAGCTACCTAGCTAAAGAGAGAGAGAGAGAGCTAGCAAGCTAGAGAGAGAGAGAGAGAGCTAGCTAGCTAGAGAGAGAGAAAGAGCTAGCAAGCTAGAGAGAGAGAGAGAGAGCTAGCTAGAGAGAGAGAGCTAACTATCTAGAGCGAGAGAGAGCTAGCTAGCTAGCTAGCTAGCTAAAGAGAGAGAGAGAGCTAGCTAGCTAGAGAGAGAGAGCTAGCTAGCTAGAGAGAGAGAGAGAGAGCTAGCAAGATAGCCTTCCTTTATTGTCATTGCACAATAACAGCAGTGAAAATGCAAATCAAATGTCGTTGCCTGGCTCCCGTATAATAAATAATAATAATGTGGAAAATAAATGATGACATCAAATATGAACAACATTTCAGCTAACATTAGCTAGCTACAGTTTGCTAATGACAGTTAGCTAATAGCTGAGCAAGCCTAACATCAACAAGAGTAATATAGAGTAGACAGTATTACTGATGCCTCATATTTATTGAGAGTAGTACTGTAGTCCTACATAATGTGATATACACTTGTCCATTTATTATTTTAGTCACTGTGCAGCACAACCCACCAGCTCTCCTAAGATGCTGCCCTCAACAACTAGTTCCTTTCAGACTAGCAGTCTCATCTTGGTCTTTGGTCTGGGCCCCCTTTGATGACCCTATAATGAAAATGATGCTGTATACAAGTTCATTGTACTCAACATTTCCAGGTCAACTTTTTGGCAATTAGACTAGAAATTGCACATTTTCCGAAATTTTGCAAAACTTTATGAGTGAGGTGGCACCCCTAAATCTCAATGGATTTCCTCAAAACTTTTGCCAAATTGATATTATGAATTGAAAATTTCCCATTCAAATTTGTTGCACCCTAACGGTCACCTATGGTCATCAGCTTTGGGTAGTGACCGAAAGGACAAGATGGCGGGTACAAGCGGCCGGAATTAATTTTCCCCGTAGGGTAGCTGGGCTCGCCACAAGAATTGATTACCGACACGAACTGAGGTTCTATAGGACTACAAAACCCATTTTCCATAGAATCAGTTTGGACAATTAAACCAAAGACCTTTTCAATGAAGAGTTCAGAAGGTCCCAGCTAATGGAGTTCTTTAAGGATTAGAGGGGTCTAATTACAAATAATAACAGTGCTTATTCCTGTGTACTTGGTGCATAAATCACAGTGACAGCAGAGTATTGAGTGGAACTACAGGGTGAGGGGGTAGTACTGTTGTGCTGACACCCACACACAAGGCCTTGGCAAGTGGGTGGTTTTTAAGCTGCAGGGACTTTGACAGGCTCCATTAGCCAACACTTAACTCTGACACTGAGGAGTGAACACAGACGGCATCTCCCAGAGCCACCGGATCACACCAGCCGATAGTCTTGTGACAAGGAAGAATGCAGGAGATAGTCGTGTGAACGCAGCAGAAGTATTCCACAGCAAAGACGATCACAAACCATCAGTGGTCACCTCAATATTGCAATATCTGTCTGCAGTACTTGCAGCATATAATCACTCATGTTGTTTTGATATTTCCTCTAACGGTCAGGAAACACAACGGTCAGAAAAGATGGTAGACCACCATCAAGTTGTCGGTGTGGGCCAAAACTACAAGGAAAACCTTCCAGCTGGTTTGTGTGACTTTGCAGTCATCGAGACGGGGATCTCTTTGGCTAGCAACGTACAATGAAATGGTTTTAGACTTTCGGATTTATTGCTGGAGAAAAGCCCAATGTAATTGGAGAGGATGAAGTCAAACGATGAAAAGGACTGGTTTCCAAATTTCCAAGGACCATCGTATAAATGACAACCTTTCTTTACCAAAACAAATTGTGACGATATGTAAAAAGATCAAGGTAAATACAAGCAGAACCTTCCCAGGAATGGTCGGCACAAGAGTGACCTGAATGACCTGAAGAGTGCATCGACGACTCATCCAAGAGGTCACAAAAGACCCCACAACAACATCCAAAGCAATGCAGGCCTGTAATTTTTGCCTCAGTTAAGGTCAGGGTTCATGACTCCGCCAAAAGAAAGACACTGGGCAAAAACGACCTGCATGGAGCAATTTTGACGAATATTCTGTGTTCTGACGAGACAGAAGGTGATCTTTTCGGATGGTGCGTGTCTCAGGACATCTGGCGTAAAAGTAATGCTGCATTTCAGACAAGATCATCTTAGCGGTGGTAAAATATGGTGGTGGCAGTGTGATGGTCTGGGCCCATTTTGCTGACTCAGGACCTGGACGACTTGCTGTGATAAATGGAAGATAAAATATTCTGTGTTCTGACGAGACAGAAGGTGATGTTTTTGGATGATGGGTGTCCCAAGACATCTGGTGTAAAAGTAATGCTGCATTTCAGATAAAGATCGTCAAAGCAGTGGTAAAATATGGTGGTGGCAGTGTGATGGGCTGGGCCCGTTTTGCCGACTCAGGACCTGGAAGACTTGCTGTGATAAATGGAAGACAAATGGACGAGACAGAAGGTGGTCTTTTTGGATGGTGGGTGTCCCAAGACATCTGGTGTAAAAGTAATGCTCCATTTCAGATAAAGATAATCAAAGTAGTGGTAAAATATGGTGGTGGCAGTGTGATGGTCTGGGCCCATTTTGCTGACTAAGGACCTGGAAGACTTGCTGTGATAAATGGAAGCATGAATTCTGCTGATGGAGAATATCCGTCCATCTGTTGGTGACCTCAAGCTGAAAGCAACCAACAAATACCAGCAGAAAGAAGTGATTTAAATCACGGTCGACTGACAGGATATTGACAGATACTCAACTTAGTACAACTCAAAGAGTTTGACACAAACCTTCAACATGGTTGTCAAATCCTAAATTGCATGTTTCTCATTTTAACTCTAGGAACTCATTTCGGCCGCTTTGTACGCCGCTCCTCTGACCTCCATATTACCTGTCGTTGGCCCAAATAGTGCTCAGTCACGCTTAAGACACACCGACTCTCCGAGTTCACCAACAGCTGCTTTGTGCAGCAAAATAGCTGATGTGTGCTCAAAAAGCGGAGTCGCTGCGGGAATTCAGCATCCACTGTCAAATTTCATCTGCTTGCACTGAAGCAGGGATAAAATGTTAACGACAAAAACAGAGCTCATAAACGATCACTGTTGTTGTGGCACAAAATAAAATCCAACCTGGACCATAAATAAAATGAACAGAATTTATTCTGTACCATTTGCAACTCCATGAGTGACAGGTGACGAACACTGTCCAGCCAATGATGGGATCCCGTTGGTAGCCGACCAATCCATTAATTAGTTCAGTGTTTTTCAACCTTCTTTGAACCATGGCATGTTTTTTACATTGTAAAAATCTTGTGGCACACCACTAACCAAAAATGTTCCAAAATGTCACCACGACCTCACACGTGCATCAATAAGTCTATGGGAGGAACAAGGTAGGTGTTGCCACACGGACCAATATTACGTTGCTCTGCCAGTCTTTACACCACAGACACTCCACAGTAGCCACGTTTTTACATGACCACTTTTTCTCTTTCCGAATGACCTTTCGGGAAACAATGGTATCCATGGAAAGGAATATTCCAATCTCTTGTCTACATGCACCGTGAAACAGAATAGTCAATAGGACATGCGCAGTAAAACGTAAACATCAACATCACGTATTTCCGGCTTCCCCGAGTTTTTCTTTCATTTGTTGGAATAACTCCGTATTGCCAGTTTTTCATCTGTCCAGTCTTGAAATTTAGTTTGAATCAAAAACAAACTTTGCTTAGTCCAGTGCCGATTGCTGGCCTCCATTTTTAAAAGTAAAGAACGTCTGGATCTGCGTGTTACGTCATATCTGAGCATGCGCTGAAAGAACGCACCCGGGATCAATTTAAACAGGAAAAGATCAAATTCAATCTTGATCATATTTTATAATTAAACTCAGGACATGTTTTATATAGATATATATTTTCTTTTTTAATAAAACTGCACTTGTGAATGGCGTATAGAAGGGTTTAGTTTCTGTTCCACAGATGGCGCTAATGCACACGAAAGCTGCTTGCCAACCGCCAATAAACAACAGAAGAAGAAAAACACCAGGAAGAAGAAGGCACCCTGACAACTTTCCGTTTGAGCGGGTACAAGATACCTCAATCGGATTGGTTAAAGGAATATTCCATCCCCGTTCAATTCTTTCCGTTTGAGCAAATAAACCAAAGTGAATTGGAATATTTGGGTCCATGTATACCATTGACATAATGGCTATTGACATCATATTTGCAAATGATGATTAATAAATGTTAATTATAAAAAGTGATATTGGATAATTCCGGTTTCTCAAGGTACACTAGTGTACCGCGGCACAGTGGTTGAAAATCACTGAATTAGTCCACTAGTCGCTGGTTTGCAGGTCAATATAGTAGCTACTAGTGGAGGGCACACAACAATTGTTTTTTTCCGAGTGGTCAGAATATCTGGATACAGAAAGTGTTACGTCCCAGAACTTGTTTAGTACGCATGTACCACAGAATGGACATTTTATCGTTTTTGGACAGGTGTGATCTGATGGCGTTCACAGAGTTCTAAGGAATTCTCATGTTTATCCGTGTGCTCAGAGGGAACATGGCCAGCATCCTCACTGAGATCACCAAGATGGCCGCAGTCCAGAAAAGTCCCATAAGATAGTATTTTGAAGCGGGGCCATGCATATAAACACTGTGGTTATGACATATCCCCCATCAGGGAAGACCAAGCGACCTCATCATTCCACTGCAGCGGTGAGTCTTGTAATTATTTCCATTAACAAGGCCCACAGTAGATTGCTAAATCAATCCCATTTCCTAAATGTGGGATGGAAAATAGGGAAGAACGTAGTGTTTTTGAACTAACCAATAACCGCAATTATGTGTGCACTGTAACCTGAAAGGAACGAGCAGTCGTTTCTATCCACGAGTTTTGCTTCAAACAAAAATGGCGTTTGACCCCAATGGTGATGCGCGCCACTGTTGGCATAAAATGCCAAATGTTGCAGAGGTCATCCATGCCGTGTGATTGTGTGTACAGACAGAGAGCAAAATCACAGCTAAGCTGGGATGCTGAATGAGCAGTGAATGGAAAAGTCAGCCAATGATGGGACAGGCAGAGCATGCGGAAACGCAAGCCGCAGCACGATGGAAGAAAACATGCAGACCGAGGTTATAGCACCCAGACCTTTTTTAGTCATATTATTTCTTGTTTTTGAAAATAAAATTGAAATAAATCACCTCTTGCACAAAAATAGATCCCTGGTAGCGGTCACTTGCATGGTCACTTCCTGTTGGGGAAGTGTGTTCATGACTTGTGAGTTATAAATCAAATACCCGTATTGTTTCAGTGGTACAGATAGGTGCTGTGTTCCGCATGTTTTATGTATTGTGTTATTTTTGGTTGCACCGTGAGTGATGTAGACATTTGGGTTCGATCCTCGAGCTGGTTGAGGTTTATCGCAGAATGTTTGCTGTGCAACTCAAGTTAACAAGTTTAGGGCAAATAAGATGGTTTTCTACCAATAAACACACAATTGGGACTTTTAGACAAACAACCATTCACACTCACATTCATACCTATGGACAATTTGGAGTGGCTAATTAACCTAGCATGTTTTTGGAATGTGGGAAGAAACCGGAGTAAAACCCACACATGCACGGGGAGAACATGCAAACTCCACACAGAGATGACCGAGGGTGGAATTGAACTCAGGTATCCTAGCTGTGAGGCCTAACCACTAGACCACCGTGCAGCCCGCCACTATTTTATTTTAACAATAAAAAATAATACACAGTTACAAATCCCGTTTTGAAGTTTGGCTTCTACATGTTGTTTGTTGCGAGTAGCAACCTGTCCCACTTTGTTTGATGGTCCATGAACGCACCATTGTGTGCTAACTTTCTCCCACACTGTATAGACTTCTGTATTATATATTTTTTTTATGTATTGAGGGTGGAATTGAACCCTGGTCTCCTAGCTGTGAGGTCTGCACGCCAACCACTCAACCACCGTGCAGCCCCTGTTAATAACTAGTGTCTTCATTTGGGGGGAGTTACAGAGTTGCTTTTTATTTTAATTGGTTTTATTTTTTATACTTTTGTTGATTTGCTTCTTGTTTTAAATATTTTAATATCTATTTTACTGTTTCTTATTTGATCTTTTAATTTTGGATGAAATTAAATTTGTACCTTTATTTATTGTATTTTATTTGTACTTTTTATTTTACTAGTTTTACTTTACTATTTTACTTTAGAAACTCTGTTTATAAAATGTACTATATAAATAAAATGGATTGGATTGGATCATTTTTAGTTCATGATTCAAATTTTTGGACATGGCTCTGTATATGTTCACATATTTATCTCAGGATTCCTGAGCGGTCAGTAAGTCTGCAGGCTTATCAGACCGATGAGGACACAATTAGAGTGCTTGTGTGGAGGGAAGAACTCCTTCCTTGCACACCCTAGTAATAACAATCCCTGTTGGACATTTTTTGCCTGGCACAGATTAGATCAGGACCTGAGTCTGATGCTTTGGTTTGTGTTTTAGCAAGTCTTTAGCTTTTACCGTTTGGAGGCCCTCTCTCCCTTGGGAACGCTCAGTTGAGCTGCAGGGAAAGTCCGACTGCAACACACACTGGTCTGAAACGCCAGGATGTGCCGGCAGGAAACGACCTAGACCTTTGGAAGTCATTAGAGCCTTCATCTGATAGCGCAGGGGTCCACTTCAGCAGCTCCCATCACCGTCATGGGCCCCGACTCCACTCTTTCTAGTGCATGTGTCGATGCCTCCAAGGCTGACTGGAGCTTTTAACCTCACTACTGGTGATTTCTCTTTCCTTTTCCTGATGAATTATCACCCAGTTAACCCCGGGCTCACACTGAATCCGTCACGGCTCCGTTGCGGCTGCTGGAAGAATTTCACAAGATTGAAATCCCTGTTGTAAGCTCACACTAGCTCCGTGTGGTGCAGCTCCATGTAGTTCCGTCAGCCGTACGGCACAACGGAAATAATCCGTACGGATGCTGCACACACCGTAGCACTCTCATATCATATCAATACAAGAAACCGATGGTAATGGTAATGGTTTTATTTCATTTGAACATGAATCAGATTACAATTGAGTACATCCCATAATCAGTTCCCTTTTTCAAGCCTACCCCTCTATCTGGTACTTTTACAATGTATTTTCCTTCACCCTTTCAATGTCCACACCGTCTATTTGTATTTGCTGGTCCGTGTCCTTTCTGCTGTTACCAAACAGCATGATTTTAGTTTTATTTAGGTTCAAGGACAATCTATTATCATCAAACCATCTTTTTAGTGTGACCATTTCTTCTTTCTAATGTTAAGTGTAGGCTAGAGGTCGGCAACCTTTACCATCTAGCTGGAGCCAATCCCAACTGACTTGGGGTGAAAAGTAGTAGTATTTTCTGGAGTATTCTTTAGAAGAAAAAACAAATGTTAAGTGTAGGCTAGGGGTCGGCAACCTTTACCATCTAGCTGGAGCCAATCCCAACTGACCTGGGGTGAAAAGTAGTAGTATTTTCTGGAATATTTCTTTAGAAGAAAACACAAATGTTAAGTGTAGGGTAGGGGTCGGCAACCTTTACCATCTAGTTGGAGCCAATCCCAACTGACTTGGGGTGAAAAGTAGTAGTATTTTCTGGAGTATTTCTTTGGAAGAAAACACAAATGTTAAGTGTAGGCTAGGGGTCGGCAACCTTTACCATCTAGCTGGAGCCTATTCCAACTGACTTGGGGTGAAAAGTAGTAGTATTTTCTGGAGTATTTCTTTAGAAGAAAACACAAATGTTAAGTGTAGGCTAGGGGTCTGCAACCTTTACCATCTAGCTGGAGCCAATCCCAACTGACTTGGGGTGAAAAGTAGTAGTATTTTCTGGAGTATTTCTTTAGAAGAAAACACAAATGTTAAGTGTAGGCTAGGGGTCGGCAACCTTTACCATCTAGCTGGAGCCAATCCCAACTGACTTGGGGTGAAAAGTAGTAGTATTTTCTGGAGTATTTCTTTAGAAGAAAACACAAATGTTAAGTGTAGGCTAGGGGTCGGCAACCTTTACCATCTAGTTGGAGCCAATCCCAACTGACTTGGGGTGAAAAGTAGTAGTATTTTCTGGAGTATTTCTTTAGAAGAAAACACAAATGTTAAGTGTTGGCTAGGGGTCGGCAACCTTTACCATCTAGCTGGAGCCTATCCCAACTGACCTGGGGTGAAAAGTAGTAGTATTTTCTGGAATATTTCTTTAGAAGAAAACACAAATGTTAAGTGTAGGGTAGGGGTCGGCAACCTTTACCATCTAGTTGGAGCCAATCCTAACTGACTTGGGGTGAAAAGTAGTAGTATTTTCTGGAGTATTTCTTTAGAAGAAAACACAAACGTTAAGTGTAGACTAGGGGTCGGCAACCTTTACCATCAAAAGAACCATTTTACATCCCCCATAATCCAAAAACAATATCTTATAAACTTTCAAAAGTGGGAATCGTTCTTAATTTGACAAGTTTTATGTAGAATACAACAAATTGTTGCTCTGCTTCTTCCTACTTCTTTGTTGGCATTTCAAATGTGAATTGTGAACGTGTGATGCATTCACTGGTAAGATGATATGCATGTTTGAAATAAACCAACCTAAAGTAAACACTACTTAAGGCCTGCGTACTGCAGCGAGAGGCACAGACCACTAGTCCAGCAATAGGGGGGGGTAACTAAATTTTTAAACAAATGCCATTTTAGCACTTTAATTATTGAAAGCTCCCAGTGAGGCGTGAATAACTTGGGCATAATGCAGCCCCAGAGAAATGTTAGCATCACACAGTATATCCTGCAGATTTGGACTGTTTGCTACGAAGGTGACGAAAAAGACAGCGAGTGTTGAGTTGCATCAGTCGGCAAGGATGTGGCAGCGCGAGAACAAGTTCATCCAGAAGATGACCTCAATTTACAGATTAGCGATTTATTCAACGCGGCTTCCAGATGAGGGAATCCCGCTGATCAGCGAGCATGTCCGAGCAGATTAGAGCGCCAGGTGCTACCGATGTCCTTCTCTTCACTTTAGACCCTCCGATTCGCCCAAAAAGACCTGCTGGATGTGATGTCGTGTATTTGAAGGAATTATTACTGTACTGCAGGTCGGTTGTCTCAAATCATGTTCAAGCCTCATTCTCAATCCTCAATTCAATGAGAACATGGATGGCACTTTGCTTTGCCTTTAAAGGCTAACACAGATGTGCTGGTGCAGTGTGTGTGTGTGTGTGTGTGTGTGTGTGTGTGTGTGTGTGTGTGTGTGTGTGTGTGCATGTACCAGGCTTTTATAAACACCACCGTCAATGTTCACTGTAACCCGGGGCTTCTACTGCTCGAAATTGAAGCAAATCGCCTTTAAAAAAAAACACATGAGGCATTGGATAAAGATTACTGTTGGATTCATGGAGCATTTGAAATGCTATTTTACACAACGGAGCGACGCATTTCAGATGATTTTCTAATAAAGGTTGCATAGACAAATACCTTGTACCATAAAAGCACCACAAGAACAGGGAAATCCTGCTTAGTTATGTCGTTGTATTGTTTTTGATATTTCTCTATGTTTATTCATTCATTCATTTTCTACCGCTTATCCTCACCAGGAGCCTATCCCAGCTGTCTTCTACATCCTGGACTGGTGGCCAGCCAATCACAGGGCACATATAGACAAACAACCATTCACACTCACATTCATACCTATGGACAATTTGGAGTGGCTAATTAACCTAGCATGTTTTTGGAATGTGGGAGGAAACCGGAGTACCCGGAGAAAACCCACGCATGCACGGGGAGAACATGCAAACTCCACACAGAGATGGCCGAGGGTGGGATTGAACTCTGGTCTCTTAGCTGTGAGGTCTGTGCGCTAACCACTGTATGTTTATGTTTATGTCAATACAACCAACATCTTTAAACGTAGCTTCTGAATGTCTTATATTTCTATTTCCCATCACTATCAGGTCCTATTCAACCACGGACCAACAATAATGTCTTTTGAAAAGTCGCAAAAGATGAAAGATTTTACTGACTTGGTAATGGTAATGGTAATGGTAATGGTAATGGTAATGGTAATGGTTTTATTTCATTTGAACATGCATCAGATTCCAATTGAGTGCATCCCATAATCAGTTCCCAGTTCCACATGTCCAAAAGGAGTAGGAAGAAGCAAAGCTTATTAAATCCTACCCCTCCATCTGGTACTTTTACAATCACTAACTGTTACATTTGTTCACTTCCTGCTTTTCTAATTTAATTTAATTTAATTTAATTTAATTTAATTTAATTTAATTTAATTTAATTTAATTTAATTTAATTTAATTTAATTTAATTTAATTTAATTTAATTTAATTTAATTTGACCATCCAATGCCATAATGGGTACCATAGAGCGTGTCAATATAGTGATATATATAGCACATCATGACTGGTTCAAGTCTCTTCATCCTTGTATTTAGCAAACATCAACTGCTTGTATTGTTTCTTGAATTGGCTCATCGTTGTGCATTGTTTGATTTCCTTACTCAATCCATTCCATAGTTTGATTCCACATACTGAAATGCTATGGCTAGCATAACGTAGGGTGTCTTCTGTGAAAAAAAGACTATTTTTGGAAAGTATGTGAGGATCCACTGTGGATTGTCGTTGTTGCAGAGACGTTGATAGCGTTTCCTGTAGCGGGCCATGCTGAAGCCCGAGTTGAAGCACTTATTGTATTGCGCAGTACCTCATGAACAGCAGGGAGCGTGCCCCCCCCCCCACCCACCCCTGTTTACAATGTCCCAGCTTAACCAAATGACAACTGTAAGCTGTTTGAGAGGTTTCTCATTTTTGTCTGTTTACTTAAGGCAGCCTTTCCACCATTAAATGACGTCCAAGAGCCACTGCCAAAGACTAAATAGGGCTTTGAAAGTCCACCCCCCCCCCCCCATATATATTCAATTTAAGAGGCTCTAAGACTTTGCCTTAAAAAGTCTGTGTTTGGGGTACAGTGCAGCCGAGGTGTTTGTCGTAAAAGAGCGCCAGAGAACGAGGCCGCCATGTGGCCCCTCACTTCCTTCTTTCTTTGAATCCGACAACGGCCTTGGCGAGTGTCGGCGCCATGCTCCGCCGCCACGGTGATGCGGCTAAACACTACAACAGCAGGAGATGCACGGCGGCTTAAAAGCCTCCCTGCCACATAAACGTTACAAGGAAAAAAGACGAGGAGAAAGGCTGCCGTGTGAGATGCTAACTGATTGGACTCGTGGGACCTGACCCAGTCCGCTGCAGCTCTTTCTCAAGGACAGGAAGTCCTCTTGTCTCTGCTTAGATGATCTTTGCTTTTTATGGCCGTCACTGCTCCAAGGTTACAATTCATCTCCACCTTTTCATAACATAAAGCCAGTACAGTAAACTCTCACCACTTTGGTCCTACTCCTTAGGATCCTTAGGATCCTTAGCTCCCTACCACCTTAGTGAGGATAAGTGGCATAGAAAATGGATGGATGGAACCCGATTCCAGCGGTGGGGTGTATAACCAATGAACCGCCATAAATGAGGGATTACTGTCATTTCAAAAACATCCAAGATGAAGGATCAGTCCAAGGTCTAACTGCGGTCTTGGCTCCTTCGCTGTTATACCCCAAATTCTTCTTTTGAATCCTCCCATGATTGTTTGTGTCTGCGCACCTCATCCCTCCCTGCGCAGACAGACACATTCTCTAATAGCATATTTACACCCCTGCAGGAGGAAGTATTAAAGCTGTCTGCCAGTATCGCTAAATTACTACAATACAGTACATAAAGTACCGTGCAAAATGTCTTAGGCAACATTAGGTACAAGGCAGGAATCAGCACCCGCAAACACAGAGTCCATGATTCATGGTTCGAGTCCAAGGGTGCCACTTCTAGGTTGTGGATGAGATCCTGCTCGGGACACCTCCCAGACTCCTCCCTGAGGAGGTGCATGTTCAGGGCACATTAGAGCAGGTGGAGGCCTTGGGGTAGACCCAGGACACATTGGAGAGACTATAGTATGTGTAGAACTGGCCCGGGAGTTGGAAGTTGTCGGGGAGGGGGGGAGTCTGGGCACCCCTAATGAGGCTTCCCACAACCGGATGGATCAATGTTGGTTTTCATATCTTTAAAGGAGACCCTGATGCCTTCATTTTTTCTGTATGTGACAATAATTCATGTGAATTTCATGAATATTGGTAATGGTAATGGTAATGGTAATGGTAATGGTAATGGTAATGGTAATGGTTTTATTTCATTTGAACATGCATCAGATTCCAATTGAGTGCATCCCATAATCAGTTCCCAGTTCCACATGTCCAAAAGGAGTAGGAAGAAGCAAAGCTTATTAAATCCTACCCCTCCATCTGGTACTTTTACAATCACTAACTGTTCTAGAAATGTATTTTCCTTCACCCTTTCGATGTCTACACCGTCTATTTGTATTTGCTGGTGTCCTTTCTGCTGTTAGCAAACAGCATGATTTTAGTTTTATTTAGGTTCAAGGACAATCTATTATCATCAAACCATCTTTTTAGTGTGACCATTTCTTCTCTGATCTTTCTAATGATTTCGTCTGTACTCCCTCCAGAACAAAAAGCAGTGGTATCATCCGCAAATAATACCATCCTTAAGTCTTTTGTGACTTTGGAGATATCATAAATGTACAAGTTGAACAGTTTTGGTCCCAGTATTGACCCCTGGGGAACTCCGCACATAATATATGAACTTGCACATGTGTATTCTCCCAGTTTTACGTATTGCTTCCTGTCAGCTAAGTAGCTTTTGACGCAGTTTAGAACTAATCTTCTTATTCCGTACCTACCTTTCTTTCGATAACAGTTACAGTTACCCTTTGGACCATCCATCAACATTGTACATTCAAAGAACCAACAATAATATGGAGTAATTAAACGCTATCCCTCCATCGGGTACTTTTACAATCAGTAACTGTTACATTTGTCTTCCTCCCACATTCCAAAAACATGCTAGGTTAATTGGCGATTCCAAATTGTCCATAGGTATGAATGTGAGTGTGAATTTTTGTTGACTACTGCACTAAAACACCAAATTTTGTGCTAATTTTTAATATGAATGAATAAACAGACTGAACGGATGGAAATAACGTAATCCACTGGAACCCGCCAAGTGTACTTTTACTACACCACATTCTTGCTGATGCTGTTTGTTCCTTTCATCCTATCCTTGTCACAATTTAATTTAATTGAATTTAATTGAATTTAATTTAATTTAATTTAATTTAATTTAATTTAATTTAATTTAATTTAATTTAATTTAATTTAATTTAATTTAATTTAATTTAATTTAATTTAATTTAATTTAATTTAATTTAATTTAATTTAATTTAATTTAATTTAATTTAATAAATGTGTTGTTAGCACGCAGGCCACAGAGCTTGGAGACCCTCCATCGGGTACTTTTACAATCAGTAACTGTTACATTTGTTCACTTCCTGCTTTCTTATTATAGTTTTCTAATATTAACCTACACATTCATTTAGAAATGATGTATTTCATTTGTTGCCTTGGAAGTTGATGTAGTGTAATAGAAAAGATAACAATAGTCCAGTGTGTTGGTTTGTCTATGGAAAATTGGTCTTACTTCCGAGCTGACCCACTGAAGGCATCCTTACTTCAGTTGCGTTGCATATCTGTGAATTATAGTGTATAGACTGGTCATATATTTCATCTCATTTCATATTATCTGCAAACTTATCTTATTAGCTGATCTTTCAATGGAAAATGGTTTTAATATTTCTAGATCCACCAAAATGTCCCACTTAAACATAAGTATTGTGCAATAGACCAATAGAAACGCTGCATGCATTTTGTTGTTTACATGCTGGAAAGTTGCTATGAAGCACTTTGCCCATGAGCCTGTGTTTCCCTCACAAGTGAAAGGGGCCTAAGAATGTGTTTCTGGGCCTGTGGCATCCCTCGTGTTTACAAAAACATGTGAAGTGCTGTCGAAAACACGTGGAAGTGGGTCGGCAGCGCTCATGGCCATTCATAGCTGGCCCAGATGCCCGTATATGAAAGCTGACTTTTGTGTGCTGGTCTAACCTGGTACAAGGTGGATGCCGGTGTTTTTCCTGGCACGCTCGCTTGTCCAAACACCGACACATTAGGACGAGCGACGTGCCGTGTCAAACTGTGACACGGATTGAACGAGGAAGCACGTAGCTTATTCTTATTTCAGGCAGATGCGGCATATCCTGCTTGGTCTGAGCAGGGAAACTTTACTTTGAAATATTTAGAACTACTTTGCAACTTTCCCGACTCCTGGACATACTGTATGTGCAATAAATGAGTGGATCCCCCCCCCCCCACCTCCCTCCCTTGCACAAAGCACAGAATTGCATTATTCATCTGAGGAGTGTTTCAACATTCCCTCTTTCTGTGCCCCCAGCGCTGCCACCCACACCCCGGAATGATGTTCTAATTCAATTTCAATATTCTGCCCCATCACTCTCTCTGTGTTTGCATGCCGAAAACACACCATATGTTTTTTACCTTCATATGCCGACGCATTTCAGGCTTAAAAGAAGAATATACGTATGTGCTGCCATGTTGTTCTTTTTGTGTGAAGGCAGAGAATAAAGCATTTTTAGCATAGTGCATTGTGTCTGGGAATGTTGACGTTGTCTTCCATTGTTGGATCGGCATTTGCAATAAAAGTGATTAGATTAGATTCGGCTGCAGAACTCTTGTTTACGACACAATGCAGGTTAAAACCCAAAATAATACACACGCTTATTAAATGCGTAGAACGATAACGTCAGATGATCAATACGGTGGAATCGGAGTCACGGTCTGGCCAGTCAACCGTGGCACGTTCAAAGGCCTCCGAGCAAAGTGTGAAATCCCAGCACTTGACAAGGCCTAAAGACATAAACATATAAAAATTGTGGGCTTTCTAACGGTAGGACATTTAGGCTGTCCATTTGACTTGTTTATTCATTAATTAATACACAATTTATGGTGAATCGGATGTGTTTTCTGCAAAAAAATAAAATAAAATCAGCCTTTTTTTGGGGGGGGATCTGAGAATGTTTGTTGTATGTCTCAGTGAATATCATTTAGGGTAATCCTTCATTTATTGCTATTAATTTGTCCCAGACCCGCCTGTGATAAGTGAATTTCTGTAAAGTAAAACTTTATTGTTAGCAGCCATACCAACAACTCTAACCAACTCTGTTGTTTAGTATATAAGTGGAATATTTTTGTAGAATTCATGTTTTATTAATGTCTTTTAAATACAGTTTTGGCATTATTAGAGCCCTTTAGATGTGAAATAACACCCCTATAGTCAACCTTGCACTCAAATTATATATTTGTATTATATTAACTTGTCACAGAGCTAGGAGACCCGAGTTCAATTCCACACGTGGGTTTTCTCCGGGTGCTCCGGTTTCCTCCCACATTCCAAAAACATGCTAGGTTAATTAGCGACTCCAAATTGTCCATAGGTATGAATGTGAGTGTGAATGGTTGTTTGTCTATATGTGCCCTGTGATTGGCTGGCCACCAGTCCAGGGTGTCCGCGACCCTGGTGAGGATAAGCGGTAGAAAATGAATGATTTCGGTGATTTTCACATACCACGGTGCTAACTTATTTTTTCACTACAAAGGCAATATTACCTGCGGCGTAAATAAAGGACACTGGAACTGATTCATTATGTTTCCATTGTATCCGATGAAAAAAATGGTTGACCAGCATCCTGGAACGATGGATCGTATTTAAGTCTGACTTTCCCTGCAGGATGTTTGTGTCAGACAAATGACCGTATTTTTTTTCTCGATCATGAACTACCCTTGCGCTTCTCTTTCACTCAGCATGCTGCTTTGTGGCTGATGCTGCCAGTGTATTCATATTCATGTTCATGTTCATGTTCATGTGCAGATGGATGACTGTGCCACTGCAGAATATGGCGCCTGTGTGTGTGTGTAGATGGATGTCCGCATCACCTCAGTGCATGGAAACCTGGCCCGGGTCCAACCGTGTGCCCACGAGGGCTGGTAAACACACTGGATGGATCTCACTCTGGACATAATACGTATATACTCATTCCCATCACTTCATTTAGCTCCCCAAATATGTATTAGCTGCATACCGGCTGGGAAGTTGACTTTATGTTGGGGATGCACTCATGCGTATTTTGGCTATCTGCCAATACTGACACTCTTCCGATAGCAGAGCTATTTTTGATTTGATGCGAGGCTGCAATAAACGCTTCCATAAACTCTACCATACATTATAGTGTCAATATTTCCATGTATGGGACATCTTGTGTTGGGGATATGCAATATGGCGTTCATATGACATCATTTGTAGATCAGTGGTGTGCAGTCATGGCCAGCAAGGCCTTCTCTGCTGGCCTAAACACAATCAGAAGCACTAACCTACATTTACAACTATTTTGACTCATGGGTCACATTGAAAAAAATTGTTCGGGGGTGCCAGAGCATATATTTAATGCACACACACACATAAAACTCTGCAATTTTTGAGAATTTTTTTTTTCTCTTTTCTCAAAAAACAGCCCCATTTGCTACTATGTATGTGACAAGGGCCAGCATTCCTGATTCTGAAGGCCCAGGTCAGATTACATAGAAACTGATTGGACAGGAGAAGAAGTTTTTTATGCTTATAATTTTTCTTGAATTATTTGTCTAATTTTATGTGTAAAAGTGTTAAACTATCAGCTGTGTGTTCTCATGTACTTTTTTAAGGAGCACTTTAAACATCAAAATATGTAATTAAATTTTACAGTTTTGTTGTTTTTTTTTTACTAAATAAGACTTGCAAGTCGTGTTGCCAGTTTGTATGTTAAAAGTTGAAATACTTTTGAAAGCAACTGGCGGGCCGGATTCAAACGCTTGGTGGGCGGCATGTGGCCCCCGGGTCGTAGTTTGCCCACCCCTGATTTACAATGTCAATATTTTCATGGAGCAGACTGTTTCTTGGCTGCGCTGCTTCCAGTAATGTATTTTTATGTTCCATTTTCTCTTGTCCAATCAGATGTCAGCTTCGAAGTAATCTGACCTGGGCCTTCAGAATCAGGATTGCTGGCCCTTGTCACATAATAGTAGCAAATGGGGTTGTTTTTTGAGAGAAGAGAAAAAAAATATTCCCTGTAGAGTTTTATGACTCTGAAAGTATACACATGTACTCTTTTGTTTGAAAGTATCTTTGCTCTCTTTTTCTTATCACCACTTTGTTTCTGTTTCTGTCATCACAAAGTACAGTAGTGGGAAGAAACCACATTGTCTTTACTCCCACATCCCTCCAAAAAAACACACATGCGGACCTGGTAAAACAGATGTTACCACGATGCGCAGCCAACATGTGGAGCCGGCAGCTGTCCACTTCACCACCGAGGTGATGAACAGGACCAGATCTCATCCTGCTCATGTCGGAACCCCGCTGTTAGCGCCTCTTCCTCACCCCGTTCTTCACTAATCATAACTGACAGGGATTACATGAGAGCCCTGTTTTTTTGCATTTACTCATATTTGACTATTCTCGAAGGCCCCCTGGCAATCAGGCTGCCTCCCCTTTTCTCTTCAATTGCCGTTGTTCACTTCAGTGAAGCATAAATACATATCAATTGTGGGATTTTTTTATATAGCGGTCCTTGTATGTTATACATGTGACCTTTATTATCATGAATTTATTCATTAGAACCGACGTGTGGTGAATGAGATGTGTTTTCTGTGGAAAAAAAATAATTGCCAAAAATACACAAATATGCGACGATCCACATATACAGAATGATCCATTTTCTAGTGCATGTGAAAATATGCTTCAGCCTCCCAGAAGAGGCATTACTTCCAAGGAGGGGGCCTTTGTTCTTTGTGGGGGGGGGGAAAGAAGATCAAATAGGACGTCTTTTACCGCATGCGTCATCACAACATGAATGGTGCAGGCCTGTTTTTCCGTCCACGTGCGTGCAGGCAGGAGGCCACCAAAGCGCTAACATGAACGCGTGCACACACTGTGCACTCGTGAGAGCCTCATGCTGAAACATTGATGCAAAACGTCCGCTGTGACGAAACGCATCATCTGTGACACTTAAAGTCAGATGAATATTTCAATGACCCGGCGGAGTGGGAGACGTCAAGTCAAGCTAAGCGGGCTGTGGGAGGTTCAAGCACATTACGTTTTGCATGCGAGAGCGTCACGTTTGTGACGTCAGCGTCCACTTTTGGGCCAACGCAAATCTCTTTACGTCAAAGTCATTTATTTATATTGCTTTTAGTGTCGGGTATGGTTACATGTTTTTTTCTTTATTATGTCTCTGTTTGATGTTTGTGCTAAAAGGACTAGCATGAATGAAAACAAATATGTACACTACCGCTCAAACGTTTGGGATCACTTGCCGATGTCTTTGTTTTGCAAAGAAAAACACATTTTCATGCATTTTGCGAACATTTTTTCCATTTCACAAACAATGAAAACGAATCAGATGATTTTCAAAGAAGGATGTCCATTTTTGCATCGAGGCCTACTATCAACAACTGTCAGTGCTCCGCATCAATCTCCTGGTATGGCTGCTAATCCAAGTTAAGACTAGTAGATTATTAGAAAACCCATCTAAAAATATCTTACCATGTTGTTAACAACTCCCTTCAGAGAGCAGCACAAACTGGGTCTAACAAGGACAGAAAAACGCTGCACAAATGTGCAAGAAGACAAATATCTGAGTGTGTAGTTGAAGACAAAAACGCCTCACCAGTGTCAGTATCAACAGTGAAGCGGCAACTTCAGAATGCTGGACTTTATAGCAGGACTGCCAAGAAAAAGCCAGACTGGCAAAAAAATGTCCAAGTGATCCCAAACTTTTGAGCGGTAGCGTACGTTAGCACTGGATGGTCATCAAAACTTACCTTTATGACCCAATACGAGGTGAAAGAAAGATGGGAAAAATACAACACAGATGTCTATGCAGTGTGGGAGAAAATTATCACACGATGGTGCGTTCAAGGACCATCATACAAAGTGGGACGGGTTGCTGCTCGCAACAAACAACATATATAAGCCAAACCTACGGGATTTGTAACTGTGTGTTATTTTTTATGGTTCAAAGAAAATAGTGTCTGGCTGCACGGTGATGGAGTGGTTGGCACACAGGCCTCACAGCTAGGAGACCCGAGTTCAATTCCACCCTCGGCCATGTCTGTGTGGAGTTTGCATGTTCTCCCCGTGCATGTGTGGGTTTCATCATTGTGACTTTTTCCTAATGTGGCGTGTTTTAATTTTAATTTTTTTTGTATTTGAACGTTTTTTTTGCTTCCCTTCGCTGAGGACGTTTGTTTTCGGTGGCAGACCCAACCGAACCGTTTTTTTTTCCCAGTGCATCGTGAACTTATTTTGAGAGCATGTCCTTTCCATTGAGCTGAGCAGCTTTTTAAAGTGTAAAAGCAGATTTGTTAGCTAGCATGACCCGTTACGGTACCGGTCTCTCTTTCACTCCGCAAGGCCCAGCTACCAACGATGGTGGTACCCGGCCTGCGGGAGAAAGTCCGGGAGTCACTGAGCTGCCAATAAAAAGGTCTATTGTGATCCCCTTCTCCTGTAAACTCATCTGCTAGCTTTGTATTATGATTTTGGATCAACATTTGCCATAAAAGTGACAATTAGATTCAGCTTCAGCACACTCTTCTCAATATGCCCCCCCCCCAACCCCCCCTTGCATTTTAAAGTCTGTCATCAGTCAGTGAAAGTTTGCACTTTTTGTGTCTCACAATGACGGTGCATTCAAGGACCGCCAAACAAAGTGCGACATCTCAGCGCTTGGCCAAAAAAAAACCAAAAAACTGAAAGAGAATATGAATCAATACTGAATCCTGACTGTGTTTTTTGCCCCCCCCACCCCCTATTAATGTTAGTCTATTCCCAAAATTGATATTTGCAGCATTGAAATGTACTCCACCAAATGATTGTACAAAGTACTGCGAGTCTAAAATGTATGGTTTTACATCCATCAGTGATACTTTGAGGCCAACGCCTGCTGGGCTGGCTGAGAGAGGATTCGAGGGGCTTTTCGCCGCGTTGCAGAGTCGGAACTCGGGGGTGTGAAACGAGCTCACGGTTGCTTGGAGAGCTGCTGACAATCGGACTTTTCCGAACCTCCACACGACCCGACGGACACCCTCTCAATCACTCGGCTACGCTTCTCCAAACCCGGGAAAGCAACGCGATCGGGGCGCCATTTGGACAAGGACGACCGGGAGCGTTTTTAATTCACCGTTGATGACTTTTCCTGCGCAGCCTTTTAGCGGAGCCACGCCGCCGAGGAGGCTGCCGTGCGCAACAAAGGGATGGCTGACCGAGGGTCCGTGCATTGGGTGTGTATAACCGACACCTGGAAGGGCGTAGCAGAGAACGCGGCGTCCAGTAACGGCGGATGTCCACGCGTAAAGCAGCGCAGTCTCCCCTCCTCACGCATGCCATAAAGCGCGTTTGCTCAGCGGCGTCCCCCCCAGCACAGCGCCGTAGATGCACCGTCGACTGGCTCCTATTTCCTCCGGACATGCCTGCACATTCGGAGGGTGCGTGTGCGCAGAGCGGTGCGGCAGAAAAAGGCTCCCGCGCTTCGAGCCGCAACGGTTACGCGCAAACACGTGTCGTCCCACTGAGCCGCGACCCACTCTGCGCGTCGCCGTGGGCCCGAGTGTGGAGTTTCGGCGGAGTGGGCTGCGCGGTGTGTGCGCTTCTGCTGGCCGCGCTGCTGAGGTGCGCACACTGGAGCTGTGAGCGCGCACTCCCGCAGTCCTGCGTTCGTCCTCACTCGCTCGCAGGCTGCCTCGCCGAGCTGCTGCTCGCTTGCTGGGCTGCGCTCTCGCCCTTCTTCGCCCTCCCGTGTGCCTTCTTCTGGCTCGGCGTCTACCTGATCCGCTGCGGGGTTCTGCTCCAAACCGCGCTCTCGCTGCTCACCTTGTTCCACCTGGCCGAGGCGGCGGCGTGGAGCCTCCTGGACGGACCACGCGAGGCTGCGGTCGTGCTGGTGCTCGTATGCGTGGCCGGCGGCGCTCTGATGATCGCGCGTCTGGACCGGGGCGCCTCTGTGGTCGTGGTCATCAGCGTCGTCCGCACCGTCTCCCTCCTGTCGCTGCACAAGGTTCGGTCCGCTTGGAGGCCGTACGTGGCGTACCTGCTGGGAGTGGTTGGCATCCTGCTGGCGAGGTATGCTGACAGGCTCCTTGCCGGTCAAGGGAGACTCAAAGAGGGCTGCACCCCCGTGACTGGAGCCAAGGAAGACGTCCCTGCATTTAAAAGGCGCAGGAGGTCCAGTTCGGTGATAGCCTCAGACATGGCGCACAGTCAGTCCAACAGCAAGTCACATCGCAGGACTTCTCTGCCATGCATCCAGAGGGACCAGGTAAGACCCCCCCCTCCTGACCCCCCCATGTCCGCTCTGGTGCTGTGGTGCTCTATTTTATGAATATTGGCCATGTTGGAGTGTTTTTATTATTAAGGATTGTGCAGCTGTTATGTCATGGAAGTCCACCTGATGCTTTGGTGTTATTTCGATATTACATGTCTTGGTTGGCTTCATTTTTTCAAGCTGTTTTGCTGCCATTATCATATTAGTAAGGCGGCACATTTTCTCATTTTTGCATTTTTAGCCATTTTGCACTCAATGCTGGATTTTCCACATTTTGCTAAACTAAACTGACATTTGGGAAGTTGTTGGAATGGCGGCCTTCACGTTAAATCGTGTTGCAAAAAGGACTCTTTGGAAAAAAAAAAAAAGAGGTCATGGATGATTTTTCTTCTTGTCGCATATTTTCTCCATCTAATTAGTCAATTAAAAGCAGAAATGATGTCACTGATTGAGGTGCTGCCCTCGGAGCCGTCCCATCATGGAACATCAATGAGGGGCTGAGTGTGAATGGGAGACTTTTTAGGTTTCATCAAAGCTGTGTGTGTGTGTGTGCGTGTGTGTGTGCGTGTGTGTGTGTGTGTGTGTGTGTGCGTGTGTGTGTGTGTGTGTGCACGCTGGGCTAATAGCCGGTCGGCCCACTTAGAGCTGCCCTCAGCCTCTCTGGGCTAGTTAGCACTTTAGTGGTCCTGTTTGTTTTTCTAGCGGTCACACACACACACACACACAAACACACACACATGCAAAGACTCCCATTTTGCATTTGTAATGACATTCTTTTGCACGGTCCTGTTTTGTCAAGGTTAGCATACTTTGAAGCGTATCGATGAGCTTGGATTTGCAAACACGTGGCTGAATATTTGACGTCCTGCTGTGTTTTTTTAAGGAGTGGGTACTGTGGAATCAGAGGCTGGGTTTCTCTAAGCCGTGTCTACAGTGCTTGCCTGCTCGGACCTTAGACCTGGTCCTTCCAGAGCCAAACAAACTTTTGCGTCTCACGGCACACAACTATGGTGTGTTCAAGAACGACATATAAAGTGTGAAATCTCAACACTTGAAGACAACGGTGAGCTTTTTAGCAGCGCTTCATGAATGTAGTAAATATTACTGACTATATTGTTGTGGGGGTAAATTCTGATCAATACTCTAAAGTACTAGTGCTAATTACTAAGTACTAATATGGCGTTGGTCCCTTCTTCTGTGAAGGCTTTGTGAGGTTAGAGGTCACGGGTATTTGACCTCATAGTGAATGTCAAGGTACATGAATAGTTCTGTTTTTATTTGTTCCTTTTTGGACAATACATGATTTGGATCTGAATCAGAATCACCTTTATTGTCATTGTATACAACCTTTATTGTCATTGTATTGCATACAACGAAATTTGAGTGCAACTCCACGGTGCATTTTGTAGAAAGTAAAAATAAGAATAAGGAAAAGGATAAAAATAAAGGTTATTCAAAATAAGTGTAAATATATGTACATCAAATACAATAACCTATGCAGTAACAAAATGTAGAATTGCAGTAACCAAAATGTGGAATTTCAGTAAACAAAATGTAGTATTGCACATATTGTACCTGAGGACCTTAGACCTGGTCCTTCCAGAGCCAAACAAACTTTTGTGTCTCACAGCACACAACTATGGTGTGTTCAAGAACGACATATAAAGTGTGAAATCTCAACACTTGAAGAAAAAAAACAAAGATTAATAATCAATTCCACCCTCAAGACATAAAAAAAATACAATACAGAAGTCTTTACAGTGTGGGAGAAAGTTAGCACACAATGGTGCGTTCATGGACCATCAAACAAAGTGGGACAGGTTGCTGCTCGCAACAAACAACATGTAGAAGCCAAACCTACGGGATTTGTAAGTGTGTATTATTTTTTATTGTTAAAATAAAATACTGGCAGGCTGCACGGTGATCAAGTGGTTAGGTCTCACAGCTAGGAGACACAGGTTCAATTCCACCCTCGGCCATCTCTGTGTGGAGTTTGCATGTTCTCCCCGTGCATGCGTGGGTTTTCTCCGGGTACTCCGGTTTCCTCCCACATTCCAAAAACATGCTAGGTTAATTAGCCACTCCAAATTGTCCATAGGTATGAATGTGAGTGTGAATGGTTGTTTGTCTATATGTGCCCTGGTATTGGCTGGCCACCAGTCCAGGGTGTACCCCGCCTCTTGCCCGAAGATAGCTGGGATAGGCTCCAGCACCCCTGCGACCCTTGTGAGGAAAAGTGGTAGAAAATGAATGAATGGTTTTTGCACTTTTTTTTGTGGGGAACCGATATTTCCCTGAAACTTAACTATGTTCTACTGCTGATTACTAAAGAACAAAACAAGGTAGGAACAAACTTTTTTTTACTGATGAAAGATGGGGAGGGGGGGTTTCTGCACGGCAACAGAGTGGTTAGCGCGCAGGACTCACAGCAAGGAGACCCGAGTTCAATTCCAGTTTGCATGTTCTTCCCGTGCGTGCATGGGTTTTCTCCGGGTACTCCGGTTTCCTCCCACATTCCAAAAACATGCTAGGTTAATTGTACCCCGCCTCTCGCCCGAAGACAGCTGGGATAGGCTCCTGCCACCCTGTTGAGGAAAAGTGGTGGAAAATGAATGAGTGAATGAATATTTATTAACGGCTCCCAATTTAGCTGAGACATTCCAAAGATGAGTACAAAAGGGAAAAAGCGGCACTGCATTTTGACTCATCTGGTCCAGATGATGAATGCACCCCCCCCCCCCAATAAGGCCCTGATGGATGGCGCATCCCAGCGCACCCGGAGGCCTCTCTCATCTCAGGCGGCGGTTGACCAGTCACGACCTGCCTGTAATTGAGACACACATGGTGGACACATGCAGTGGTAACCGTGTCTTGTCTGTGTGGTCTCTAACGTGTAAACAAGCCCGTAGTGACCCGCGCTAGTCATCACCTTGCTCACACAGGGGCTCCCTCGGCGTGGGGGTGGGCGCTCCAGACTAGCACATGGCGGTGACGGGCAGCATGAATGTGTTGCAGCGAAACAAGGGCTGTTTTAATAAAGTCAGGAAGTTTGAACGTCGCTGTAGGATATCTGCACTTTGTTGGCCTGATGATATTTACATTGGTGATGAAGAATAGAGCGGCTCATTTCAGATTGATCGTCTCTGCCTAAAACCGTTTACTTAGCAAATAAATAAAGCAAAGAGGGATTCCTAAGTCTGGTCTCCCTGTCAAGCTCGCCAGGATGCCTTCTGCGGCTCGACGTGATGCATGTTGTGGGAATAAACCAAAGTGAGAAAAACAGTCGTTTGGGTTTGGACTGCGTGGCACCAACTCCTCATCATTGATGCTTTTCCATTGGCAAAAGCAGAGCCGATACCAGATGACGGGTGATGTAAACCACCGCTGCAGGTCACTCTTTGGTTCAGCAGATTTATCACTGCAGCAACATGAAAACCTCCGAAGAAGCCGGAATCATAAACTACCAAAATAAACACACACGCTAACGTTAGCTTATCCTGTCGCTGTCTTTATTTCAAACGTGCTTACAGGGAACCTTTCATATTCATTGGCAGTGACTTGTGGACTCTGAAGCATTCCGGATCTTCCAGAATCTGCACCTCTTCCTGCTTCTGACCCAAACAGTTAATTTATTCCACACCCGGCCCTCCTCTAGACACGCCCGCTCTGCTGTGATTGGTCACACTCCCAAGCGATCCCGAGGACTTTGTGATACGTAGGTCTGTGTTTACTGAGTGCAGACGATCTGCGATCCAGACTTCCTCATACGTCAGTAGAACTTGATGTTAGAAAAAACTAAAACGGAGCGTACGGAGCCATCCAAAACATCTTTCAGGGCTCACTTCCAGATGCACAAACCGGTTCAACACGGGAATACAACATTGTACAACATTTATAGGTCACAAAAGTCATGGTAATGGTAATGGTAATGGTAATGGTTTTATTTCATTTGAACATGCATCAGATTCCAATTGAGTGCATCCCATAATCAGTTCCCAGTTCCACATGTCCAAAAGGAGTAGGAAGAAGCAAAGCTTATTAAATCCTACCCCTCCATCTGGTACTTTTACAATCAGTAACTGTTACATTTGTTCACTTCCTGCTTTCCTATTTATTTTTATTTTTATTTTTATTTTTATTTTTATTTTTATTTTTATTTTTATTTTTATTTTTATTTTTATTTTTATTTTTATTTTTATTTTTATTTTTATTTTTATTTTTATTTTTATTTCAATCCGCCCCGATTCCTCCACCATTCGCCTCTCATCATTGTGAAAAGTAGAAAAAGCATCATAGTCCATTACTGGACTTCCCAGCATGCCTTGCGGGTCACAAATCATTATAACATAGTCTTGTTTTGCATGTATATTGGTCTGTAAGCGTTTACTTCGATACCCACATAGTCTGTGTGGGACTGTGTTTTACAAGTTGTATTCTTATGCTATTTTTGGTTGCACCGTGAGTGAGTAGTTACTGTTTTTGATATGCAGAATATGCAGTACTCCGCCATATGGCGTCAACGCATGACTGGGTAAAATATAATATGTATATATACACTTTTTTTATTGCACTTGTTGACTGTGTTTTTCATTTTATTTTAATTTTATTCTAATTTTATTTATTCATTTTATTTTAAAAGCGCTTCTTTTAAAGTTGACGGAAAAGTGGCAGTGTAGTGTGAGTGTCGTGGAAAAGAAGGAAGAGGCGTGGGTCGCTTTTCACGGCATGCGAGGGAATCCGAGTGCAGGCTGTTGTGGAGCTTCCAGGCCGAGGCGGCCATGTTGCTACGATAAAGAAGTAGAACTCGATGAAGCCAGCAAATTGGAGCTCAGTGCTTTCGTTCGTTAAGTCACTCCCTTTTTTTTCTGTCGGCGTCTCCTACGTTGATCTGTGGGGGCTCTGCTCTGTCCTCCCTCTGACACCAACACAAATATTATCCCAGCCAGTGGAGGAAATTCTTTCATAACTTCCATGATAAAGATATTCTTGAAATCTATGTTAATGACTTCCTGTGGAATGGGATCCAAACCCAATTACTGCTGCTGTAGTAAATGCTTCCTGTTACGCTAGTTTGGCCGCCCCGCTACATAATTGAATTGTTTGGGATGGGGGGGGGCTGTTGGTCGCCTGAGGAGCAGCTATTTAACGCGCACGCGTTGAAAATGCGTGTTTATATTCTGAACACTCCCAAGCCTCTTGGGATGTGGACTTGATACTTTTTAAATGGACCCAGGATTAGAGATGATCCCGTGTGCGTCGGAAACAGACGGCGGAACTGGTGATTGGATGATCCCGTTCACGCTCCCGGTGCACATCCAGTCCGGGTCTATTAGCCTTTTGCTGCGTGCAGCAGGCTCCGTGTGTGCGGAGGCGAAGGGTGGAGGAATCGGGGCGGATTGAAAGTAGGTCATTGGAGGTTTTTGTTTAGTAGCCAGGCACAACAGCAGGCTAGATCCTGCTCCCCCAAAATTGGGGAAGAGTTGCACACCATGGAATGGAGGAACTTTGATCTGCTTTTGGATTTGTGGATTAGATCCTCTGTTGGCTGCAGAGGATGAAGACAAAAAACATGCAGCCTTGCTCTGTTGTCATGTAAATAAGGAATCCTCTTGGCTTCCTTTTTTTTATGTCCTTTCACTTTCAGAAGAACTGTCATCTGATAGCGACGGGCTGGGCCTCGTTTGTCATAGATTCCTATTGGCATTATTGATTTACATTTATTATATATACATTTATTCACATTAACCTTATTGTCTGATACCTACCCTCCGTTGGACCTCCATGTGATTAGTGTTTTTATTACGAGATTAAAAAAATAATTCATTAAATAAGTAGTGTTAGGTAACATTGACATCCGATACTCCAAATGATAACCATCCATCCATTTTCTACCGTTTATCCTCGTGAGGGTCGCAGGCATGTCCCACATGAAAGGTTTTCCTCCCATCCCGTGTGGAAGTGGTACATTTTTTATTTAGGTTTAGAAGAAATATTGAATGTCCATCCATCCATTTTCTACTGTTTATCCTCGTGAGGGTCGCAGGCATGTCCCACATGAAAGGTTTTCCTCCCATCCCGTGTGGAAGTGGTACATTTTTTATTTAGGTTTAGAAGAAATATTGAATGTCCATCCATCCATTTTCCACCGTTTATCCTTGTGAGGGTCACAGGAATGTCCCACATGAAAGGTTTTCCTCCCATCCCGTGTGGAAGTGGTACATTTTTTATTTAGGTTTAGAAGAAATATTGAATGTCCATCCATCCATTTTCCACCGTTTATCCTCGTGAGGGTCGCAGGCATGTCCCACATGAAAGGTTTTCCTCCCATCCCGTGTGGAAGTGGTACATTTTTTATTTAGGTTTAGAAGAAATATTGAATGTCCATCCATCCATTTTCCACCGTTTATCCTTGTGAGGGTCACAGGAATGTCCCACATGAAAGGTTTTCCTCCCATCCCGTGTGGAAGTGGTACATTTTTTATTTAGGTTTAGAAGAAATATTGAATGTCCATCCATCCATTTTGTGCCCCTTATCCTCATGAGGGTCACAGGCATTTCCCACATGAAGGTTTTCCTCCCATCCTGTGTGGAAGTGGTACATTTTTGACTTTAGAAGAAATACTGTTTCATTCAACGCTAACTGATTAGCTTGCTAGCTTGTAGCAGTTCCCGCAACATGAGAGTTGCAGCAATGTGTTGTCGACAAAGAATAACGAGATGTTTCATATCTATATATTAGCATTTGAATGCAATGACCAAATGAATAAACAGTATTTTTGCCAATCCCAGGGCACATATAGACAAACAACCATTCACACTCACATTCATACCTATGGACAATTTGGAGTGGTCAATTAACGTAGCATGTTTTTGGAATGTGGGAGGAAACCGGAGTAACCGGGGAGAACGTGCAAACTCCACACAGAGATGGCCGAGGGTGGAATTGAACTCGGGTCTCCTAGCTGTGGGGTCTGCGTGCTAACCACTCGTTCACTGTGCAGCCCCTTTCCACGTTTTACTATTTACTATTTTATTGGACAATTTGGGGTCGCTAATTAACCTAGCATATTTTTGGAATGTGGGAGGAAGTGAGTGTCATTGAATGTAAACACACGGCTTCCTAATTCCAGGAATTTTGAGCAGGCAACATTGATGTTGAATGTAATCCTTCCGAGTGCATGCTTCTTTCTTTGTGGGTTGTATCCGCCATTTTCCTTGTTGTCATGGCGTGGTCATGTGGTCTTTAATACACTTATATATATATATTTCCAGATTGTTTATCTTTGACAAGCGCTTTTGCTTGTACTGGTATCCTCTATTTATCGTTGGTGCTCCAAGTGCTTTTCATCTTTCCCTGCTTGCTAAAGTCTCGTGCTTTGTCGGCGATGTTAGCATAGCATGTTGTCAGACGCTCGTTCAGGTTGACGTTTGTACCGTTCAGCTGTGCGGTTTCCAGTTCCCTGTCTGTGAGGTTAACGATGGTGATGGGTGGGAGTTTATGGCATACAGTGGGGTGTATTGAAGTAGCAATGGTATCGAAGTATCGATGGTATCGATATCGACACCCGCATCCCTTGATTGCGGGAGGTTTGCAGTTTGTTGCTTTGTTGAAGCAACGTCCATTTCATCTGGTTCTCCTGTCTTTTGGATGACCCTGTTGTGTCATTCGGAGCTTTGGAGGATCACATTGTTCCTTTGTGCGTTCTGATCCTCCTCATCAAGTATATTTTTCATTTGCTCAATGATGCTGAAGTTCCCCTTGCCCCTAAGAAGTGTCTCAGCCCTGCATGGACACATGTAAACATTTTGGGAGCTCGGTTAAGAAGTTCAGTTCACTGATCTTCCTCCATCAGCAGCTTGTGCAATCACTGGCTTCACGTCCAGGATTTGATCTCTACGGTCTGCGTTTCACTGAAAACCAAACTGGAGGTCCAGAAACAAGTTGGGAACCCATCTGCCCCCTCCCCCAGCCATGGCAACCAATCCGATCGAACGGACTCCCGACCGTTTACTATGGAAATTACAGAAGGGGTGACGATGTGTGAGTAAGCAAGTGTGTGTGTGTGCGTGTGTGTGTGTGTTGCCAGCAGCTTGATGGCTGCCATCTGCTGCAGGCTGCGAGGTTGAGTTTGCCCCCCCCCCCAAGAACCACGTTGGGCCTCAAACCACAGACGCAACCCAACACAGCTGGAAGCGCTAGACGGGCCTCCGATCCTGACTGGCGTATTAACACCTCGGGATCTTATGAAACCCAGAACCAGAACCAGAACCAGAACCCAAACTGAATTGTGGATTTTTGTTACATGTTCCTTCTGCTTTCTGTGCAAGTAAAAAAAAAACAAACAATTATCAGTTATCATATGAGAATGAGTTGAGGTGAACAGAATGTTCCTGGAACAAGTGTGTGTGTGTGTGTGTGTGTGTGTGTATAAATTTGAGTGTGTTTTGTGTGTTTGTGAAGCACTGAACGCATTTGCATATGTGCTTGTAAGTGCAGCCTAAAAAGGACGATTGTTTGAAATGTGCTTCTGCGATGTTGGCTTGCTGCAGAATCTATTTTTTATGTTGACTAAGAAAGAAAGGAAGGTTTTTTCTTCCTTGGAGGGGCTAATTGGGGGCTTCGTTTATTGCACCACCGCAAACAAACGTCTCTGGCCGACATTACGTTTTTTTTTTTTTTAAACACAACAATAGCACTTGGTTGAAAGGAAGCGTGCGGCGACAGGAGGCAGGCAGATGCGTCAAAACAAACGCACATTCACGGATGCGATGATGGCAAAGTGTTTCTTCTCGAAAGGCCAAATATTCCTGCCAGCTCCAAATAATGTTTGAGTTGCTGTAGCTGACTCCAAGCCGTAGGAAGTTCCTGTTGGCCAAACTCTCTCCTACCAGCAGGATATCATCACTGCCAGGACAAGCATGACCTTAGATGCATCTACACCCAACGTGGGGTACACCAATTATCACAGGGAGTACGTCAATAAGGAAGAATTACAAGAGTAGTTTGATGATTATGTTCTTCACGGTTTCTAGTGTTCATTTGTTTACCCTGCAGTCCGGAAAAACAACATATTTTTAGCATTAAAGTGTTACAAAATTCTGCCATTTTTTTCAAGACTTTCAAGAAAAATTCTCATGTAAAATTATTTTTTTAACAAATTCGCCACGGACCGCAAACGGCCCTGGGGGAAGTCTTTGGAGACCCCTGGCTTAAATATTATGAGTTGACCTGTGACAAAAACTTGACGCTCGGTCTCCGAGCTCTGAGGTCTACGTGCTAACCACTCGACTGCCGTGCAGCCTACTATAAAGGTAATGAAACCAATTAATTAAACCAGTTTATGTCGGGGGTACATGGCTTCAAGTCCAGTGTCAACTGTAAAAAGTTTTGGAACCACTGATCAATGCTCTAAAGTACTAGTGCTAATTACTAAGTACTAATATGGCGTTGGTCCCCTCTTCTGTGAAGGCTTTGTGAGGTTAGAGGTCACGGGTATTTGACCTCACAGTGAATGTCAAGGTACATGAATAGTTCTGTTTTTATTTGTTCCTTTTTGGACATTACATGATTTGGATCAGAATCAGAATCACCTTTATTGTCATTGTATACAACCTTTATTGTCATTGTATTGCATACAACGAAATTTGAGTGCAACTCCACGGTGCATTTTGTAGAAAGTAAAAATAAGAATAAGGAAAAGGATACAAATAAAGGTTATTCAAAATAAGTGTACATCAAATACAATAACCTATGCAGTAACAAAATGTAGAATTGCAGTAACCAAAATGTGGAATTTCAGTAAACAAAATGTAGTATTGCACATATTGTACCTGAGGACCTTAGACCAGGTCCTTCCAGAGCCAAACAAACTTTTGTGTCTCACAGCACACAACTATGGTGTGTTCAAGAACGACATATAAAGTATGAAATCTCAACACTTGAAGAAAAAAAGATGATTAATGAAGAATAAAGACACAGAAATGTAACAACGGTGGGCTTTTTGGCAGCGCTACGTAAATGTAGTAAATATTACTGACTATATTGTTGTGGGGGTAAAAAAAAATTCCCCTCAAAATTTGTGCATCCAGTATCTGTAACTCCCCCCAAATGAAGACACTAGTTATTAACAGGGGCTGCACGGTGGTGGAGTGGTTAGCGCGCAGACTCACAGCTAGGAGACCCGAGTTCAATTCCACACTCAGCCATCTCTGTGTGGAGTTTTCTCCCACATTCCAAAAACATGCTAGGTTAATTAGCCACTCCAAATTGTCCATAGGTATGAATGTGAGTGTGAATGGTTGTTTGTCTATATGTGCCCTGTGATTGGCTGGCCACCAGTCCAGGGTGTAGAAGACAGCTGGGATAGGCTCCAGCACCCCCGCGACCCTCATAAGGATAAGCGGTAGAAAATGACTGAATGAATGATTAGTTTGGTCAAGACTATTAACCATGAAACAGGAAGCCCCTTTAACGACTGCTATTTAGTGTCTGCTAATTCTGCAGCAATGTTATGGTTTCTCCCACAAACGACGAACCGCAGATGTACGTCTTGCACCGTATATCAAACAGTCAGGCATGTGTTGCAACACCGGACATGTTTTCACTCCTTAAAGGACAGAAGGTTAATAGGTGCCAATTGGTATCCGGTAGAGCAGCACATCACTTTAGGGAAGTGAAGGCAACACGTGGTCCTTTCATGTGAGCGTGTATCTCTGTGAAGGGCCTTTTCAATCACACGAGGAGGCCACCTCTCCAGACACTGATCCCTTACATGAAGGGGCATTCCTTAGCTGGCCGCTGCGCTAAATCAACTTTTAGCAACGTGCAGCTTAAGCACACCCTGAAGGGTGCACCGGTGGGGGCCACTCCCCGGGCGGAACACCCTGACCCCAGCCAACAGCAGCATGCAGCTGGCACCAGGTGTGCAGCCGGCCAATCAACGGTCACTCTCACATGGCCCCAGGAAGTCCGCACTGGAGTACGGAGGGGCGGACGTGGGAGTTGTCATCCTAAATGTATCTAGATGTGGTTAGCAAAGTCAGTTCCCCGTCTTGGTGTGATCTGTTTTGTGGTGTAACATGGTGTATTTTTAGGTCAAAATACGATATATAATATTGAAATACAAGTCATGTAATACTCAGGTTACTAGGCAGTAGCGATGACACAAAACACCGAGACATTACCTTACATGACATTACCTTAACACTGCATGAAGTCAGCCGTGGCATGTACCACATGAAAGGTTTTCCTCCCATTCCGTGTGGAAGTGGTACATTTTTTACTCCTTTTTTTACATTTTAGGTTTAGAAGACATACTGTACTGTTAGCATTTGAACCAAACTACCAAATGAATAAACGGTATTTTTGCACTAGTATCAACATCATGTTGTACCGTCGGAGATGGGCGGCGTTCTTGCATCGTTTGGTTGTGCTTTGCTTGTACAAACTGAAAAATAGTCCTTATTTGAAGACGGCAAGTATTGCCAATGGTTTCTTACTGTTGCTTTAGTGTGAAAGTCTGACTTCCAAATAAGATATTCTGCACGTGAGGTTTGCAGGCCACATGTATGATTTTTATCTGTGTGTGTGTGTGTGTGTGTGTTATTGTAACCTCTACACACTCCTGCCTCACTGGCTGGCCATGCGTCTTGTCTGGCTGTGCAGCCAACAAGGCTTCTGCTGTTCCCTTCTCGATGCCATGTTTTACTCACCAAGTGTTCTTGGAAGGGGGGAAAAAAAGTCCTCATATTTGTCAAGAAATATTTTGGCATAAAATTGGAATTATTGACATGTACGGTGCATAGTCACCGTTACCCTCCGAATATTCTTGGTTTACACCACATCGCTAATGTCATTGCTCTGAGATCACTGGCGGCCAACTTAAGAACTGGTTTCAAACGTAGTGGGGAAAGAAGGACAAAGTAACAAGCCAAAAATGTACCACTTCCACACGGAATTGGAGGAGAACTCTTTATCACTGTGTCATGTCGGACATGCATGCAGCATTAAGGTAACGTTATATCTCATCGATGTTTTGTATCGGATAGTTGAAATGCGATTATTAGGAATTGGCTTTGTTTGGTGGTTCTATTCCTGCATGGTATTGAAAGACTCGGGGATCAGACGTCCACATGTGAGAAACCGAAATCTTTTTGTTTTTCATTACGGACGTCGGTGACAATAGCCACGTTTACATGAGTTGAATGGAATGGAATTTTTCTGGTTGACTTTTCCGAAAACAATGCCATACATGGAAAGGAATATTCCAATCTCTTGTCTACATCCGCTGCTATAATCCAACAGAATAGCCAATGAGGAGCCAATGTGCAGTAAAATGTAAACATCAACATCACGTGATACCGACTTGTTGGAATAACTCCGAATTGACAGTTTTTCCGTTCGTCCGATCTTGAAATTAGTTTGGATCCAAAACAAACTTTGCTTAGTCCAGTGCCGATTGCTGGCCTCCATTTTTAAAAGTGACGAACGTCTGGATCTGCGTGTTACGTCATATTTGAGCATGCGCTGAAAGAACGCACCCGGGATCAATTGAAACAGGAAAAGATCAAATTCAATCTTGATCATATTTTATAATGAAACTCGGGACATGTAAACAACAACAGAAGAAGAAAAACACCACGAAGAAGAACACATCCTGACAACTTTCCGTTTGAGCGGGTACAAGATACCTCAATCGGATTGGGGAAAGGAATATTCCACCCCCGGGAATCCAATTATATGTTCATTGGGATTGGCACTTTTCTTTGGGAATGATGCGTATACAAAGGTTACATTCTTTCTGTTTGAGCAAATAAAGCGAATGCAATTGGAATATTTGGGTCCACGTATACATAAGTAGTGTAGAATTGTCAGCTGCTTCTAGTCAAAGATATTTAGCAACCTCCGATCAGGGATCTGATGGAAGGCCAAAGTCCTTTTCATCCCGTTGACGTTGGATGTTGTTTGTCCTGCGGGGATAATGCAGCTTTATGTTGTTGACTTGAGTCCTTTGACAGGTGATTAGCCAGCACAGCTCCTCCATTGTGAGGATGAGGAGTGGCGTGTGGTGGTTTTGGCATCGCCCCACCAAGTGGAGATGCAGGAGGCACTTTTGACGTCACCGGGAAACGTGACACACTTCTCAAGAGGCGAGGAGCCTCGGGCGGCTCGAGCAGATGTTGCGCAGATGAGCCAGCATGTATGTGCGCATTCTCACATGTGCACAACTTTACACACTGGCATCTACTCAGACCTCATTTTCCATTTCGAGAAAAAAAAAAATGAATGTTGGAACGCTAGCCGGATCTCTGTGGGGTTTTTGCTCGTGCACGGCCGTGAATTGATGTGGTCTTCATCTTGAGCGCTGACAGAAGAGGTGAACACGACAAAAAGGTTTATTCAGTTGGATGTTTTTTTTTTTTTTTTTTTTTTCTGGAAGCAGTCCCCGGAGGGTCGACTAAAGCCAGAGCTAGCAGCTACACCACGTCGCTCAGCTACACTGCTTTTGTCATGCCGGGCAAACGTAGCAAAGACTAATCCTGGGAGAGTCTTGACTTCACAGATTTCACGCTGAGCTCTTTTCTCCTCACGTGTACTCGGGCTTCTTTCACACCGGCACCCTTTTGGGCACCCTTTTGGGCACCCTTTGGGCACCCTTTGGGCACCCTTTAGTGCGCTTTATGAACGCAGTAATGAACAGCAAGTTGACTTGTGGCCTTAAAGTGATCCCACCTGAGTCAATCCAATGGACAAATGAACATTTCGGTTGGAATGATGCACTAGCGACCAGGCATTAGCCGCTATGAGGTTCTGACGGCATGATAACCTTGGGCAAGAATATCACGGTTTGATATTTCATTGTTTAATTAGTAAAAAAAACAAAGAAGGTCACAACATAAATCATTTTTTTAAATCTCGTAATGACATTATTTCATAGTAGCAGGTCACTTTTCCACATACTTCTATTTCCTGTTCCTGTTTCAGGATCTGAAACGTCGGCATCTGAAACATCTGCATGGTTTAACACCCGAATACAACATTCTAACTATATTTATAGGTCAGAAAAGTGGAAAAAGTATCATAGGTCCCCTTTTTAAAGCAACAGTTGTAATTATTAGATTCAATTCCGGTCCCTCACCTTCTCTCTTCACTTACTGTTGTTCATCAACTGTTTGTTTACACCATCCAAGTTCAAATATATCCCAAATATGAACTGAATAAACACATCATTTATAAATTTACACTAAGTAGGAACCAAGTGGAATCAGCTGGAATGGAAAAGTTTCAAAATTTGCCCCACATTTGGGAGAGGAGTTGAGATTTGTAAACTTGGCTCCATTTTTCCTTGGCGTTATTACGTGATGCGCTGGTGGTGGAACTTTTTTTCTACGTTTCTATGGTGGCGTGACGTGACGTGAATTGGCGACGCGTCAATGGTGTCTGCTTGGGTTTCAGCCTCTCTACACTGACTTGGCTCCTTTTTTCCTTGCCGTGTGAAGCGACTTGAACAAGGCGATTCCTTGTTGACATTTTAGCGACAGATGGCTGCTGTTGGAATACCGTAAGAATTTGAAAATGCATTTGGAATACCTTTTGAATGCCGTTGGATACATCGTTTTGTGTAGACTGCACTGTAAAAATCCAGGAATAAACCAGGAAGTTTCATTCCGACTGCATTGTGGCTCATTCCACGTCTAGCGTGACGAGGGTTTAACACAGCAGTTGGTGGATTTATTCAGCTGCAGCGAGATCGGGGAAATATTTATATTTAAGTTAGGTTTCTACCTCTCAGCACAACTTTGGTGCATTCAAGGACCCGCTGAATAAAGTGTGAAATCAAAGCACGAAGATGTAAACATTCAACTGTGGGCAAGTGTGTGAGGTCATGAAGGCTGAATGGCAAATATGCATGGATCCACTGTACCTTATTGATTATTATAGTTTTAGAGATGACACCAAACACAAAATTACTTTTTAAAATCAAGTTTCCAATATCATTTTTAATTTGATTTTGTTGTTGTTGCTTTTTATTTGATGACTCTGCTTTATTCATCACCGTTATCGTAAAATTAGCATCAATCATAAGGGCCTCTGTGTCTGGGTCGCATCTTTCCGGAGCTTTTCTTCCCGTCACTCAAACACACTTGTGACGGGAAGAAAAGCTCTGACTTCCTTTTGCAGCTGTTTTTGGGTGTCAACTGTTTGTTTACATTTACTGAAAAGATGGCCTGACCAGGCTGGAGCTGTCCTACCTAGTCCTTGAGCTTGCCACGTGTTGTTTAGTAGTGATTAGCAAGAGGAGAGTGTGGTTTTTGTGTCATTCCCTCTGAGTTTTGAACGGTGTGACGACAAACCAAACTAAACAGTTGGCGGCGTCGTGAATGTGGGAATGTCCTTTGAGTCTGCGGGACCCAACCTTGCTGGGACGGTGACAGCGAGGTCCTCGAGTCGTAGGTTTTACATCAGACTGTCCTCGATGTATGACCTGTCAAGGCTATCAAGTTTTATCTACCCTGGTTTGGCTTTGCTAGTTGGCTCACCTGAGCCAGCGCCCTTGGAGATGGATCTTGCTTTTCTTTCCATCAGGGTGTCCAGCCACGCTCCACACCAATCACCAGAAGGGGATAGTGGAAAAAACGGTTTAGTCGCCGTCAACCCGACCCTGAAACAGGTAGTACTGGATTACGGGTTACCAGTCGCAGGAAACTTGCAGGCCTCCCGACCAGCAAGCCTCCTGACCCGACTTACAAACTAAACAGTAACATGAATAGAAACCCACCAACTAAAACATCTATTAGTTACCAGTGTGTATACACACGTGTGTGTACATGTAGCTACATGCGTACATTACCCCCCTCCTGGCGGCTTCTACCCATAGACATCCATTCATCCCCTTTGGCTTTTATTTGACATCACGTTTCCATAAAGTGGATGAATGGACCACCCTCTGCTAACCTCCCTTTGTTGCCCTTTTATTGGATGTGGCGGTTCAGGCAGGGAGTTCTTGTGGTCTGCGTACGAGCGTCACTGGTTTGACTAATTCCACATGTAAACACCCGTCTGAGTTTTGCAAACTTGCTTCGCTGTTATTTGGAACACATTTGAGGTATATAGTACATAGTTGGATTTCTTCTACAGTATGCCACATATCCTTGTGTGTATGCCTGGAATGACAGGGATTGTTTTGCTGTCTGGCAGTTAGTTCAGTTTTGGAGGAAGCAGTTGAATTGGGAAAAAAAGACCTCAGTCTTCCGTGTTTTACATTGGTTGCTCGTCAGTCCGGCTTGCCCGGCTTCTCTCCCGGGTATGCAGGAATTACTTTTTGATGCTACGCTTCTTTAAAATATCAGTCTGGATCATGAACTAATCTTCCAAGGATCCGAGTTCTTATGTTCTACTTCCCCAAAAAAAAATCACCAAATTTGACTATTTTTATTGGGCAAAGCTTTAAAAAAAAAGAAGCATTTAATGGTAATGGTAATGGTAATGGTAATGGTAATGGTAATGGTAATGGTAATGGTAATGGTAATGGTAATGGATTTATTTCATTTGAACATGCATCAGATTACAATTGAGTGCATCCCATAATCAGTCATAATCACTAACTGTTACATTTGTTCACTTCCTGCTTTCCTAATTTAATTTAATTTAATTTAATTTAATTTAATTTAATTTAATTTAATTTAATTTAATTTAATTTAATTTAATTTAATTTAATTTAATTTAATTTAATTTAATTTAATTTAATTTAATTTAATTTTTTGTCATGTACCGAAGTATTTGTATTTGCTGGTGCGTGTCCTTTCTGCTGTTACCAAACAGCATGATTTTAGTTTTATTTAGGTTCAAGGACAATCTATTATCATAAAAGCATTTTTTTAGTGTAACCATTTCTTCTCTGACCTTTCTAATGATTTGGTCTGTACTCCCTCCAGAACAAAAAGCAGTGGTATCATCATCTTCTCCCCCAGGTATGCCATAATCTGTGCAGGAATTACTTTTTGATGCAACGCTTCTTTAAAATTTCAGTCTGGATCATGAACTAATCTTCCAAGGATCTGAGTTCTTATGTTCTACTTCCCAAAAAATCCACCAAATTCCGACTATTTTTATTGGGCAAAGCTTTAAAAAAAAAAGAAGCATTTAATGCAGATCTGCTCCGGAATGCTGATTATTATTATTATTATTATGATGAGGTTGCAACTAGCTGTGTTTGTGATGGGTCTTTAAATTCAAGAGCAAAGGAGGGATGGAGGCTGATATTTGGTTAGGGTGAAGACATTCATCCAAGATTGATCCGAGATCACGGATGCAAGTGGCTGCATTTCGTTATCTCTCGGGGTGTCTGGGTTTTGCAGATAGTGGGGAGCTGATGCTGGTGATGTCAGCGCCACTTCCTAGGACATGCTGGGTGGACTGGCACAGATTACCCAAACATCTTGGTGTCCTGGTGGTACCGGAGGAAATGGGGATGATGATTTTAAAAGGAACTCGATGTTGGCATTGGATTTGAAGGTGACAGGTTGCTTGTGGTGAAGGTCTCTTGTTTAGCTCATTAAGCATACAAGTCCGGAACACGCTGTCATTGATAAGCGTGTTACTCGTGAAATGTCACTCATAATGAAGATTGGTCTCCTTCAAGACACAACTTGATTTACTGTGACTGACGTTTTTACACTTTTCGTCACGCTCTGTCCAGTTGGTGGGACTGAGGCGTCATTTGGGGTGAAAGCCATGGGCGACACTAGGTTCTGAGGACGGGGGGGACTTAGCCCCCTGGAGATGCACATCATATGAATGAATGGAGTAGACATTCAACAAAAGCCGAAAAACAAATAAAGAACAAGAACCGGGATATAACTTTCCCACTTTTGGACAGATTTAGTCAAGATACTCAATCGTTTTAGGCCACCATTAAACCTACACAAGTACACACAATCTACACAAGCTCTGCAACCATTCTGTCCAGTGGACAGTCATCAATTATATCATGATCATCATATTATTAATTAGCCTATTATTATTACTATCATCATTATTCTTCTTCTGATTATTACTACTACTACTACTAGTAGTAGTAGTCATGGTAATGGTAATGGTTTTATTTCAATTGAACATGCATCAGATTCCAATTGAGTGCATCCCATAATCAGTTCCCAGTTCCACATGTCCAAAAGGAGTAGGAAGAAGCAAAGCTTATTAAATCCTACCCCTCCATCTGGTACTTTTACAATCAATAACTGTTACATTTGTTCACTTCCTGCTTTCCTAATATAGTTTATGTTTTTTTTGGTCACATACTGACAAAAATTAAAAAAAAAATAGGCTAGTATTAGCCTGTCTTTTCCCTATTAATTAAAAATTAATTAATTAATAAAATTAATAAAATAAAATTAATATAATATTTATTTATATATATTTATTATATTTATAATATAATAATTAATATAATATAATATAATAATAATAATAATATATTAATATAATAAAATTAATAAAAATAAAAAATAAAAAAAATTGTAAAAATTGTTTTTGATATTTTTTATTGATTTTTTTTGACAAAAAAAGCAATATAAAATTATTTAGGGAGGGCTGAATAACATTTTAGGGGGTCTGAACCCCCCCTAAAATAGGCCTAATGACGCCACCGATGCCCGCAGTGTATTTTGGAGCTTCAGGAAGTGAAGACTAAGGCAACAGGAAATGGTTCACGTCAGAAGGTTTAGCAGTTGGTGCAGACACCAATCATACGGAGCGTGGTCCAAGCGAGCTCCTCTCCTCACAAATGACCTTTTGTCGCATTACCGCCTTTTCTTCTCACCCTTAACGACACTCGTCCAAACAGCAGCTTAACTTTCCCGCTATGTTTCCACTTTCTCCTGGTGCCAATTTCCACTTTTTTCCTTCTTCTCCGCACCCCTGGTCTTGCCTCGCTATGCACCTTTTTTATTGTTTCCAGACAGCAGTGAAACATATCGAGGGAGACGTGTAGAAGCGTTTGCACACACACGCTCTGCTGAGATGGAGAGGAATCCTTCCAGGAAAGTGGCATCTGTGCAGCCCATTAGACCGACAGAGCGGCGGTGGACCTTTTGAGGGTTTTGTGCAGATGGCGGTCAGCTGCAGAGAGGGTGTGAAAGCAGGGGTCACGCATTAGAGGAGGTGACGTACTGCTGCATGTCGGACAATACGCGCCGCCCGGCGTGGGGTGCAAATAAGCTGCCATTTTCACCTCCAAACGCTCGCCTCTCCCGAGTCATAAAAGCAGGAGTCACGGAGGAGTGGAAGTACCGCTCGGCTACGACTGCAGGAAAACTCCTCACTCCCGTAATGTTTGCAGAAATGGTTCTCTTGTGGGCAGGTCTCACTTACTGCATGTTAGCGAGAGGGGAGGCTCAAGGCGGGAAGTCAGAGAGGAGGGAGGCCTGTGCCAAGGTTTTAAGGACGGAAAGTAAGGAGGAGGCCGTCGGTTCAAGCCCTGCAGCTGCACTTCATTAGTATATTTGTGTTTCTAGGTCTGAGTGGACTGGACCGAGTATGGAGCCGGGCCAGACCAGACCAGGATATGTTCGACTGGGCAAACACGCTTCAGCTCTTGTATTTTATTTGACTTTTAAGGCCGCCACAAAACAACATTCCTCTCTCATGTGTAATGGACGGAACATGGCTGCCTCACAATGTATTAGTGGCTCAATAATTGGCTTTAATTTACCATTTAGCTCCACGCTACACGTTGGACTCTCAGGGATGGTTCTACAGCATAATTAACATCTCGTTAATGTCTTTCTTCTTACATAGTGTATGTTTATTTAAGCCTGCAGAGTCTTCTCAGCAGGAAATGTAGGTATTCCTACGTGAATGATCTAATATTAACAATCTCGTCCTTTCATGTTGTTTTTGGTTCTCTTTTATTGAAATTGAAAGACTTCCACCGGGTTCCTAATGTTTTATAGCGACAAATGAGGCGTTTTACTGCAGACCACCTGCCGAGAATGAATATATCATTTGTCTTTGGTTGTGTTCGGCAGTCTTGTGGAATGGGGGGGGGGGAGGAGGGCTGATGTTACGCTGTTTGATTCCTCAGAGTTTGCAGTCATGCTTTAATCGCAGATACGACATCAGTCAGGTTTCTGCAGGTTCAAATCAAAGTCAACGATAATTTGATCAACAATTTGATTATCTAGTTAGCTTTTCTTCATGTGGTTTGGTGTTAAGTGTCATGTTCCGACTTCCTGTTCTGCGCTCTTATTTTGGTGTACTTCCTGGAGCAGTCACTTGACAATGACAATTAAGAATTGGCGGTTTTATGAGGCTGATTGCTGGGTTTTCCTCCATGCTGTCACCGTGATGTCTTGTTACTTCCCTGGAGTTACTGCTTTGCGTTTTTTTTGTGAGTACCTGCTTGTGTCGCATTAAAAGCTTTTATTTGCACGGAGCCTCGTTCTCTGCATTCCGGCCGTCCAGCATGTGACATCTCCACACTGAAATCATGAGACAATAAACATATACAAGCAGTGACTTCTATAAGATAGCATGTAATATTAGGAAAGTAAGTAACATGTTACCCAGCATGCTTTGCGGATTACAGATGCTGGTATTTTGTAGATGTTTGTCAGTTAGAGATATATATATGGTGTTGGAATTGCACTGCAGTTGGAGTGTTAAGGTCGCAGTAAAGTAAATCAAAGCGTCAGGCTGTGGGTGACCGTGGGAACACAACAGTGTGTCATAATATAGGCGTGGCTTACCATCATGTGCTAATTGTGTTAATTACACCAAATTAGGTATTGCTGCTAACAGCTTTGGTTGTGTTGTGTTTTGTTAAAAAAATATCTTCCCCTTTTACAAGTTTTTCAACTGACATGCACTTGAATTTTTTCATTCATTAATTTTCACGGGTATGCTGGAGCCTATCCCAGCTGTCTTCGGGCAAGAGCCGGGTACACCCTGGACTGGTGGCCAGCCAATCACAGGGCACATATAGACAAACAACCATTCACACTCACATTCATACCTATGGACAATTTGGAGTGGCTAATTAACCTAGCATGTTTTTGGAATGTGGGAGGAAACCGGAGTACCCGGAGAAAACCCACGCATGCACGGGGAGAACATGCAAACTCCACACTTTGATTGAACTCGGGTCTCCTAGCTGCGAGGTCTCCTCGCTAACCACTCGACCGCCGTGCAACCGAGCAATTTTTTTATAATTGTAAATATACTGGTCATACACACAGTACAATCCCAACAAGTGGATCTCTTTCCATGCCGTGAGCGAGGTTGTTCATGGTCATGGTCAAGTCCTCCTCGGTGTCTCCAGATGTAGATGTCACCACACCTGGCCAGAGCCTGGGGCTCCGTGTGGTGGATGCGCTTGTGCAGGAAGCTGCGTGTATACGAGACTCGTTAAGTCGAGTCCTACCAGGTGCGTCGCCGCTCGCTTGACCACACGCACACGAGCAGCCTGATGCACGAATGAACATGCGTGCACCGCCATCAAAGGTGCTCCACTAAAAGCCGGCGGTGGAGACAGATGGAAGGAAGGTGAGCTGTTGGGGTCGTAAGCCTTTAATGAGATCATCTCAGATATACACTATCATTGTAACCAAATTAGCCGTGATGCAGCGTATGCTAGATTAGGTTTGCCCGGCGCTCAGTCACATTTGTGGCAGGGAAGTGACACGGAACACTTGTCCCAAATGCAATAACCGGACTCGCGTCGTGCACATTAAGCACAATCTTCTATGCGGACAGTGGAGTGAAAGAGATGCAGGGTGACGTTGAGGTCTGCGTGGAAATGCTGGCGTCATTCAGCACCGCGGTCTTGTCTTTGGGTCAGTAGCGAGTAGCGATGTGCGAGTCATGATTGAGTCATGATTGAGTCATTCAAAGCTTAACTTACTCACCTCTCCTGCCGCAAATGAAAGGAAACCAGGAAACCGGTGCTATTAATTCCATGGAAAACCAACTCCTTGGTTCCTCATTCCATGGGAATAGACCAGTCCCGTTCTTCAGTGACGGTGGTGTTGCTGGGGTGAATGGGAGAACAGTCCCGTGATAAAGAGGAGGGGACTGAGGACGCATCCCTGAGGTGTCTCTGTGTTCAAGATGAGAGTGGAGGAGGTGTCGTTTCCCAACCTGATATTCTGGGGTCTGTTGTTGATGAAGTCCGGCATCCAGGTTCATGGTGAGATGCCTCAGTTCTGAAACCTGATTTTGTGGCTTCATCCTCACGTTATCCAGGAGGGCTGCGCTAGTAGCGTCCTCTTTTGACCTCTAGGTCCTGTATGCAAACGAACGGGGACGAGGTCGTCAGGTTTTTGATATGATTGATAATTTTTGCAGTTTGATGGCCTGACGACACCTTCATGCTTTTAGTCTGGATCCTCTTGAATTTTCACCCTCGAGATATGTCCTGTGATAAAGAGGAGTGGACTGAGGACGTATCCCTGAGGTGTCCCTGTGTTCAGGATGAGAGTGGAGGAGGTGTTGTTTCCCAACCTGACATTCTGGGGTCTGTTGTTGATGAAGTCCGGCACCCGGGTTCATGGTGAGCTGCCTCAGTTCTGAAACCTGATTTTGTGATTCTGTATTAAATACCGAGCTGAAATCCACAAGCTTCATCCTCACGTTATCCAGGAGGGCTGCGCTAATAGCGTCCTCTGTTGACCTCTAGGTCCTGTATGCAAACGAACGGGGACGAGGTCGTCAGGTTCTTGATATGCTAATCTTGCCTAGATGTCAATCTTTGCAGTGTGATGGCCTGACGACACCTTCATGCTTTTAGTCTGGATCCTCTTGAATTTTCACCCTCAAGATATGTCCTGTGATAAAGAGGAGTGGACTGAGGACGCATCCCTGAGGTGTCCCTGTGTTCAGGATGAGAGTGGAGGAGGTGTCGTTTCCCAACCTGACATTCTGGGGTCTGTTGTTGATGAAGTCCGGCACCCGGGTTCATGGTGAGCTGCCTCGGTTCTGAAACCTGATTTTGTGATTCTGTATTAAATACCGAGCTGAAATCCACAAGCTTCATCCTCACGTTATCCAGGAGGGCTGCGCTAGTAGCGTCCTCTGTTGACCTCTAGGTCCCGTATGCAAATGAATGGGGACGAGGTCGTCGGGTTCTTGATATGATAATTTTTGCAGTGTGATGGCCTGACGACACCTTCATGCTTTTTTCTGGATCTTCTTGAATTTTCACCCTCAAGATATGCCGTTGCATAATCATTGAGAAAAAGAACAGGGCAATGCTGACTTCCAGAAGAGGAGTCATGGAAAGTGCTTGAGCTAGTGTTCGTTTGTTTTTTTGGGATGGTGACTCCTACCCTATGTATAGACTAATGGGTTTTGCCTGGGAATGCACAAGGCATCGGTAATGGAGTCTGGATCACATGTTTGTCTGGGCGTCCTCTTCTCTGATTGGCCACTTGCTCTTAATTACCAGAGCGACTGTTTATCTTCACTGTTTGCCAGGATCCTTATCAGCCCCCGCAGTGTTTTAACTCCCAGTGGAGAATGTGTGGGAGATATTAAGAGGAAGTGAGCGGAATGCGTACGTGTGTGCGCCACACAATAGCGTACGTGTCACCGTACATGCTTGATGCACTTTGTCAAACACGGGGCGCCGGCGTGTGGAAATCCAGAAGCCGTGGACCCTCCCAGAGGTCCCAAGGCTGTGGTCCCTAGTTCGGGTGGGGGACTCTTGGGTGCTTGTGGCGCTCCGACACGTGTTGGCTTCTCCTGGGTTCAAAGGTCATGCACTTTGTACAACATGTCAACTACTGGATGCGGCTGCAACTTACCATTTTCTTGGTTGATGAAGCCATTGGTAGGGAAACCATGGCTCGGGGGCCAGATGTGGATGTTTTGATGATGTTATCTTTCTGTCAGACATTTCTTAACATGATATAAATATATATATATTTATGAGGAAGGACGTTTTTTTTGATTGTGTGTGTGTGTGTGTGTGTGTGTGTGTGTGTGTGTGCACGTGCATATGCGAGCATGTGTGTAACCTGAGCGCTGGCCATCTCCCCATGTGTGAGTAATGGTCCCTGTTTTATTGGTCTGCTCCTCAACAGACTCTCTATGAGTAATCACATAATGCCTGCACTGACGTCAGAGCTGTTACCACGGCAACGCAGTGCTTCCCAATCTGGGGAGGTGTGTTCACCCGCCCCTCCCCGACTCCACATCTCATCTGATGTGTGCAATTTAGGACGGACACGGGACTTCTTTAGTTGAGTTTAAATCCGCCCCATCCTCATCTACGTATGGTTGTATTATGAAGTTTTATCTCGTACTTTGTACTCTTCTATTGTGCCCCCCCCCTTTTCTCTCCTTCCTATGCCTCACTCTGAGCCACTCCCTTGCTTCTTCCATTGTCTTTATTGTAGTCATCTTCTCGCCTTCCAGCTGTTCCATGATGAGACCCGCATTCATTCTAACCGGCTTCTTTCTTCTCGTCTAAAAACTCAGCAATTCCTGACATTCTCGCTCTTCTGTCGTCTTTCTTTCTCCTTGCCCGTCCTCCATGGACTGTTGAATTTCATCCCCTTTCATTATTTTCATGCTTTTTCATCTTTATTGCTTGATTGGGGGAAAATGTCATATACGGAAAAAAAAAACATGAATTGATGCATTTCATAAAACACATAAGCCTGGGTTAACCTTGCATGCATTTTGGCCCTGCAGTGGTGTGCAACCACTGGCATGCTAATGAGTCAATTGGTCGTAAACGGGGGTGAAGTTTGTAAACTACGTGAGGCTGAATGCCAGTGTGCCAAGAACATTTTCAAATGTTCAGAATAACCCAAAATGCTCACATGCATGGCTTCATTTGGAGCATAACCAAATGGGGGGGGGGGGTTATCAAGTCATGTCCTCAAGTTGTGGGGGAGCCTGGTCGTTTCATGCCTGTGTGCACCATTTTCGGTCATCAATCTCGGTAATGGTAATGGTAATGGTAATGGTAATGGTAATGGTTTTATTTCATTTGAACATGCATCAGATTCCAATTGAGTGCATCCCATAATCAGTTCCCAGTTCCACATGTCCAAAAGGAGTAGGAAGAAGCAAAGCTTATTAAATCCTACCCCTCCATCTGGTACTTTTACAATCAGTAACTGTTACATTTGTTCACTTCCTGCTTTCCTAATATAATTTAAGTTTTTATTTTATTTTTATTTTTATTTTACCGCAAATCACAGGACAACGCAGAGTCGAAACGTGCAGTCAAACCTTGTTTCTTTAACACCCATTAATCACAGCCTCCTGAAGCAGCAACGCAGTCCCAGACCGTCAAACTACCACCACCATATTTTACTGTTGATATGGTGTTCTTTGTCTGAACTGCGACGTTACTTTTTACTACACTCTCTGATGATAATCATCCAATCCCGTTCTGGAAATCTGCTGAAGTACAATATCACACAACTAGTGGGCATAATATCAAAACATCCATAACAAACATCAAAATGAAACCCATAATGTATGCTAGTTCTGGGTGGAAAGGTTCTTGACGAATTGTAACGTCCTGTTTTTTTTTTCCATTAAATATCCACATTTAATTTAACACAGGAAATATTCAATGTTGTTTTTCAAGGCGGACCCTTAAATGCGTCAATGTCGTGTCTGTTGTCGCTTAAGAGGGCTGCCACCCTTTTCCTACATTGAAGTGCTCAATCATCATCCAGGAAAGGGTTAATGCCGAATCCCTCCCTTTGTGTCTCATGCCAATCAACCCAGTTTAATCAATCACAGCGGAACAAAGTGATATCGGACATGTGTGTGTGTGTGTGGGCTGACTCATTTAGGCTTGCCAGATAGGTGAAAAATACCAAATAAAAATTAAGAGAATAGTGCCGTCTCTTGCTGCACGGGCCTGGACACACACACACACACACACACACTGCTGCACACACACACGGCTGTACATTAGCGTACAGTTCCATGTGACTGTAGTTTTGACACTGGCAGCTATATCGAGCTCTAATCTAATGATGTGCATTTGAGGACTTTATTGCCAGAGGCAGGCTTTGCTCTGCCAACACAGGCCCCCGCAATGACCCACCAATGCACACACACACACACACACACACACACACAATTTTATACGTAAAAGTGCCAGCTCAGCAGATGGATGCAACCCGGGAAAGGGCAAAGTCATTGGCGAGATCCACACAATGCAAAGAAGACAATCTAACCAGTGGATGGAGATATTTGGAGATAGATGCTGTTGGATCCTCACTGACCGCCCATCAACGACCCTCGCTAATAGATGAATTCCAATGTGACATGCAGACAATGCATTCTTCCATCAAATGGCACTTTGCTATCTACGTGCTAGCTTTTTTTTTTATATCAGAATCAGAGAATCACAATCGCCTTTATCGTCATTGTATTGCATACAACGAAATTTAAGTGCAACTCCACGGTTCATTTTGTAGAAGGTAAAAATAAGAATAAGGAAAAGGATGAAAATAAAACAAGGAATAAGAATATAAATATAAAAGTGGCAGGTGCTGTTCAAAATAAGTGTAAATATGAAGAGCTTGCAACCAAAAGGCGCTAAATCCAATTTTCACTAAGTTGCATGTTTTTCATGAGTTTAATAGACCTCTGTCATGTGTATCCAAATCACATATTTTGGTCTTGAAATCATTTTAAAAAATATGAAAAAAAGTGATATGAAATTTATGCTTTCAACCAAAAGGCGCTATTTTCATTTCAGATTTCAACCAAAAGGCGCTAAATACCTTTCTTTATTCTTTATTCTGATTGGCCCAAGTTCCCCATCTATTGATAATCTGACCAATCAGAGAGAAGAATACAATTGGCACTGCACATACAGAAAGCCAGTATCAGTGCGCATCCTGTTTTGTTTGTGTACATTAAGTACACGTATGATAGTTACAGTATGTTATGCAATTCAGGAGAACACAAATTGTGTTTTTACAGTATTCTGTAACATGGAAGTTTTTTTTACGCCATAAAAGGCATGTCTCGACCTTGACACCTCCAACTTTCATGAGAAACATTATTTGACTTGTACTAAAAAACATACAATGTAAAGAGTTTGTAATGAAATGATTTTTGTCACTGTCACCTTCATGGTGCAGTCAAATATGAGCACTGCTTTTAATAACATTTTTATTAATTTAATTAATCATAATTATTTTGTATTGTATGTTGAGAATGGCTTCTGTGTTGTAATTATTTTATTAGCATAGCACATTAAAGCACCTTACATTCTTTTACAACAATGCAATTGAAGAAGTTAAAGGTGACTTCAAATTTATTTCAGCCAAAAAGCGCTAAATCCGAAAAAAAATAAAATAAATATATAAAATACATGGTCTGTGCAGGATTTTTATAGCATGCATTTTTATGACCTATATTGATAGCTCTTTCATTTGCAATACGACTTGATGACCAAATAGATTGGTATGTCCGTAGTTAAAAATCATTGATTTTCTCGAAATCAGTCAAAATGGATTTAGCGCCTTTTGGTTGCAAGCTCTTCATATATGTACATCAAAAACAATAACCTATACAGTAACAAAATGTAGAATTGCAGTAACCAAATGTGGAATTGCAGTAAACAAAATGTAGTTTTGTACTTGGGTGAATGAATCTCATTTCCACCATGCAGCCCTGTGTATGTTTTTGTAGTGCAAAAATAAATATGTTCATTTCTGATTGTAAATTAATTTATGATCGATCGATTGGAACAGTCGGGTTGACTCTGTTCCCGTCGGAGGGTTTTGACCGTGGGCCGTCTTTGTCGTTGCTATACAAGTGAAAGACCGTTTACCACACGCCACTGAAGACGAATAATCGCATGCAAGAACTGGATCCCTATGCAAATGTACCGTATGCGACATCATACTGCCCCCCCACAGCTCAGCGTGTTGCTGTTTATGGCCGACTTTTACGAGAGTCTACCTCTCTAATTAATGGATCTACTACTTCCCATTACGCCGGATTACCTTTCCGCTGGGATAGATTTTTTATTTTTTTTGTAACAATGTGAAAACCATCCCAGCCGATGAGCGTCATTTATCCAGCGTTGCAGCAGATGTTATTTGTTTCTGCTTGCTTTACATGAAGAGCAATTAGAGCTGTTCTCCATGATAAGTCACTCCAGCTTCAGGCTGCAGACCTCCTTTTTTGGACATGAACTTCTCTGCTGGACGCAAGCTTCAAACCGTCCTTGATGGATTCTCCTGCCATCAGGTCTAAGTGGCTAATTAAAGGAACAACACAATGTGGATGGACTAAGCAGCCTTAGTGTGCTTGGTGTTCTCGGACTGAAACGCTGGCGTTATGTTCCGCTTTGGGAACATCCTGTAAAAGGTTCGATTCCACGGTTGGCTTCCAAAGTTCATCATTGCAGATGGAGATTAATCATGATTAAGTCATTTTAAAACTACGATTAGTCTGATTAAAAACTGTAATCAATACTCGGTGGTCCCGTAGCGTAACCTCACCTCTGCATAAAGCAGGGGGGTTCTGTCGCGTTCTCTGAGAGGACGCTGACCGTGCTACACTTCTACTATGCTAATAAAACGTAAACTTTTTATTTGGAAACACTCCCAATGGGATAGGCAGGGGTCTCAAACATGCGGCCCGCGGGCCAAATGTGGCCCACAGGACACTAGTTTGAGGCCCCCGGCTTGATATGAAAGTTTAATGTTAGTCCGGCCCGTGCAAGTTTGATATGGATGCTGTATGGTATCATGTACCCAGAAAAAATTATTACGTTTGATTCATGTTCATGTTAAAGGTTAAATAACTGTTAATAGTTATCCTCCCTCTCCGTGTGGAAGTGGTAAGTTTTGGGCTATTTAAGTTTAAAGGAAATAACTTGAAGGCTACCGTTTAGGTCGCTAGCTCTCTAGTTTGCGAGTTAGCATGTGTCTCAAGACCCTGCAGTTGCGCAATATGTTGTAAATAAAAAGAGTATAAATGTGACTATAGTCGTGTTTTGTCATGTCTACAGGGCTCTAATAATGCTTTGTTCATTTTAATCTGAAAAAAATCATTTGTCTACCCACCAACTATATGTGCTTTCTTAAGTTTTTATTATTTGCCGTTTTATTATTATTATTATTATATTTATTTATATTGATTGATTTTCTTTATTCTTGATTTGTTTATTTATTTTTCATCTTATTTTGTGCAGAAAAATAAAAATTAAGATATTTGCGAACAGTGGAATGTTTTATCAGAGCTTTTATTGTAGAAAATCGGAACCAAAGCACTGAAAAAGTTTGTATATTTTTCAGTTTTTAATAAATGCGTTTTTTTTTTTTTTGGGCAAATTTGATGCGGCCCAGCCTTGCCCAGACCCTAGCTCCAGTGGCCTCCAGGTAAATTTGAGTTTGAGACCCCTGTCCTAAGTCTTGTATGTCCCACGGGGCTGGACAAACTTTTAGAAGCCATGATTTGTTTCGACACATTTACGCATATTTATTGATTTATGTTCCGTTTTGGGAACATCCTGTAAAAGGTCCGTTTCGATGGTTGGCTTTCAAAGCTCATCATTGCAGATGGCGATTAATCATGATTAAGTCATTTTAAAACTACGATTAGTCTGATTAAAAACTGTAATCAATACTCTGTGGTCCCGTAGCGTAACCTCACCTCTGCATGAAGCAGGGGGGGTTCTGTCGCGTTCTCCGAGAGGACGCTGACCGTGCTAGACTTCTACTATGCTGATAAAACGTAAAACTTTTTATTTGGAAACACTCCCAATGGGACAGCGACTCATCCTACGTCTTGTATGTCCCACGGGGCTGGACAAACTTTTAGAAGCCACGATTTGTTTCGACACATTTACGCATATTTATTGATTTATGTTCCGTTTTGGGAACATCCTGTAAAAGGTCCGTTTCGACGGTTGGCTTCCAAAGTTCATCATTGCAGAAGGCGATTAATCATGATTAAGTCATTTTAAAACTACGATTAGTCTGATTAAAAACTGTAATCAATACTCGGTCACCTCTGCATAAAACAGGGGGGTTCTGTCGCGTTCTCCGAGAGGACACTGACCGTGCTACACTTCTACTATGCTAATAAAACGTAATGTTTTTATTTCCAAACACTCCCAATGGGACAGCGACTCATCCTACGTCTTTATGTCCCACGGGGCTGGACAAACTTTTAGAAGCAACGATTTGTTTAGACACATTTACGCATATTTATTGATTTATGTTTCGTTTTGACACAAGCTGTACAATTATTTACGGCTGTTGAGAAGAGATGGATGAAGTGAAACAAAAAGGCATATTTCACACACGCACACAGATGTCACAGACAAAGTAGTGTTTATTTATTTGATCGGGAAAAATAAACACAGCAAGCGCGGGCGGGCCAAGTGAATGTTTGCTAGCGTTTTTGGCTGAATGATCTCCGCTCCCACCGCTCCGCAGCATCCGACACACTATCAGTGAGAACCGAGGCCGATGAATGTGTGGAATGTACACTGACGTCACTGAATGTACCGCAGCTCCAGTCACATGGCTAGGTAAACACAGCCAGTGTGGCTGTGACCAAAAGGCGTTCCTTCAAGATCGACTTGCTCCGCGTTGTTTGGAAAAGAGCAACACACACGTTGTGTATTTGTGTAAGGATTCCTTCCGTGTTTGAACCTCAGTCTAAAAAGATTGTGCGATTGCTTTGACATGGTTAACACAACTTTGCACGTACACTCATGTTGTTTAGTGCAGTGGAACCTTGGTTAGCGTACGCCCCGGTTAGCATCTTTTTTGGTTAAAGTTGAAAATTCACGCCACAATATTTTTTTTTGTTTGTTTTTTGTGTCCCATTGGGGCAGATAGTATTGTTGAGCTAAATGCTAAACAGATTAGCTCTGTCAGGAAAGGTGTAAGCTACAACTTCCCTCTACTATGACATTTTATTTGCTGTTATTTGATGTTTTTGTTATGTGGATTTGGAGCAACTTTTGCGTGCACATACACACATGTTGTTTAGTACAGTGGAACCTTGGTTAGCGTACGCCCCGGTTAGCATCTTTTTTGGTTAAAGTTGAAAATTCACACCACAATGTTTTTTTTGTTTGTTTTTTTTTTTGTGTCCCGTCCAGCCATTGGGGCATATAGTATTGTTGAGCTAAATGCTAAACAGATTAGCTCTGTCAGGAAAGGTGTAAGCTACAACTTCCCTCTACTATGACATTTTATTTGCTGTTATTTGAAGTTTTTGTTATGCGGATTTGGAGCAACTTTTGCGTGCACGTACACGCATGTTGTTTAGTACAGTGGAACCTTGGTTAGCATACGCCCCGGTTACAATCTTTTTTGGTTAAAGTTGAAAATTCATGCCACAATGTTTTTTTTTATGCGGATTTGGAGCATCTTGTTAAAGTTGAACATTTTATTCCACAATGTTGCCTTCCGGTTTACTCAATATGGCGCATCCCTGTTGCCGTAGTTTGCTACTAAATGCCAGGGATCGGCTGTAGGATGCTACTAAATACAAGAACCTCCCTGTGCTTGTGCACGTGTAAACACATTTTATTGTGTATCTACATGCCAATTCCCACTTAGTCATAAATATGGCTGCAGTCATCACAACTCCGGGTGGTCCACGAGCCTGAAAGCTGAAAGCACGTCAGATTGCAGCAGCACATTAGCGACATGACAGCATGACATCAGAATGACGTCGCTCCTTCATAATGGAATATGCTGCTTTAAGATAGTGTTTACTGCTTGCAGCCTGACTAAGTCTCAAGTGAGTGGAATGCTCAAAGAACATGCCCCCCCCCCCCCCCCGTGTCAGTCATGCAACTACTTCCCTTGAGGACCAGCAGCTTCTCATGCACTCTGTACACGCTTGGTTCCTCCTATAGGGTGCCTCGCAGCTTCACGGGCCATTCTCATGCTACGTCCTTTGAGAGTCGGTCAGGGAATGATGTCTTTGTACCTTCATGCAGGACTTCATGCAGTTTTCCTACATAGATCATGACGTTGCATGGAAATCTGGATTGTCAAGAGACTTCTAGGCACTTTCATAAATTGTGCACCACAATGAAACATTATTGAATAGACACATTTGTGTACTAGTAAAGTGTTTTTAATCCAGAAAAAAAAATGCTCAACGGTCAAAACAATAATTTGTGAAGCAAAGGTGAGAAAAATCCACAGAGAAATGGAAGCGCTAGATTTTGTAGCTTGTGCAAAATCAGCACTCGGTATTGGATCTAATGGGTGGTGTTTCATTGGGACCACTTCAAATTGTCACAGCAATGTGATTCACTCACCTGTGCCATCATTTGATTGGCTGCCGCTAATAAAATACAGTAAAGTCTCGTTATATCGATACCGGTTAAAACGAATTACTACTTATTACGATACTATACATTTCTAGTCTTTTATGATATAATTAGCTCCGTTAGTACGATACACGGTTATTATGATAATCCGGTTACTACGATGCCCTTTTCATCTCCCGCCAGCCAATTTGGTCTGCTTATATCGATACAAAAGCAGCTTAAATCAATCTTTGCTTAAGGATTTCAATACCAAAAAAGAACACGGCCAACGGCTGCTTCCAGTCAACTTTATTTTTCACACTTCCACCACCAGAGTGCAGCACACACAGCGGAAAACACCCGTCCCTCGCGCCTACCCCTCCGGGTGGCAACACCTTCCCTATCGATAGTTCCGGGGTGAATTATGTCCCGGTAACCGGTAATCAGCGTAAGTTTATTTTTATTTACTGTAATACAAAATGTATTGTAGTACAAAAGCATGCTAGATACGCAATCCATGAACTCAAGGAGAAAATTACATGCCATATCAAAGATCCGCCCACTTTTAATGCAGTTCGGCGCAGGATCGGATATATGGATAGTCCGGTTATATCGGTATTTTTTCCGACTCCCGAGAATATCGATATAACGAGACTTTACTGTACTTGTTTAGGAGGCACTGGTTCATCACTTTTTGCTGTTTTCCTTCACAAGTTGTTGAAGAATTAGACCATGTTGGCAGGGACGCCATGATAGATGTTTTCCTAGTCAAACCATCGCTGATTGGTTGATCGTGAACAAGAACGGGTGTGGATAAAACACGGACCGCGGTCTAAATAAACGATTCTGATTGGTCCATTTCAAGATTTGCAAGGATTGGTTTGCAAATTACCAGCGGAATTACGCAGTCCGTGTTTTTTACCAACACCCAACAAGAACCACTTTTAAAAAAACTCTTGGCAGTATGGCATGCCAAAGTGCATTCCCGACGGGAATATCACTGATTGGATTTACTTGCCCCAATTTTGTTTAACTTGCCCCGGGCCATCGGTAAATCGTTATTGTTGAACCCTTTCATGGTTCTTGCAGATTCCCATATTGCTGCTACATGGGGGAACCGGAACCCTCCTGGGAATATCACAGATAACACTTTGCTTAACAAGCTAACGGTGGAAACCTACCCGGAGGCCTTATGTTAGCCTCTCAAGTTTTTTTCACCTGCAAAAAAAGAGGAAGCAGAGATTTATGCCCTGACATACGTAGGTCCACAGGTTTATTAGATCTACCAGACAGTGCTATTGCTTTGTTCTTGTCTACTTTTATCAGTGATTTACAAAGGATGTCATTTAAAAAGAGCATTCTTTAGGGGGGCATCGCTTGCGTGTTTGCTGGAGTCCTGTGGGAAACTTGATGGAATTGTAAATGTTCTACATGCATAGCGGGGTAAATGCACTGTGTGTGTGGTCCTCCATCTGAAGAACACGGACCTTGCTGAATCAGGAATAAAAGATGAAATAATGTATGCAACGTGCTGCGCATCGCCTGCTCCAATTGCCACCCGGCTTCCACCGCCTTTGGCTCTGACTCTGAGTTGCTACATTCTGCCTCAGCGGACGTAAAGCCAAGTAGCGGTTTTGTCCTCCGAGTCTCGCATCCAAATGTTTTACGCGCCGTTTTATTCACTATCAAAACTGCACACCAAAGCTCTCATTTCAAGGTCAAATTGTCGTGTTGTTCAACTGGTCATTAAGTTGTTCTTGACGTCGTCGGCCTCCTCCAAGATAAATATTGTCGCCTAGCCCAGTCAGACTTATGGCTTCATAAAAACATTTTACAGTGGAACTGCACCCAAGCCTATGCTCCGCTTGCACAAATCAAATTTAATCGTTTTAATACGCTCCACGGTCCTCAAAGCGGAGGGAACTGCGGTGCGCCCTGTTTGTCTGCCCACATACTAACTTGTCTGATATTTGACAATGTAAAGCACACGCGGGGGTCTTTGACGAGTCGCTTACATCAATATAATATACGCACAGGAAAAGGCCCGTGTGGCTGAAGCACTGATGGGGAAATACCTTGGCCATCTTGGTGATGAAAGAAAGCAAAACAAAGCCAAGAGCACATCACATTAGCCCGTCAGCTACCACGTTCTTAGCGGTCAAGTTATGTTGCTTTTCTTTGTTCAGAAGTAAAAGCTGCTCTAGGACCAAACCACATGATCATGTGTATCGTTCAAGAGTTGTGCACCATTTTTATCTTATTTTTATTTATTTTTGGAGTGGCTAATTAGCCTAGCATGTTTTTGGAATGTGGGAGGAAACCGGAAAACCCACGCATGCACGGGGAGAACATGCAAACTCCACACAGAGATAGCCGAGGGTGGAATTGAACTTGGGTCTCCTAGCTGTGAGGTCTGCGCGCTAACCACTCGACCGCCGTGCAGCCCAAAATAAAACACATGGATATATTTTCTACTTTAAATCACATTTCCCACATTAAATTCACAAAAACAACAACAAAGTTTAGTTCATTTCTTTCTTCCAAACAAACATATTCAACGTTATCATTGAAATACATTACATGTTTACAATTTACAGTTGGACATGTGCAAAAAGTTGACACCAACAAGGAGACAAACTGAAGCTACACAATCCGTAATAAACCAACATTTGAGAAATATATGATTGCAATAAAAACGTACCTGGTCAATAAATGTCATCTCGAAGAAGATTTATGATATGACACCTCGATGGGTCCCGGTGTGTACAACAGCCATATTTTATAGTAAAACTTCACTGTGGTGATTAGTCTCCAGTTCTCCATTAGTGTCCCAATTAAACAACACGGCTGGCTAGAATACCACATTCTTCAATCTGTGATATCATATCATATATTCAAATTACAAATCACTTACAGACACAATATTCCAATACAAAAGGCTGCGTATCACTCAAACTCCATCACAAGCTCAACTCAATGAACTCTTGCGACCGCTAGGTGTCGCCACAAAACAATCACAACGTACAAACGTACAAAGTATATTGTGATCTACGGCTACGTATATAAACATGGAAGCTACCAAAAGAAAGACTAGACTCTCATCTTTCATCAGAAAAAAACATGTTTATCTTTCTGTGTTCTTCAGTAATCAGCAGTCGAACGTTGGTAAGTTTCAGGAAAATATCAGCTCCCAACTACAAATGGGCGAAAAACAAGCTTTTGTGTTTGTGACAGCTCAACTATACGCCAACATAAACAACACAATAAAGGCTGGTCTTGCATCAAAATGACAATTTACAGTATAACGCCATCAATTTTTGCTATTGAATGAGTTAAAGGCAGTACGTGTTCAATGACGGTAATACATATTTTGATATATACAGTCATGGAAAAAATGATGAGACCACTTTTCTTGTTCATTTTAATGCCTGGTACAACTAAAGGTACTGTTGTTTGGACTCATGTAACCATGACAACAAAAAGAGCTCATAAGAGTTGAATTTTTTTGGGTTAAAAAAAAAAGTTAACCTGCCAAAGTATAAAAAAAAGTGGCCTGTATTCCTAAAAATACGACATATAGTGTTTGTTTTCTTGTCTTAATTATTTCATTTAATAAAACTGAAGCACTGCTGGTTGCAGCCATGCAATACACTCCAATTTAAGACGCCAATTAATCGACAATTCATTCCACACAATTGCCAGAAAGGTTGTTGAGTGAATGAATTATTATTTTTAATTATTTGACTAACTCAATGAGAAGAACAAAAAAAAAATCTTGTGTACTTCAGGGTAATAAAGTGTTCTGTGGGTCATCCCTCTGATATCAGAATGTCCTGGTCAGCACCAAACATGGCGTCCACTGGTCGCCAATAAAGCCAACTGGTCTGTAAAACAAACAAACACGAGAGTGCTGTGTTCCCTCCTCCAGTCGCAAGGCCCCAACCATAATCCCGACCGGAGCGTGATATAGTAACGGCGTGCTCCTTGGAGATGGGCCGCCAGGTCTTAGCCCTCCACATCCCCTAAATGCACGGAGCCGGGAACCTCATTCCTTGATCCAACCTGAGCTCATAAGCAAGACAAATGACTGTGGGCACAAACAATATCACAGAAAAATAATAGGCCATCTTTGGGATGCCGAAACCTGATGGATGAGCTTTCAGATTGTTTTTTATCCACTACAGTTTTTTTTTGTTCAGGTTGCAAGGTTTTGACGGAGCATTGTGGCCTTCAGGTCTGCCTGCTAGACTCGTACAGTGAGCATTGTTCCACACGCAGTCCTTCCCTGGAAACCCAAGTATAATCCATCCCATTAGTCACACATTAGTCCATAATAAGCAAGATTGGAGTAGGAAAGCGTGAAGGAAAGATTGGAGGGTCTACATAATAATAATAATAATAATAAAAACCACCATGAATAATATTAGTGCATGCAAGCGTTTTAATGCTCATTTACTTTACAGCCAGTCAGTGAAGACGCCAAAGGCTGCTTTAGGTGTGCACCCCCACCCCCCACCCGCTTTGGCACCTCACCTTAATCGTTCCTTCCAGTGATGACGCAAATGACCCGTGATGACCACCCCCCCCCCCTCGGTAAAACCTGTAAAACATTAGCCAGCAGGAATAGCAACGAGGGGACGAGGCTGTCTTGCTGGGGGAAAGTCACCCGGACCTGGACGGGGATGATAGTTTGAACTGGTGGTGCGTTCATGGACACCAGCTTTTCCATTCAAGCCCTTTAGCTGAGACTGCAGACATGCACTGGTCATTTTGTGTTGCTGTGGTTTGATTTTATGTTCATTTTTGGAAGGCACTGATAAATAAAATAGATTTGTATCATCCATTCAATCTAATCTGTTGCATGTTCAAATGAAATAAAACCATTACCATTACCAAATAGCCAAGTTGTTGGATCATGGCACCCCCCTCCCCCCAATTTATGTCTCTCCGCAGGTCATCAAAAACAGAATGTTATAGAAACACAGAGCTTGTCGCCGACGTTCAAGTTCAAGTGCACTCTAAATCGTGAGTGCTAAGCGCTAATTTAAGTATTCATTATTATTCACGTACCTACGCGTGCCCCATTTTAGCAACCTGGGGGTGCAGCTGGAATACAGACCGATGGTGCATTGAAGGACTGCCGACCAAAGTGGGAAATCACATGACTTGATGTAAAAAATGTGGGCTTTTTGAACAGTGGTAGACGTATGATATGCATTTTACCTATGTCATTCATATTTCCAAATTATTATCCACTGAAATGTGTTTTCTGAAGAAAATAAATAAAAAAAAAAAAAAATTAAAAATGTAAAAAAAAATTAATTTTACAATTTTTGGGGGGGATTGGGATTGGGATTTTTGTAATGATTTATTACAAATTACAAATTAAATTTTACAATTTTTCTTTTACCCAAAATCTTCATATTTTGGGGATGCTGAATGGCAAATATGGAGGTTCCATTTTCCGATATTTGACCTGAAGCCATGTATTTCATTCCAGGCTGGTTGTGATGCTTCTGTTTGACTGGGTTGAATTTGAATTCGCAATCACGATGATTTGAGTCTCATATTAACTTCATAGCAACCTTGAACCGACATACTAAACCAGTATTGGAAGTACAAAAACCTGCAATAAAATCTCATTTTCGGGGGACTCACCGCTCTCCCATCCAGACGTGCACACAGCCATGTTTTGACCACCAAGCAGTGCAAGGATTGCACCACCAACATGAATGAAATGATCAGGAATAAACACTCAATGCACAAGAAACCATGTCCCCAACACCCATGAACGGGAGGATCTTCAGTTATCGTTTGATGACTTAGTGTATGACTTAGTGTATGACTTAGTGTATGACTTGGTGTATGACTTAGTGTACTCCCAGACTTTGCAGGATCTGACCTAGTTTCTTGATGTCGGAGGAAAGCGCTGCAGACGTCAGCTTATCTGACGGGGAGCGCTGATAGAAGAACAAAAGGAGGAATAAAGAGGCAAAGATGGCGTCTCTTCAAGGTTGGCAGGGTTGAATCTAAGGGCAGTGAGGTGTGCTCTTATCTGCGTAGGTGTTTCTACCTACTTTGTGAGACTTTGTCGACCCAGTGAGAATACTGCGGCTATAATTGGACAGTGAGGAGGTGCGTAAACAATCAGTGCTTAAACCCTGTAAATCCTGCAGACGGATCCCTGCAACCTTGTTAATTAACCCAAGTGTAAACTCAGCACTCTTTTTTTTTTAATTGTGTCTCTGCTGGACATTGAAGTGGAGAAGCAGTCAATTCAGGACGCAGACAAGCTCAGGCAGCGCCTCGTAATCTGAGTGGACACACATCGTGGTGTGAAGCCTGTAATGTAGAACAAAGTAGGACGCGGGATGCAGCGAGATGGAGAAGGAATGAAGCGCTCATCATGAATGAATGATTAAGAAACTCTTGCACATATCTGGCGCGGAGCTATATTTGGGACCAGGCAGTTTCCGGCTCACTTTCAAGACAGTTGGGGAAAAAAAAAAAAATGGCTCTGTAGCAAGTTGATGACGGTCCTGTGGCGTGGGCGCTGCGACACCCAGAAGGAAGTGGTTCTTAGCTGGTTATTGGCGAGGGCAAGATAAACAACAATATTTTCATGTAGTTTGTTTGTGCTCTGCACCTCGGAGAGATGGAGTCTTGCTGTGGGCTGTGGCTGGGAGCCATGGTGGTGGACCCACCACTTGGCTGCCCTCGGAACATCTAGAATAATCCCATAAACATACCAACCAAGCATATCACACTTTTTAAAGAAGTTTAGGAGAATTTACATTTTGCACTGCTGGATCTTAAGGAGCTTCTAAGTAGAACTTCAACCATCACCTTTAAAAGTGCTTTATATGGATTGAGTAAGGAACTCAAACGATGCACAACGATGAGCCAATTGACGAAGAGTCTTGATGAAGAGTCTTGAACCAGTCATGATGTGCTATATCATGACTTACTATGGTACCCATTATGGCATTGGATGCTCATACCACCTCCTACTTTGGTACATGACAAAAAATAAAATAATATTAAATTAAATTAAATTAAATTAAATTAAATTAAATTAAATTAAATTAAATTAAATTAAATTAAATTAAATTAAATTAAATTAAATTAAATTAAATTAAGAAAGCAGGAAGTGAACAAATGTAACAGTTAGTGATTGTAAAAGTACCAGATGGAGGGTTAGGATTTAATAAGCTTTGCTTCTTCCTACTCCTTTTGGACATGTGGAACTGGGAACTGATTATGGGATGCACTCAATTGGAATCTGATGCATGTTCAAATGAAATAAAACCATTACCATATTAATTTTTTTTTAGTCTCACTGCCATTTCTTCATTTTGCATTCTCTACCTAGAACCTCCAAAATGTCAATTCTGGCATTCTTAAGGTGTACCTTGCCTATCTAAAGCATGGTATTTTTGGCTAGTGCAATATTTTTGGTAAAAAACACCATTCAGAAAAAGCCAAATATATAAAATGTTGATTTTGATTTTGACTGTACATTCTAATATTTTCTTCAAAAAGGTGTCTAAAACGATAAAATATGCGAACCTGGCCTTTGCAAGGATTAATTAGCAATTTCCTTAGTTGTATTTTGTTTAAAGGTGATTTGATAAAGTACATCATTTATTGCATTTTTTTTGCAAATAACCGAATCTTGCCTGCAAAGGAAACACGCGTCCACCGTTCCATCCAGCCTGCTCGGCCTGTCCGTCTCCCCAAGTACCTGTTTGCTTGCTTCCCACATGTTTAAAGCTGAGTGCATCTCATATTTACACTGATGTGTTTACAGTCCAGTTAGCAAAGAGCTCGTTAGGTGTCATTCAGATGTCGGTGTGTACCTCGCGTGTCGTCATGAGACCCAATAGGGGTGTCGTTAACGTGGAGATTTTTGAATGAGTATGTCCTGGATGGAGTATCCCTCTACTGCGAAGGGAATAAAACCTTAAATTAGCTCTGGCTCAACTGCAAGCGTCATCAAATTAGTCATCTTCCATTAAGGCTCAGTTCTCCTTAAAGGGTTGACCCAAATTACATAGAAAATATCATCTCATGAGAGGTATGAAGCAGAAAATATCATTTTCATAGGCAGGGATGTGTCCTTCTCTGGTACATCTGTCTACGTATATTTCAAGAAAACAGTCCTAGAATATTATTATTAGTGTTATTTATTTGTATTAAATTTCAACTTTTTAATTATTGCATTATGCCATTTTGATCTTATTGTGTTGTCTTTTTTTTCAACAATGAGAGGCATGCATTCACACTGGGGATTTCTGGGTCTTCCTAATCTCATTTTAGTTACCGTTTAATGGACTCAAACCGAAAGCGTTATCTGGGTTTTGTTTATTACTTCAATTCCAAACTATGTTGTTTTTCCCACCCGACAATCTAAGGTCAAATATACAGAGAAGAACATTTGAAAGGTATGTTTTTTTTATGTTTTGTTTGTCGTGGGGGATAAGTTCCCAAAATAAGTGAAATTCGGGACTTAGCCAACTACTGCATATTATTTTACAATTATTATAAATGTTTTATGGACCCACTAACTATACACTTTTGGGACTTTTCTCATACAGGAACTAACATTTTGTCACATTTCTCTTGTTTAAACAAACTCAAAGTTCAAATCTTGCCGACGTTCGGCTGTAGTGTTTTTGTATCCTTGTTAAAACTTATTGCTCGTGTTGTCGTATTTTCCTCACACGGTTAGCTTTTTCTCTTTTTTGGACTGTTTTGTTTACAGTATTGGCTGTTAGCAAGCAGGTCACACAGTTAGTTAGTTTGGTAGCCATGACCACAAGAAGGAGATTGACAGTGGTCTACAGCCAATCAATCGGGATGAAGAAGACAATAGACGGTGCTTGAAATTGCACAAAAAAATCCTCTAGTCCAGGAAAAGTGAACCTTGAATTACCTTTAATTATATCATGTTGTAATATAGGGCGGCACAGCGGCCGAGTGGTTAGCATGCAGACCTCACAGCTAGGAGACCAGGGTTCAATTCCACCCTCGGCCATCTCTGTGTGGAGTTTGCATGTTCTCCCCGTGCATGCGTGGGTTTTCTCCGGGTACTCCGGTTTCCTCCCACATTCCAAAAACATGCTAGGTTAATTAGCCACTCCAAATTGTCCATAGGTATGAATGTGAGTGTGAATGGTTGTTTGTCTATATGTGCCCTGGGATTGGCTGGCCACCAGTCCAGGGTGTACCCCGCCACTCGCCCGAAGACAGCTGGGATAGGTTCCATCACCCTTGTGAGGATAAGCGGTAGAAAATGAATGAATGAATATGCATTTATAATTCTCTATTTTCTATTGAATGAAATATTGTGTTGTTTCACAATGAGACTCAACAAGGCCATGAACTACGTATGATGCAGAGAACGCATGAGAACGGTAGCATTCGTAAATGCAAAAATGTGCTTTTATCAGCCCCCCCCCCCCCCCCCCCCCCCCCCACACACACACACTTTCCACTAAGCACACTCATCTAATGCAATTTCACAGTCAGGTTTGCTTTACTTTCCTTCCCAGTCTCTGCCTCGGGGTCTGGTGGAGGCGGAGGATCTGATTACCAGCCGCTGTGTCCTCCTAAGGCCTCGCAACCCCCCCTCCTCATGCGTCCCCGCATGGATGCGGTGCGCTGATGCACGTCACAGAGATTTGTGGCCAGCCAACACAACACTTTGCATCTGTGTCGGCTCTCTGGCCCCAAGTCGCCTTGACAAAGCCGGCGTGCCGCTGTGACCAATCACTGCTGCGCACACACCGAAGGCAAGCGCCTCGGCATCAGCGCCAAACGGATAATTCAGGTGTAATTGAATGTGTCAGTGGTGCTTATTGAGTTGGGTCATGCTGTGGGCCAAAACATGACAAAAGCTGAGGATTTGCCTGCGAGGAGCTTTTATTGACACCCGTGTGGTTTTGTGGTTGCTGTACAACACACAGTTGCTCTTACTGCCTTGGATCAACTTGACTTTAACATTGGATAGATTAGATGAAGACCGAGATGCATTTATTAGGAAAAAGATCAATCAAAATATCCCTGCATGATTGACAAATACTTTTCTTTTACTTCATATTTTTAGCTACTGCACATTCGTATGAAAGGAAGCCCGTTCTCAACATTATAACCGTCCAGCGGTGCCAAAATAAGCCAATATTTGTGCATTTTGTTATTTCATGTACATGTGTACTACAACCTATGGACAATTTGGAGTGGCCAATTAACCTTTTACTTTTTTTGTAACTAGTTACTTTTGTAGTGGATAACTCAGTTACTTTTTTGTAACTAGTAACTGGTAACTACAACTAATTCTTTCATTCATTCATTTTCTACCGCTTATCCTCACCAGGGTCGCAGGGGTGCTGGAGCCTATCCCAGCTGTCTTTGGGCGAGAGGCGGGGTCCACCCTGGACTGGTGGCCAGCCAATCCCAGGGCACATATAGACAAACAACCATTCACACTCACATTCATACCTATGGACAATTTGGAGTGGCTAATTAACCTAGCATGTTTTTGGAATGGGGGAAGAAACCGGAGTACCCGAAGAAAACCCACGCATGCACGGGGAGAAGAATAACTGCATATGAAATCTAAATCCAACATGATTCAGGTCCTACTCCTTTCGTTGAACCATGTAAAATGTCCCCCCTTTTTTAAGCGTGTTGTCATTATGTTGGTGTCTCCATGTTGTTGCTTCTCAGTGGTTTGACAATACATCTGCCTTTGTCGTCTCACAGATGCTCCCCCGCACAGACTGGGACCACAAGAGAGGCTCCCGAGGTTCACAGGTGGGCAGAACACATGAAGCACCAACACTAGGGTGCATCAAAAAACACAATTACTGAATTTTGATATAACTGGGTACTAAAAGTGTTCCAATATATGTCGAAACAACACATAGAAAATATTTTTCCAATACATGATTATTTATGGGTGCCACCATACATCTGTTTTTGTGGAATAAAGTGGTGAACAGTTCAATGGTCGCCATGGAGATTTGAGGTCAGCAAAGACTGCAGATCAAGAACTCTCATGTGATCTTTATGTTTTTGTTGGTATTTATACTCCTATTACATATTACTAGCAAATTTGTGGTTTTGTTTTTGTAATTTGAATGATTTGTAGTCATATTTATAGGTACTTAGTGCTCATTGCCTCTACTGTAGCTAACATTAGCTAGCTACAGTTTGCTAATGACAGTTAGCTAATAGCTGAGCAAGCATAACATCAACAAGAGTAATATAGAGTAGACAGTATTGCTGATGCTTCATATTTATTGAGATTAGTACTGTAGTCGTACATAATGTGATATACACTTGTCCATGTATTATTTTAGTCACTGTTTAGTGCTCATTGCCTCTACTGTAGCTAACATTAGCTAGCTACAGTTTGCTAATGACAGTTAGCTAATAGCTGAGCAAGCCTAACATCAACAACAGTAATATAGAGTAGACAGTATTACTGATGCCGTATATTTATTGAGAGTGGTACTGTAGTCCTACATAATGTGATATACACTTTTATTTATTTTAATTAAATTTAAATGTATTATTTTAGTCACTGTGCAGCACAACCCACCAGCTCTCCTAAGATGCTGCCCTCAACAACTAGTTCCTTTCAGACTAGCAGTCTCAGCTTGGTCTTTGGTCTGGGCCCCCTTTGATGACCCTAAAATGAAAATGATGCGGTATACAAGTTCATTGTACTCAACATTTCCAGGTCAACAATTAGACTAGAAATTGCACATTTTCCGAAATTTTACAAAAGTTTATGCGTCCCTAAATCTCAATGGATTTCCTCAAAGACATTTTTATGTTCATTCGAAAAAAATGGAATGCCAGCGAAATTGATAATATGAATTTTAAATTTCCCATTCAAATTTGATGCACCCTAACCAACACGTTTATCAGTTGCATTCCGAGGCACCTGTGGCGCTTTAAACATTTGCAGTTGGGAGTCGGGGTGTCACATGGTGAGATGTCACATGATTGGTTAGCTTATGAAAAATAAAAAAAAAAAACTTGTGGAGTTGTGGAGGACACACGGACAGAAGGGTCACAACTTTGACGGTACGTTCCCTGTGTTTGGGACCCGAGCGAGTGTTTGGGCATCGATGTATTGAGCTGCCACCGAGCCACGGGGCAGCACTGTGGACTACATGGAGAACAAACAATGCCCTTGGATGCCGGCTGTGTGTGTGTGTGTGTGTGTGTGTGTGTGTGCTATCAGAAGGACAGGCTCCTAAAATAAATAGAGGCTATGGCGACAGCGTGAGATTAGATAGCATTAAAAAAAAAAATCCTGCAAAGTTGTCGTGGGAGGGCATATTAAATATCCTTTCCTGACGTGGGATCTTAACTCTGCTATGACTTGAAATCAATCAATGCACCGTCTAATTTCCTGCTTCCACTCCCATTGTGGTGCGTGAATGCAATAATCGTCCCGCCAGTGTGATGCGTCCCTCCTGGCCCGTTTCTGATTGACGCATCCTCTTAATGATTGGTCATTTTCTCGCTGGTGTCCATCAGCGGAACCCTGAACCGGTCCATTGAGTGACAAGACGTTTGAGAAGCCGATGCTTATGTTGGCACGCGTTTCCATCTGCAGGCCTTGGCTCCGCTCTCTTGGCCCGCGGAGGCTGCTCGAGTTTCCCCATGCCATGACACCTCCTCGCACACTCGCCTCTTTAGCTGCACACCAGGGCTTGATTGATTTCCACCGTGTCGTATTCGCCAACACGCTGCACACATTAGCAGCCTCATTTTCCAAACCACATCGTTTTTTTTGTTTTTTTTTTCAAACTTCCATCCCATCCAAGAGCTTGTGGTGGATGTTTTAGCTTCGGAATTGACGTTGAAGTTACAGTACGTATGGAAAGAGGTCTTTAAATATTTGTCTTCAACTTAAAAGTACGTCCGTTTTGGAGTCTTACTCTGGGAGGCTATCGGAGAAAGGAGCGTTTTATCGTTTTATCGTCCTTTTCGAGGACAAGACAGGGAATCTTTTCAGGGTATTTTTTTTTGCAGCATGCATCCATACCTGTATGGGATATGTTTGGACTAATTATAGGTGGACATTCAGCCAAAGAACAGCCTCAAATTTCAAACCACGAGGGATGTTTTTTTTCCCCCCGATATTGGCTCAATATTAATATCTGATCAGGACTCCCCCAGTTAAAGTTAATCAAAAGGAATAAAAGTGACATTAATAATTTGAGGGAGTAGTGTGCTAAAATGGTCATTCTGTAGAATCCATCTTGGATTTGCTTAATATCAACTTTAAACACATGCTAAATGGATCTTATAGTCTTAGTTATCACAACTTTTTAATATTTAGACGGTGTGGACATTGAAAGGGTGAACGAAAATAAATTTCTGGGGATCACAATAGATGAAAATATGAGCTGGAAACCTCATATTACAAATATACAACATAAGGTGGCCAGAAATATTTCAGTATTGAACAAAGCAAAATTTGTTCTCAATCAGAAATCACTCCACACTCTTTATTGCTCTCTGGTTCTACCATATCTTACTTATTGTGTGGAAATATGGGCTAATAACTATAAAAGCAATCTTCACTCGCTAAATGTACTGCAAAAAAGGTCAGTAAGGATAATTCATAATGCCGCCTACAGAGAACATACTAACTCCTTATTTGTAAAATGACAAATACTTCAACTTGCTGATATAGTTCATCTTCAAACAGCTAAAATAATGCATAAGGCTAAAAATAAGCAATGAGCTAAAAATGTCATCCAATACTTCTCTACAAGAGAGGAGAAATATGATCTCAGGGAAGAAGTACATTTGAAACACTTCTATGCTAGGACTACGTTATGCTAGCCATAGCATTTCAGTATGTGGAATCAAACTATGGAATGGATTGAGTAAGGAAATCAAACAATGCACAACAATGAGCCAATTCAAGAAACAATACAAGCAGTTGATGTTTGCTAAATACAAGGATGAAGAGTCTTGAACCAGTCATGATGTGCTATATATATCACTATATTGACACGCACTATGGTACCCATTATGGCATTGGATGATCATATCACCGAGTACTTCGGTAAGTGACAAAAATATAAAATTTAAAAAGTTCAGAAAATTTAAAAAAATTTGAAAATTTAAAAAAAATTGAAAATGTAAAAATTTTTTGAAAATTTTAAAAATGTTGAAATTTTTGAAAATTTAAAAAATTTTAAAAAATTAAAAAAATTAAAAAAATTAATACAATAAAACAAAAAATCTTAAATTATATTAGGAAAGCAGGAAGTGAACAAATGGTTACTGATTGTAAAAGTAGCAGATGGAGGGGTAGGATTTAATAAGCTTTGCTTCTTCCTACTCCTTTTGAACATGTGGAACTGGGAACTGATTATGGGATGCACTCAATTGGAATCTGATGCATGTTCAAATGAAATAAAACCATTACCATTACCATTATCATATTTTGATGAGCTAAATGCAATACCCAGTAATAACGGTCATTGGGGTTGAGCGACTTCATCCTGGTTTGTGTTCTTTTTCAATGCTAGTTGACACTTTGACACAACCACACACTCTCAAACCTGCCAAAATGAGAAGCACGGCTCTCCTTGAGTAGCTACATGTTATCTCATGATATTGATTTCATTTGGATCACGTCACCCCCCCCCCCCCCCCTTTCACGTCCTGGTCATGAATAAAACAGGCAGTAACAACACGTTGCGTCCAGGCTGCAGAGTTGGGTCGTTTGCTCCAGCATCTAAAGAGCTCGTAAAGGGAGTTGGGTTTGGGGGTTGTTTGGGAAGTTGGAAAGCTGAGTGCTGGGTGTAGTTTTGGCTGGAGGATCCTGGCCGGGAGCGAGGAGAGTCCTGGGGGAGTTTCGTGTTAGTCCTCTGCTATGATTCACACTGTATCACCGCTTTGTTATTCTAAGTGGAGAACTCTTCGGCTAATCTATTCAGGGTCGTCATACGAACACGCACTGAAGAATCAAAAAAAAACAAAAAAACGTGAAACTTTGGTGTTTTGTTGTTGTTGTGGTTATGTTTTTATTCCCGGCTTCATTCCAGCTCGGCATATTTTTGCTGAAAATTCATGAAGTATGCATTTCTCCGTCCTTGTGAGGACCAACAGTTGCTTCTGTGACTCAAATGTGTTTACTGAGAAGATCAAGCACATCGCTTTCCATTCAGCAGACCCCTGAGGCCGTTTGTACCAGCATTTACACCCCGCCCCCCACCCCCACCCCCAGGGGATACATTATTTTCTCACCATTGCGCAATTTTCAACAATCTCACATATCACACTCAATTTAAAGCAGCTCTCAGGGTCGCCTGGAGGAGCCCAGGGGGTCAAAGTTCACAAGGAAGCTCAGATCACTAACTGCAAATATGTAACCTCTCTGTTTGGGTTTCTATCAGCCACTCTGGGGGGGGGGGGGGGGGCAAACGAGATGTACACGTCAACCATTCATTCATTCATTTTCTACCGCTTATCCTCAAGAGGGTCGCAGGCATGCTGGAGCCTATCCCAGCTTCGGGCGAGAGGCGGGGTACACCCTGGACTGGTGGCCAGCCAATCCCAGGGCACATATAGACAAACAACCATTCACACTCACATTCATACCTATGTACAATTTGGAGTGGCCAATTAACCTAGCATGTTTTTGGAATGTGGGAGGAAACCGGAGTACCCGGGGAAAAAAACATGCATATTCCACACAGAGATGGCCGAGGGTGGAATTGAACCCTGGTCTCCTAGCTGTGCGGCCTGTGCTCTAACCACTCGTCCACACATCAAAAAAACGTACACGTCCAATGCATGTGCACAAACACAACAGCAGTCGCAGAGAAGCAAGCGACAATTTGGAGTCAGGCTCTACTGTACCTTTAGTGAGGAGCTCAAATTTGCCCCAAACTGCTATCACTCGCTGAGAGCAAACATGTGTGTGTGTGATTCGATCACAAATACTAAACAAGACATAGCATAAAATTGGCGGGTGAGTGGTTAGCGTGCAGGCCACACAGCTAGGAGACCCGAGTTCGATTCCACCCTCTGATATCTCTGTGAGGAGTTTCATACGTGGGTTTTCTCCGGGTACTCCGGTTTCCTCCCACATTCCAAAAACATGCTAGGTTAATTGGCTGCTCCAAATTGTCCATAGGTATGAATGTGAGTGTGAATGGTTGTTTGTCTATATGTGCCCTGTGATTGGCTGGCCACCAGTCCAGGGTGTACCCCGCCTCTCGCCCCAAGACAGCTGGGATAGGCTCCAGCACCCCCGCGACCCTGGTGAGGATAAGCGGTAGAAAATGAATGAATGAATGAAATCGACCGATATGTTGGTTTTCCGGGTTGATGCCGATACAGATACTGATCAGTTGAACGGTTGGGACCAATTTTGATGGGAGCTTTCCATGACGTCCGTGTATCCCTCCGCCGAGTACGAAGCACATTCTTGTGCCGCGTGCCAAACGTATTCTTCCACCGGAACACGCAGTGACTAGCTCTTGAGCCAGTCTAGTGTTTACTAAAATTCCGTTTTTAATTCATTCACGGGAGCGCATTCTTAACATGGAACTCCACAAACCGCGGCCCGCCTGTATTGTCTGTTAAAGTCAACGTCATACGACCGAACCTGCAGCCGGATGCACGTTAACAAATCATTTTCACCGCGCTTTATTTCCGTCCTAATTTGTCTTGGAAGAAGCGAGCGAGCCGGGCTGTGAGTGCACACAGACAAGGATTCAGAAGTGACTGCTGATTTGTTTTGACTGGCCTCCTCTCTGGTTTACACGGGGCCCTGGCGTGGGCGTTCATCCACTGCACGCCTATCGTTCTTCCACGGGACTTCACACGGCCCAGTAAAAATGCTTCATCGCGCACGCCGCCATCACTCATCCGTGTCATAACAGAATGTTGTTTGACTTGGCCGTTAGCTGATCATAAAACTGTTTATTGACACTTGTTCACGGTTTAAATGTTACATGTCAACAGAACCAAATATCAGCCATTTAGCGGCGTAGAATGCTGGTAATGGGATTAACTGGATTATTGAGTACGCTTGCGGGCGACCATCAGTCAAGCAGTACCATTCCACTCTGGCCAATCCCATTCCAAGTGCATCGTGTTCCTCTGTCCAATCAGATTCAACTTTTTCTGTCCGCAGCCTCAACTCTTAATCAAGAAAAAGTAGCTTTTATATTTATCGTCTTTTAAATGATTTACAGTCGTTATGCAGTACTTGTATCTTCTTGTCATACCAAACCAACAGCTTGGCTATGAATATTAAAGGTTATGTTTTTCCACAAAACAGCCGTGATGGTTCTTAACCTGTTAAGAAAACCCTAAAAGACAAATGATGTACTTCCAGGGCAGGTGAAGCAAATGTTATACTGTCAAAAATAGTGTCTGTGTTTCTTAAAATACTTCAACCGAATACTTAATCGGTGGGGAGGAACAAATAAAATGGAGCCGACGTCCAACCGTTGACTGTGGCTGATGGGAAATCATCAGTAAAGGCGTTACTGACCCACATCCTTCCCAAGTTCTACAATATACACCACAGTACTGCATACACATTCTGGTGTACTTTTTCTACAGCGACTTAAAGCCCAGAAAGATGAAATACTTCTATAAATACTTATGCTGCAAATAAAAAATAAGCCCAGCACCTCTTTTATAGCCACTGAGGCCCAGCTTTAGAGGTGAGGAAAGCCGTGTTCAAGTTCCAGCGGTCGAGTGGTTAGCGCGCAGACCTCACAGCTAGAAGACTCAAGTTCAATCCCACCCTCGGCTATCTCTGTGTGGAGTTTGCATGTTCTCCTCGTGCATGTGTGGGTTTTCTCCGGGTACTATTTAGCGACTTCAAATTGTCCATAGGTATGAATGTGAGTGTGAATGGTTGTTTGTCTATATGTGCCCTGTGATTGGCTGGCCACCAGTCCAGGGAAGATAGCTGGGATAGGCTCCAGCACCCCCACGACCCTCGTGAGGATAAGCAGTAGAAAATGAATAAATGAATGATGGCATTCGGTAGTAAAGGAACCCAAACCCTGAAAACGGTCTCAACTCTTACGATCGCCACAGTCAATGAACGCTGACGTCATTTCCAGCTGATTCGTCAAATGCTTGGTTGCTACCCGTTATGTCATTGGATTCTCATATCACCTCCTACTTCGATACGTGACAAAAATAAAATTTAAAAATGTAATAAAAAATTACTTAAACCATATTAGGAAAGCAGGAAGTGAACAAATGTAACAGTTACTGATTGTAAAAGTACCAGATGGAGGGGTAGGATTTAATAAGCTTTGCTTCTTCCTACTCCTTTTGGAAAGCCCGGTTGCGTCTTGTGAAATCTCACGAGTTAACGTTGAAGTCGTATGACCTTGAAGGCGTGTAACGTATTTATTTGTAGATGATCCAGATGGCCCGTGCGTGTCACTGTTTGTACGCTCACATGTGTGTTTAGAGATTTGAGACGCGATAGGGGTCATTGTTGTCATTGTCCAAGCAGATGTTGTCCAGCAGCCTTCCCATAGCAAAGCGTGAAATCAAGCTTTAAATATCCTGTTTACATCCAGTGTGGACAGAATGCAGGATCATGAAGTAAAAGGTGAAGGCATTATAGAGGGAAAGTATGTTTTACACGTGGAAGGAGACTAGCCTCATAGACGAACACACAGCTTTCTGTACTGCAGACTCTCGGGGAACATTCATAAGTACACTGAACTATCAGATATGAGTAAGGAAAATAAAATGTGAAATGTTCCCACATGTTGGGGCTGAATGGAGGGTACTCACACACACGTGTTGCATTCAAGCCAGCTCCAGGATATTTAAGCCAGCATAAACATACTCTCTTTCTGTGGGGGGGGGGGGGGGGGGGTGTCTAGCAGCTGGTGTAAAAGGGGAATGTGACATCGGGGGGGCGAGAAAAATCTGATAACATTGTGCGTGCGAGTCTGGTGGATCTATTCGCCGTCCGCCCAGTAAGACCGGCCCGGGCTAACTTGTGGTGCTTCCATCAGGAGAAGCTTGTGAACTTTTCACTTTTGTCTGTGAAAACAAAGGCGGCTCACGCGACGCCGCTGCGGTCCGAGCTGCTGTGCAGAAGACGTGAACGATAACCGCAGGGATGGAGTGAACCCGTTTTTGCTCGGACGTTACTAACGAGCCCATTCATTAAGCATCACACGGCAGATGTGCAGAACGTGTTTCAGTCTGATTTTGTTTGGGCTGAAATCTACCGGCGTGTCGACCCAAACTACTGTGAAGTACTACTCCTTGTATATCACCATTTTTTGCATTCCCTACACTACAGGAAGCCATATAAGGGCTAGAATGAAGCCTTTGATGCATGAGCGTATTTACGTGCGTATGTGTGCGTGTGCGTTTGCATCACTGAGCTAACTAGACAATAAAATACTGAAAGAAGCTTGGCAGAGTCTCAGTGTGACACTTTGAATGAATAACTCTCCCTTGTTCAGTTTGTTCACATTTCTGTCTGTATATGGGGAATATTTAGAAATATCTCATCACGGCGTGGGTGTATCGTTTGACGATACGGGGACAGAAATAACAAAAATAAACACGCAAAAATGTTGCCTTACCTTCTTTTCCTCCTGACGTTACAACACAGAGGTACCTCCATTCCCAAGGTTCAGCCGAAAACCGAATTGTACAAAAAAACACACAACAAAATAAAATAAAACCAATGAGTGACCAGGATGGATAGGATCAGGAATTAGTACATTAGTACATTAGTACAATGTTGGCTTACCTTTTTTTCCTCCTGACGTTACAATACAGAAGTGTCTCCATCCCAAGGTTCAGTCGAAAACCGAATTGTACAAAAAAAAACACTTACATTTTTTTTATATATAAATAAAATAAAACCAATGAATCCATTTTGAAACTGTGGTGAGACCAGCCATGTTGTTTGGTCTCGTGAGGAAAAGACAGGAAGCACAACTGGAGGTTGCAGAGATGAGGATTCTGAGGTTCTCATTGGGAGTGACCAGGATGGATAGGATCAGGAATTAGTACATTAGTACATTAGTACATTAGTACAATGTTGGCTTACCTTCTTTTCCTCCTGATGTTACAACACAGATGTGCCTCCATTCCCAAGGTTCCGTCGAAAACCGAATTGTACAAAAAACACTTACATTTTTTTTTTTTTATAAATAAAATAAAACCAATGAATCCATTTTGAAAGTGTGGTGAGACCAGCCATGTCTCTAGTGAGGAAAAGACAGGAAGCAGAACTGAAGGTAGCAGAGATGAGGATTCTGAGGTTCCGATTGGGAGTGACCAGGATGGATAGGATCAGGAATTAGTACATTAGTACAATGTTGGCTTACCTTCTTTCCCTCCTGACGTTACAACACAGAGGTGCCTCCATTCCCAAGGTTCAGTCGAAAACCGAATTGTACAAAAAAAAAACACTTACATTTTTTTTATATATAAATAAAATAAAACCAATGAATCCTTTTTGAAACTGTGGTGAGACCAGCCATGTTGTTTGGTCTAGTGAGGAAAAGACAGGAAGCAGAACTGGAGGTAGAAGAGATGAGGATGCTGAGGGTCTAATTGGGAGTGACCAGGATGGATAGGATCAGGAATTTGGGGATATGGGTAAAAAGCCAATACATGTATGTAGCATCTTTACTACGTAGGATAAGTAGATGGGACTTGATCTTTTTCATTCTGTGGTAGTTGAGGCAGCATTTCTATGGCTGCACTTGGCAGGGATGAAGATGTTTTGTTTTGTTCGAAAGACACGGACACGTCCTTTTGGACAACCGTATCTTCTAACAACTCAACTCTGATGATGTTACCATGAACCAAACTGCAGGGCGGTACCAAAAGGAGTTGTTGACGCGCCATTGTGTGTTTGTCCGACCAGTCATCAGGCACCAGTGTCATGGTGGACATCGCCGTGATGGGAGAAGCCCACGGCCTCATCACAGACCTCCTGGCTGACCCCTCTCTGCCCTCCAACACCTGCACCTCGCTGCGGGCCGTCAGCAACCTGCTCAGCACCCAGCTCACCTTCCAGCCCTTGCACCGGCCACGCCCTGCTCCGCTGCTTAACCCCTCTGACGCCTACGTCTGCTCCGACTCGGAGGAGGGACCCGAGAAGGGAGAGAAGACATCCATCCATAAGGTAAGAAGTCCATGTGGTGCAAATCATCAGCGGCACTCGGCCCAAGCATTTGAATTTACAGTTGTTTTTGGGAAGTATGCAAAATGATCCTTAGATGGAATTGTGGTCCACCTTATTATGGACGCAATGATTTAAAGGGCACAAATCGTTCAACGCACATGTTAATCTTTTAGCCCGTTTAGGAGCTAATGGGCGCCGCCGCCTCTCAGACCTTTTAGCATCAAATGAACGAGAGTGTTTTTATAGAGTTGAGTGAAGAAAAATACAGCACGTCCACTGCTTTCTCCCTTTAAAGCCGCAGCTGCGTCAACAAGACAGATGTGCAGAAGCCAGACATCTTGTCTGTGTGTGTGTGTGCGTGTGTGTGTCTGTGTGTGTGTCTGTGTGTTGTATCACAGAGGAGGCAACATTGTGGTGAACACATCTCTCGAAAGGTTACAAAGACGTAGGAGCTGGATGTCCACCACACTTTGGTTAATGTCTTCTGAAGGAGACACCCATCCTGGCTGCCCTTCTGGGAAGCCGATCACGTTGTATGGCCTTCGTATCGTAAGCGACCACTGAGTCGGTACTTAGGAGGACTCCCCAGAGTCACCGTGTCCAGATCTGTCTGCACAATTCATAGTAATTCCAGGACAAAAATTCCATGCATTCCATCCATCCATTTGACTGGCTTGAATTGACAGGTTTTGGCAGGTAGGTCATTCCCATATGAATGAAACCTTCAAGATGAAACACTCTTATTGCACAAAAGAATCATCAAACTTACATATTTGTTCATATAATGCACACAGAGCAATGAACAAGTTCATGCTCTGTCTCCTTTCTGCTGCGTTCAGGTGGACTTGTAATTGTGAGTGTTGGGCGCTAATTGAAAGAAATACAAATAAATAAAAAGTTTAATTTCAATACTGGGCAGCACAACGGTCGAGTGGTTAGCGCGCAGACCTCACAGCTAGGAGACCAGGGTTCAATTCCATCCTCGGCCATCTCTGTGTGGAGTTTGCATGTTCTCCCCGTGCATGCGTGGGTTTTCTCCGGGTACTCCGGTTTCCTCCCACATTCCCAAAACATGCTAGGTTAATTAGCCACTCCAAATTGTCCATAGGTATGAATGTGAGTGTGAATGGTTGTTTGTCTATATGTGCCCTGGGATTGGCTGGCCACCAGTCCAGGGTGTACCCCGCCTCTCGCCCGATGACAGCTGGGATAGGCTCCAGCAAAATGAATAGATCTTTTGGAAAATTCACTAATAACAGTCGGGTGTGGAAGCAATTAATGGGATAAACGAGGGATTACTGGGTATGAAAAAAAAAGATTCTCCATTGGACTGGAGATATAACAAGACTTTCTCTTGACAGTAGTCCTTTTCAAACCATTTTTTGCTTTATTTCCATTTCCACATCGCATGCAGCGCCTTAGGCGGAGTCTCCATCCGGGCCTTCTGAGGAGGATCTCCTCCACGTGGACAACCACCACCTCCGCCACAGGACTGCCCACCATCGAGCCAGGGCCCGTGCGAAGGGACCGCAGTGCCAGCATCAAACCCTATCATGAAACACTGACCTGCAGGTAGCCACCACAACTTTGATCTTTTACGTCCATTTTAACATCAGAAAGGATCAATTCCTTTAAGTAGACTTGACTTTGTTGCCCAGTTTTAATTTGATTGTGTTTTACCTGAACTGAACTATGAAGTGGAAGATTTAAAACATTAAAAAAATAAAAAAATAAATAAAAAATTTAAAAATTTAAAAATTTAAAAAATTTAAAAAAAATTAAAAATTTAAAAAAATAAAAAATGTAAACATTTAAAAATGTTTAATTAAAAATAAAAAAATAAAAATAAAAATTTATAAAATAAAGTAAAAAAAATAAATTATATTAGGAACGCAGGAAGTGAACAAATGTAACAGTTAGTGATTGTAAAAGTACCAGATGGAGGGGTAGGATTTAATAAGCTTTGCTTCTTCCTACTCCTTTTGGACATGTGGAACTGGGAACTGATTATGGGATGCACTCAATTGGAATCTGATGCATGTTCAAATGAAATAAAACCATTACCATTACCATTACCATTACCATTACCATTACCATTGTTATAAAGTTCCAGAACACAATATTCCGTGTGCCTTGAAAGATCCGTCCAAATGGTCAAAGATGTGCGGTAACTGGGAAGGATGTGGTTTGAAAAAGGGACTTAATGGCTTTGTAGGCAGAATAGGTGTGTCCTATTATTGTGTGCCTCTTTTTAGCTCGTTCTGTATTTTTAGAACACACAGAAAAGAGAAAGACGTGTCATCAAGTCTCACGTCCTTTTCTGATCCGATTCCGATATAGTCGGACATTCCGGCTCCATTTGCAGGACGTGTCAGAGGTTGCAACACTGCGGTGCTAAAGTGCAGAGGAGGACCCTCATAATGGCGCTCTCATGATGACATATCACTGGGAAGGTTATTAGCTTTATTCCCAGTAGTGTGGCTGTTTTAGTTGTAACCAATGCATCAGCATGACTGCACAGTAATGGCGCAGCAGTTGAGAAAAGGGGTGCGTGTGCAACCGCAGCCAGAATGGAAAGAAGGCCCACAGGCAAAGGCATTAACCTGAATAACTAAGACACGCATAAACTCTGAACACATTAGGGCTGAAGATAGCATGAGAGCCCAGACCACTCCGGGGGATTATGAATGAGCCCATATGACTGGGATATCATGGAAGATCTGTTTTATTGTGCTGTTCTCTTAAGTTTTCTTAAAAGTTGGTGGAATGGGAACACAATGGATTTGAGTGTGGAAAAGTGGTGGTAATTATTATTTGGATTTAAACATTGCAAAGTCAGTTAATTGGCCACTCCAAATTGTCCATAGGTAAGAATGTGAGTGTGAATGGTTGTTTGTCTATATGTGCCCTGTGATTGGCTGGCCACCAGTCCAGGGTGTACCCCGCCTCTTGCCCGAAGACAGCTGGGATAGGCTCCAGCACCCCCCTCTGCGACCCTGCCAGTGCACTTTGAAAATTTTGTGAGCAGCGCAGTGCAGCGCACCCGCGCCTCCATTGACGGTATATTCACGGTATCGCCTCCTCATCCTCCTTGAGAAAAAAATGAACAGCAAAAAATATATATCCTATACCCAGATTTGACCAACCAACTTTTTCGTTGTTGTCTAATGGGTCACTTTCTCTGTTCCCACAAAGTCCGCGCAGCGGGAGGGGCGGGAGGGGCGGGAGGGGTGATCTGGCGTGCTTCCAGCACAACCACGGAGATGTGAGTGGAGCTGCTTTGTGCTTTTTTTCTGGCGGAGTTTTCACTTCTAAAATGATGATTTTGGGGGACAAGACATATATTTAGGGGAGGGGGGCATTGTCCTCCACCACCCTCGCCCCAGTGTCGAGTCAGCCCCAGTTGGCATCATACTCTCAGCTTCCGCCAGGTTTGTGACGTCTCAGATGTGATGAGACAATCGGTTTTGGTTGCGTGTCTGCATTGTGCGCCGGTCAGCCAGTTTAACATTACCCTAGCTGCGCTTCACCTGCGCCCTGAATAGACCAGGTTGCAGCTGACAAGCTTACTCCACACCTCTAGTGGGCTGTTTTGTCACAATATTGTCATTGTCTCGCCAAGTGAAAATGTGGACTCCTCCCCTGGTGCGCTGCCACGCCCATCTCGGCGCAGTTCAGGCTACCAAATTACCAAATTGGCTGCGCAAGATGGTGCACTGGACTGCACTTCCACCCTGCGCCACCTTTTTTTTTCTTTCGGCTATATTCCTGCACCACGAAATTCGAGCCCTAGTCTTTAGTTCGTTGCCTTGCTCACCTTTTTTGTCACCTTGATAAAGTCGGGGAGGCTGAAATGCGTCGGGGCCGAGCCCCATGTCTCCATGGAAACATGCCATAAACCAGGCGTGTTCAATGTGCGTGCTTTAATGTGATTCCGATGATTTTCAAAGATGATTAGCGGACATACTGTACGGTATCCGCCCATAGGTCATACCTGAAAGTGTGACAACAGAAAGATTGCTTGGGTTGCCGTCTACTTGGGAGTATGTCCTTGAGCAGGAAACTGCTGTGTCATGGTTGTGTGTGTGTGTGTGTGTGTGTGTGTGTGTGTGTGTGTGTCTGTGTTAGCTTGTTTGGCAGCCTCCTCCATCAGCGTGTGAAAGAGACAACAGGGTCGAGCTTTTCAATGTTTACTCTGAATGAAATATTTTTGTATCCTATTGTGTTTCCCCCCACCCCAATGCGCAACCAAATAATAATAATAATAATAACAACAACAACAACAACAATAATAATAATAATAATAATAATAATAATAATAATAATAATAATAATAATAATAATAATAATAATAATAATAATAATAATAATAATAATAATAATAATATACATTTTATTTTGTATAGCCCTTTTCAAAATACACTTTACAGAAAAAAATGTTTGAATAAAAACAAGTAAACAGAGCAAAAGATACAAAAAATAATTTAATTAATTATTTAATTATTAATTAAAATATTAATTAATATTAATAAACATTAAATATTGAGAAAGTTAATATTAAAACAATTAAATATTAAGAAAAACTTTTTTAAATACAACATTCATTCATTTATACACAGTTAAAACATGAGTAAAAGCGGGGCGGGGCACATACCTATAATACCTATACCTATATTTATACCTATACCTACTATATACCTATATGGCAATAGATATATACTGCACAGTATTTTATGTTCTACAGTGGTTAGCTTTTGTCTGACACATTTGTGACTCCATTTTGCATTGCATATATTTTTTGTAGTGTAGACAGTAATATTTTGACAGTACTATTTACTGTTATGCTTGTATGGCAGCTAAGAAATGGTGCCTTAAACGCTTCCCGTTTGAATTTAAAAAAAAAAATCAGGGGATGACTGCTTGTTGTTTGCAAGTTTCACTAAAATTTTCACCAAAAATGCTTGTATATTATATACGATTCTACTCATAAGCATTAATTCTGTGTTTGTGGGATTTGTGGTTTGTGCCCCCCTCCCAAGACGTGCGTAGGCTAAGTCTGTCAGCAGCCTGTTTTGGTCTGTTTACATGATGACTGTACATCACTTGCACAAATTCAGTAAATGTAAGCACACTGAGCAGCTTTTGTACACAGGGGCCCGGTTTCAGCGGTCTCTCGGTCCAGCTCAGGCCTTGCAACAGGCTGCAGCTATGACCACTTAGGGTGGTGTGAGCATAAACAAACACACGGGGCCTCTCCCCTCTCACCACAGCCCCACAATTATCACACACATTCACACTTCGGTACGCCATCACTGGAGGACATAGAAAAGGTTTTGGGTTGAGCTTACTGCAGCTTGGACACGCTCAACTTATTTATTTGATTTGGTTTTGTGTGACAGCATTGCTACAACAATCAGGCTGGAATAACATTGCAGGTCCAAGAGCCTAATTCTGATTTATAACCTCCTCTTAGATCTCCTTGTAACAACGCACGGAACACTTGTTCCATATCGCATTCATTAGCATAGCATGCAGTCATCTTTAGCCTCCATGATGGTTGGGACACTCAACACTCAACATGATGTTCATTTTCACTTGCACGGGGATAGCTTTCCTTTTCCTTGGTGCACTGCACTTTGAACAACATTTAGACGGAATAAAGTCCAAAAAGTTAATTAGCGATTTTTGTTGGTTGTCGTTTTCAGATGTCAGGCTGGCATGACATGTCCATTCGATATTTTTTTTCTTTATTTTTCTTTCTGAGTTGCAATGGCGTGTGTGATCATCGTAAACAATCACAATGACATCCATGGTATGTCAATCCAGCTGAAATCACATGATGTGGAAATTGTAATTGTAATTGTAATTGTAATTGTAATTGTAATTGTAATTGTAATTGTAATTGTAATTGTTTTATTTCATTAGAACATGCATCATATTCCAATTGAGTGCATCCCATAATCAGTTCCCAGTTCCACATGTCCAAAAGGAGTAGGAAGAAACAAAGCTTATTAAATCCTACCCCTCCATCTGGTACTTTTACAATCACTAACTGTTACATTTGTTCACTTCCTGCTTTCCGTAATACAGTTTAAGGGTTTTTTTTGGAAATGTGACAGTTCATATAAGCTTTTGTCTTTTCAGTGGGCTTCACGACATACTTGCTCACGGTGCAACAAAACGAAAAGTTAACGCATCAATCAATGAATCAACTGCAACTACTATGTTAAGCTAAGCGGTAAACACAACACGTAACATAAGCTGTTATTTGTCAACCATATGAGCTAAGAACAGTAAGACATTGGATATCAAGACTATGTAAGTATCAAGAGTGTCTAACCCTAACCCAGCATGCCTTGCGGCAGGACTACATGGGTATGTGTTTGTAGGTAGGTTACGTTGTGTGTCACGTGTTGTGTTGTTCGGATGGCCTTTACGTACAAGCTACAGATTGCATCTGACTGTTTCCTGTATGACTCAAACGTGACACAAACGTTTCCGGATACAGCTTCGATGTTAGCGGTTTAAAAATGGAATTTGGAAACACCCGATGGGCCAGATTACGACACATGGCGGGCCTGATCTGGCCGTGCGCCGCAGTTTGCGGGCTTTACATTCTATTTATATGCAGCGATTATTGTCATAATCTAACGGGTCATCGAGGAGAACACATTGTGGGAAAAAATAAACACATGGCTTCAATTTCCTTCACTCGACTTCATCATCATATCTTTCCGATCTTAATGAGACATTAGGCCTATTTGGCTAGCGTCCTCCATATTTACCTCATGCCAGCTTCCATGCAGCGTTTAGCTACAGCAGCAACCTCAAAGCTACATGACATATTTGTTTTTATTAGTCGTATAGACACAATACCTTCCATTTAGCTCAGCCCCATGCAGCTGCTGTGCTGTTATCGTCTTCACGTCATCTGGCTCAAAGGGAGGTTAGATTACTGGAAGCAAAAATAATGACTACAGTGTTTATTGTGGCTTGGACGTTGTCTGATCGGGCCCTGGACCAAAGCTAGTTTGTCAGTCTGTTGTGATTGGTTGGACATCAAATCTGCAACGCGAGAGGAGGAGGACGGAGCGGAGGCCAGTCGTAATGCTCCAGAAATATTCCAATAAGCAACATGCAAGGAAAATCATTCCTTGTGATGGTCTTTTGCGGGACAATTAAGTTGATTTACTCCATGCCGTGCATCATGTAATCATGCAATCATCATTCTCTGCTGTCTGTAATGGAGTCCCAATTGACCATTGACCTTTCCTCAGTTATGACAAACGTTTACCTATTTTGCAAGTCATGGTTATTTTTACCGAAAGATAGAATATCTATTTCTTATCCAATGTTTACTGTTGTGAAACAAATGAGCATCTAATGAGCATTGCTAATTACCGTAAAAAGAGGGCAGGTTACTTCTTCCTAGTCTTCCTAGTCTTGCTTTTTCTTTCTAACAAACAGAAACCTACTTTCTGGCTTGATGTTTTCCATTTTGGATCAACATTTGCAATAAATACAACGGTTACATTAGAGCCAGCTCTTCAAAATGTCTCACAAACACTTAAATGTGTAGCTACTCACCATGGACAAATGGACTGAAAGTAATCTGGAGTAACATTTACTTACATTTACTTACATTTACAGCAACTTCAGTAAATATTACACTAAACTATACATAATTCTCAAGTAAGCACTTCCTGTTTTTTATAATAATAATAATAATAATAATACATTTTATTTTTGTATAGCGCTTTTCAAAATACTCAAACACTTTACAGAAGAACGGAGTTGAACAAAAGCAAGCAAACGGAGCAAAAGATACACCAAAATACAACATTCATTCGTCAATACACAGTCAAAACACAAGAAAAAGTTGTTTTTTGAAACTGGGAAGGTCAGGGCAAGCACAGAGTTCCAGAGGGTGGGGGCAGCGATGGAGAAGGCTCCGTCACCCCGGGTTCGGGTGATTAATGATAAAAAAAAAAAACATTTAATAGCGTATTGCTTTGTAAATTATTGATTTTATTTTCAAGTAATCCCTACTTGCTTATTAAAAATGTCCTAAAAATAAGTCAAAACAAGTCTGACTCGCGCTGTCATATTAAGAATGCTAAAATCATCACACAGCACACTAACGTGCAAATAATAATAATAAATGGGCTACAAGTGAGTTTGAAATCACAACTAATAGCTATTTTAATTGAATATTCCGCAATACAAAATCAATTGGCGGGCGGCATGGCGGTCTAGTGGTTAGCGTGCGGACCTCACAGCTAGGAGACCAGGGTTCAATTCCACCCTCGGCCATCTCTGTGTGGAGTTTGCATGTTCTCCCCGTGCATGCGTGGGTTTTCTCCGGGTACTCCGGTTTCCTCCCACATTCCAAAAACATGCTAGGTTAATTAGCCACTCCAAATTGTCCATAGGTATGAATGTGAGTGTGAATGGTTGTTTGTCTATATGTGCCCTGTGAGGAAAAAGCGGTAGAAAATGAATGAATGGAAAAAATCGCCAGTAGTACAGTATCAGGACACCCCAACTTGTTGGGTTTTCTAGAGGATGTCGGTGTAAAATCTGTTTCTTTTCCAGTATAAGAGCAACATGTTTGGTTCCGGCACAGGAAGATGGATCAAGAGCCCAGAATGAAAGCAGAGCACAGAGCATATAAAGCAGCTGCCGTACCCCTCAAGAAAGAGAGGGGTGTTTTAGAATAGTTTCCTAGGAATCAGACTATTCTACACCATAGAGTATTCGCAGGCGAGTGTGCAGGTTCAGGAAGTTCTTGAAATCCCAGCAACGTCACCTGATACCTGTCGGCATGTAAACACGTTCAGCATTCTTATTTTCTTCAACGTCGGTAGCTGAGCTCATTGTGCCGCATTAGCCGAATAGGAAGCACGGCTGCCAGTTTTTCAGCTTTCATTTCAAGTAAAAGCTTTTAAGCCAAACGCCGCTGCCTTGCTCAGACCCCCGGACAATAATGCTCTAACTGTTCACCCGCCAAACGATCAAACCATTTTATATTCCACACCTGCTAGACATTACACGCACTAGTCCGACCTGGTCGTGCAGACACAACACAACTTTCTTTGTTGGGGCCTCGGAACCTGAGTGGAGCAGGAACGGCTCACAAAGCAATTTATCCGAGGGAGATAGGGAGACACTGCATGTCTTTGTGCTCCCGGTGACACCACGCTCCGACATTTCCTGCAGCTTTTACAAGAGTTGTTGGAAGTGGGGCAAGGTATTTTAATTGGAACCACCTCCAGCCTGACTGTGTCTTCAATGGAGAGGCGATGGAGAACTTATCTATAATAGACTCTTGTGTTGTTCCGAGTAGCACCCAAAAAATGTCTTTTTAGGATTACTTTTCTGGTCAATTTCTTTCTTTCAGTTTGTTCAAGCATTGAGAGAGCACAAAAAAAAAAAACGAAAAACAACTGAATGGATCCTTCATTAGGTTTTGTTTCCTGTCAATGTCTGCCAAGCGCTATGACATCCCAGACAGATACACTGAATGAAATTCATCCCAATTCTTTGGCTCAGTTGCTGACAGCAAATTCGTGTAGACTTTGTTTTCCTTAACCAGGGTTCTAGTACATTAAAAACAAAAATGACTTGATTAGGTGAGAACCACTTGCTCCAACTTGACCCATGGAAAATGAAAAGACTGACATAATGATATGATCTCATTTTTGTGGCATCACATTCATTCATTCATTTTCTACCACTTTTCCTCACGAGGGTTGTGGGGGGTGCTGGAGCCTATCCCAGCTGTCTTCGGGCGAGACTGGTGGCCAGCCAATCACAGGGCACATATAGACAAACAACCATTCACACTCACATTCATACCTATGGACAATTTGGAGTCACCAATTATGTTTTTGGAATGTGGGACCAGAGACCAGAGAATTTTGTTTCTCATGGTCTGAGAGTCATTCAGGTGCTTTTTGGCAAATTCCAGACGGGCTGCCATGTTCCTTTTACTAAGGAGTGGCTTTCGTCTGGCCACTCTACCATACAGGCCTGATTGGTGGATTGCTGCAGAGATGGTTGTCCTTCTGGAAGGCTCTCCTCTCTCCACAGAGGAACGCTGGAGCTCTGACAGAGTGACCATCGGGGCCTTGGTCACCTCCCTGACTAAGGCCCTTCTTCCCCGATCGCTCAGTTTAGAAGGCCGGCCAGTTCTAGGAAGAGTCCTGGTGGTTCCAAACGTCTTCCATTTACCAATAATGGAGGCCACTGTGCTCATTGGGACCTTCAAAGCAGCAGAAATGTTTCTGTATCCTTCCCCAGATTTGTGCCTCAAGACAATCCTGTCTCGCAGGTCTACAGACAGTTCTTTTGACTTCATGCTTGGTGTTTGTGCTCTGACATGCACAGTCAACTGTGGGACCTTATATAGACAGTTATTATATTTCCAAATCATGTCCAATCAACTGAATTTACTGCAGGTGGACTCCAATTAAGCTGTAGAAAGATCTCAAGGATGATCAGTGGAAAAAAGATGCACCTGAGCTCAATTTTGAGCTTCATGGCAAAGGCTGTGAATACTTATGTAAATGTGATTTCTTAGTTTTCTATTTTTAATAAATAAAAAAAAGTCAAAAAAAACTTTTTCACATTGTCATAATGGAGTATTTTGTGTAGAATTTTGAGGTAAGAGATTAAATTAATACAATTTGGAATGAGGCTGTAACATGACAAAATGTGGAAAAAGTGAAGCGCTGTGAATACTTTCCGGATGCACTGTAGATGTTTTCCTAGTCAAACCATCGCTGATTGGTTGATCGCCAACAAGAACGGGTGTGGGTAAAACACGGACTGTGGACTAAATAAAGGATTCTGATTGGTCCATTTCAAGATTTGCAAGGATTGGTTTGCAAATGACCACCGGAATTACGCAGTCCGTGTTTTACCAACACCCAACAAGAACCGCTTTTAAAAAAACTCTTGGCAGTATGGCATGCCAAAGTACACTTGCCCGACGGGAATATCACTGATTGGATTTACTTGCCCCAATTTTGTTTTAACTTGCCCCGGGCCGAACACGCTTAACCAAACACGCTTCAATGCGTTCTGGCTAGTTGGATTCCTCGGATCCTAAGTTGGATCGTGGAGAAACACTTGTTGAACTCATCCTTCTTGTTTGCAGTTGTGGAAGACCGTACATCAGACTGAGCCACGGAGAGGGCTCCATAGACAAGGGAGACAGGATACCACGCTCAGGTATGTATAATCAAATACTACTGTATACTTGTGTATTTGTCATCGCAGCCGCTACATTTCCCAGCTTGATTTTGGAGTGGAGGTGTTCCGGTCTACCACACGGTGGTCTCCCGCTGTCAACATCAGTTGGCCTACAAATAAATCCACATGGCTTCAGGGTTACCTTGCTATCTGGGCTGCATCCCAAGACCAAGTGAAAAAACTCAAGGAGGTCACACCAGGAGGTCACATCAAAGACCTCCGTCACTAACGACGGTGCAACCACCGATAACGACGAATACATTAGGAAGATGCGACGTAACCACGCTGCTATTGAAATAAACATACGGGGGATTAGTGGTTAGCATCTTGGCCACGCAGTCGGAGATCTGGAAGATCTGGGTTGGTTTCTCCGTTTGGGCATCTCCCCCGTGCATCATCCCAGGGCACATATAGACAAACAACCATTCACACTCACATTCATACCTATGGACAATTTGGAGTCGCTAATTAACCTAGCATGTTTTTGGAATGTGGGAGGAAACCGGAGTACCCGGAGAAAACCCACGCATGCACGGAGAGAACATGCAAACTCCACACAGAGATGGCCGAGGGTGGAATCACCGAGTACTTCAGTACAAGGTGCATTATTAGAAAAAAAGTTAAATTAAATTAAATTAAATTAAATTACATTAAATTAAATTAAATTAAATTAAATTAAATTAAATTAAATTAAATTAAATTAAATTAAATTAAATTAAATTAAATTAAATTAAATTAAATTAAATTAAATTAAGAAAGCAGGAAGTGTGCAAATGTAACAGTTAGTGATTGTAAAAGTAGCAGATGGAGGGGTAGGATTTAATAAGCTTTGCTTCTTCCTACTCCTTTTGGACATGTGGAACTGGGAACTGATTATGGGATGCACTCAATTGGAATCTGATGCATGTTCAAATGAAATAAAACCATTACCATTACCATTACCATTACCATTACCATTACCATTACCATTACCAGTCAAAATATTTGCCCACCTCTGCCCTAGCTGGATCAATATGATGCCAACATTTCATGGGTTTGGTCTGCAACATAACAAAAAAGCGGTAAAAGCGACAAAATGTAATAGCATTTCCTTAAATTAGCATAATCTATCCCATAGTTTGTGTTTGCATATTGTGTGAGAAGCTGCACAGTCAGGTTACGCTTGTTTTTCCACCATCCCAACTATTTCACCTGAAGAAATACCTTTCCTAGTTCTTATCACCCCCCCCACAAAGTCTAAACAAATAGGCTTTCCTGGTGGCCCAGAAGTGACGTGTTGTTGTTGCTTCTTCTAATTGCAGAAGACCAAGCGGTGGTGTCATCAGACTATGACAGCACCCACGAAGCCAACCACAGTGACAGCAGCGATGTAGCACACACAGAGGAGGACACGGAGGAAGGAAAACACTCTTCTCAGAATGTCATTCGCCACCCGCTAATACCTCCCGAGGTACTAAGGGCCGCAGAGACCACCTCGGGATCTTGGGTAGACGACATAGTTTTACTGCAAGTGAACCGACGCTTCCTTTTCATCACTTGTACAGGACAAACCTATTCTGGCTCCGGAGCCGCTATTAATGGAAGATTTAGAGCCGATGATGAGTCAGCTAAACAATTGGAACTTTCCCATCTTCAGCTTGATGGAGAAGACCAACGGTAAATGTGGGCGGATCCTCAGTCAGGTGAGCTCGTCCGAGTGGAAGCCACTGAAATGTTTGCAGTTGATTGTGTCTATCGGGATTGTGGTTCAGTTCTAAAGGCTGAATCGGGTGCTTACATTGAATCCGTCTGTCATGTCAATCAGATCTGTCACAGGCAAGTCGTACTGTCCATGAAGGGGTCTCAGTATTAAAAGTTCCAGCTTGTAGTTGAACAACACCAGCTTATTGTTGGTGTCGTATCCTTCATTTAGGCCCAGGATTTCTTCACAGACAGACTACGGGATCCTCCGACTTTAGGTCTACCACTTGATTTTTTTGGTTCCATGAGCCTCGGGATCTTTGAAGAAGTTTCAAATGACTGTCTTACTGCACCCGAGCTCAGCAGAGGCTTTACTTCTGCAGCTCAACAATCCCACGGCGTTCAAAGAGAAAGCATTTTTGCTGTTGCCGTGGCATCGTGAATACCTGACAGGAAATTCTATTGAATCCACGTCTGCTGTTAAAGGATGTGGTCTTCAACTTTTGATCTGCTCATGAACGGTGGATTTCACGTTATGGTTGCTTGCGCTAAATTCCATCCTTCCATCCATGTTCTGTATCGCTTGTCCTCACTGTGGTTGCGGGTATGCCAGAGCCTATCCCAGCTTGGACTTGCCATAAATTCCTTATACTGTCCCACTCCCATTTTGGATTTTTGTAATTGAACCTCCTTAAGATCCAACAGTGAATGTCAGTTCTTGCAATTTTTCATCTGCTCTTAAAATATCAATGAAGAATATATAATTATGTACTTTAATGGTAATGGTAATGGTAATGGTAATGCTAATGGTTTTATTTCATTTGAACATGCATCAGATTCCAATTGAGTGCATCCCATAATCAGTTCCCAGTTCCACATGTCCAAAAGGAGTAGGAAGAAGCAAATCTTATTAAATCCTACCCCTCCATCTGGTACTTTTACAATCACTAACTGTTACATTTGCACACTTCCTGCTTTCTTAATTTAATTTAATTTAATTTAATTTAATTTAATTTAATTTAATTTAATTTAATTTAATTTAATTTAATTTAATTTAATTTAACTGCTTGTATTGTTTCTTGAATTGGCTCATCGTTGTGCATTGTTTGATTTCCTTACTCAATCCATTCCATAGTTTGATTCCACATACTGAAATGCTATGGCTAGCATAACGTAGTCCTAGCATAGAAGTGTTTCAAATGTACTTCTTCCCTGAGATCATATTTCTCCTCTCTTGTAGAGAAGTATTGGATGACATTTTTAGCTAATTGCTTATTTTTAGCCTTATGCATTATTTTAGCTGTTTGAAGATGAACTATATCAGCAAGTTGAAGTATTTGTCATTTTAGAAATAAGGAGTTAGTATGTTCTCTGTAGGCGGCATTATGAATTATCCTTACTGACCTTTTTTGCAGTACATTTAGCCAGTGAAGATTGCTTTTATAGTTATTAGCCCATATTTCCACACAATAAGTAAGATATGGTAGAACCAGAGAGCAATAAAGAGTGTGGAGTGATTTCTGATTGAGAACTAATCTAATTTAATCTAATTTAATCTCATCTATATTGTGTGTTTTTACTGGTGTTCAGTAACTACACGTCTAAAAGTCACACCAACCATGTAAAAGCTATGAATAATTTCTGCAATATTGTGACGTCCGCATCTTCACCCCACCTTTAGGTCTCTTACAGGCTTTTTGAGGACACTGGTTTGTTTCAGACCTTCAAGATCCCCATGAAAGAATTCATGAACTACTTCCACACCCTTGAGAATGGTTACAGAGACATACCGTGTAAGCTATCTATCCATCCTGGGCCTTTCAGCATCATTGGACTTGTTTGAACTTACTTGTCACTGCATGGAAATGTTGCCTCCTCAGCGCAGCCTCTTGTGTTTGATATGCAACCCAGCAGTGCCCCCTGGTGGTGGATATTCACCACATTGACTGTTTTACCCCCCCGCTTAGATCACAACAGGGTGCATGCAACAGATGTGCTTCATGCAGTCTGGTACCTCACCACGCAACCGGTTCCGGGTCTGCCCAGCATCATGGCTGACCACAGTTCTGCCAGCGACTCAGGTGGGTCCAGGAGTCATTAAAACCGAAGGTGCTTTGACAGCAGCGTTATTTGCATATTGCTCATATTCCCCCATTGATATATTTGCTTCTTTGATGGTTGAATAGTGCAGGTTCTTCTTTTTGTTGTTATATTTGATGTTTTGGCATCTATGCAGAAGACACCTCATTAATGCCACTGTCAAAACCCTGCAGGAGTGTATGTTTTTATTTATATATATATACGTATATACATATCCACATCCAGTATATATCCTACTTAGTTGGTCTTATCTTATTCAAGCTTAGGGCACTTCTGTTCACATTCCAAAACTATTTGAAGTGCTGAACAGCATGAAATTGCAGACAGATTAGAATACCCTCACGACCATATTTTCACACCCTCATTTGTATTCCTTATGGCGGCCTTCGCTTTGATCCGCACGCCAGTGGATTCCAGAGTGCAAAAATGCGTTTGCTCGTGTGCACGTGTGCATTGAAGTGTGTGTGTTTAAGAATTAGCACCTCCAAGCCCAATTGCCCTCATCCTTCTTTCTTGGTCTGCTTCCCCGTGGCCAGACTCCGACAGCGGAATAACTCCCAGTCACATGGGCTTCCTGGTGTCCAAGACATACAGCGTGTCAGAGGATGGTTACGGTTGCCTGTCCGGCCTCATACCTGCCCTGGAGCTGATGGCGCTCTATGTGGCTGCCGCCATGCACGACTACGACCATCCCGGGAGGACCAACGCGTTCCTCGTGGCTACCAGCGCCCCACAGGTAGCGTGCGGCAATGAAATCATCATCCACATAAGAGCGGAGAGAACATGCCAACGCCACAGCTAATACTTAGCTAGCAGTCTTGCATTTGCATCATGTTCTACCTACGTGTTTATGTTTATAAAAAGATGACATAGGCCAGGACTTAACACGCTTCAAAACAGTTTCGATGTGTTTATGTGTGAACAGGCGGTACTCTACAACGACCGTTCAGTTTTAGAAAACCACCACGCTGCCTCGGCCTGGAACCTCTTCCTGTCCCGACCGGAGTTCAACTTCCTCATCAACTTGGACCACGTGGAGTTCAAGCGTTTCCGCTTCCTGGTCATCGAGGCCATCCTGGCCACGGATTTGAAGAAACACTTTGATTTTCTTGCCGAGTTCAATGCTAAGGTAGGTTTCCAAAGCCATCATTCCCATCCAATTAGCTAAATAATCCAATCCACTTTATTGATATAGCTCATTTTATAAACAGAGTGCTGCACAGACTAGTAAAATAAAAAGTAATAATCCAAAACTAAAAGAACATTTAAGAAATAAAATAGTAAAATAGATATTAAAATATTAAAAACAAGAAGCAAACCAATAAAAGTCTAAAAAATAAAATCAATTAAAAGAAAAAGAAAAAACGCCAAGTTAAAAGCCAGAGAATAAAAGTGGGTTTTAAGACAAAACTTAAAGCAGGGGTCTCAAACACGCGGCCCGCGGGCCAAATGTGGCCCGCAGGACACCAGTTTGAGGCCCCCGCCTTGATATGAAAGTTTAATGTTAGTTTGATATGGATGCTGTATGGTATCATGTACCCAGAAAAAATTATTACGTTTGATTAATGTTCATGTTAAAGGTTAAATAACTGTTAATAGTTATCCTCCCTATCCGTGTGGAAGTGGTAAGTTTTTGGCTATTTAAGTTGAAAGGAAATAACTCGAAGGCTACCGTTTAGGTCGCTAGCGATCTAGTTTGCGAGTTAGCATGTGTCTCAAGACCCTGCAGTTGCGCAATATGTTGTAAATAAAAAGAGTATAAATGTGACTATAGTCGTGTTTTGTCATGTCTACAGGGCTCTAATAATGCTTTGTTCATTTTAATCTGGAAAAAATCATTTGTCTACCCACCAACTATATGTGCTTTCTTAAGTTTTTATTATTATTATTATATTTATTTATTACTGATTGATTGATTTTCTTTAGTCTTGATTTGTTTATTTATTTTTCATCTTATTTTGTGCAGAAAAATAAAAAGTAAGATATTTGAGAACAGTGGAATGTTTTATCAGAGCTTTTCTTGTAGAAAATTGGAACCAAAGCACTGAAAAAGTTTGTATATTTTTCTGTTTTTAATAAATGCGTTTTTTTTTTTTGGAAAACCTGATGCGGCCCCGTCTCACCCAGACCCTAGCTCCAGTGGCCCCCAAGTAAATTGAGTTTGAGACCCCTGACTTAAAGCTTTCGATGTTGGGGGCCTTTTTTACTTGGGAGGGGAGAGAGTTCCGTACCTTGGGGCCAACCACAGAAAAGGCTCGGCCTCCCCTGGTCTTAAGTCTCGTCTTGGGCACCACAAGTTGGAGCTGGCCCTCGGACCTCATTGACCGCACTGGAGAGATGTATTTGGGGGCCAGCCCATTCAACGCCTTAAAAACAAACAATAAAATCTTAAAATCAATCCTAAAGCAAACAGGCAACCAATGCAGGGGGGCCAGAATCGGGGTGATATGCTCCCCCTTTTTGGTTTTGAGGGACGAATGTTGTTTGTTGCAAATAATACATTTCAGGAGCTTACAGGTGCGGTCTAAGCATGCCCTCAGTGTAAAATATGGAATCTATGTTCATTTCATAGGTGGGAGATGATCCATCTACTGGGATCGATTGGTCCAATGAGAACGACAGGTTGCTGGTCTGCCAGATGTGCATCAAACTGGCCGACATCAATGGCCCCCTGAAGTGTAAGGACCTGCATTTACAGTGGACAGAAGGCATTGTCAATGAGTTTTATGAACAGGTGAGAGAATGGTCCTTGATCATGAAAGATGAGAAGATAACCATGCCTATTTCTAGTACTACGTTTGTGCTCATGATGGTTCCGCTACATGTAGGGCGATGAGGAGTCCAGTCTGGGTCTTCCCATCAGTCCCTTCATGGACCGAGCCGCACCACAGCTGGCCAAACTCCAGGAGTCATTCATCACACACATTGTGGGACCTCTGTGCAATTCGTACAACTCTGCCTGCCTCATGCCGGGACGATGGGTGGAACCCAAGACGGATGCGGAGGAGACCGAAAGCACGGAGAATGAGGAGGACGAGGAGGAAGACACTGCAGAGGAAGACACGTCCACCAGCTCGGAGTCATCACGTATGCCATTGTGTTCTCACCACATCATGTTTCTTATCATGTGTGCTTGGGCTCCAGCATCAGCATCTGCAGACACCATGTGACTGTTAACGTTTCCTTCTTTTATTGGCGCCTCGTTGTTTTGTTGAACAGCCTTTTGAGTCCATCACCAGTATCACAAACTGGGATCCATTGCGCTGTTTCACTTTACACTTCAACGTATACGTGGCGTTGCGGGGTTGAGTGTGTGACATCATCTAACTTGCATCATGGGCAGCGATGCAAAACATACATTATCTATTAAACCTCTGTGTTTGATGACCATCACGCAACTCAACACTCTGAAGGTGTACCTGACAAATATACAAACATGCACCAATATGGGCTCAAAATGGAGGTTTTCCCATGAGGCATTGCGTCTGAGCAACACATTCATTGGGGCACTGCAATGACATCAGCCTCCCTATGGGCTCTGGGTCCTCTTTCTGGTGGACAGAGGCAGAATTGGCATTACCATTTTCTGTATTTTCTTTTTATTTATGTATTTATGTATGTATGTATTTATTTATTTATGTATTTAGTTAGTTACATTTTAAACTTAAACTGCTACATGTTTGAGGCATCTCGCCCAAAGACAGCTGGGATAGGCTCCAGCATCCCCCGTGGCCCTCGTGAGGAAAAGTGGTAGAAAATGAATCAATGAATGAATGAATGTTTGAGGCATTGTGTCTGAGCAACGCATTCATTGGGGCACTGCAATGACATCAGCCTCCCTCTGGGCTCTGGGTCCTCTGGCTCTCTCTGGTGGACAGAGGCAGAATTGGCATCATCATTGTCTGTATTTTCATTTTATGTATTTATTTATATATTTAGTTAGTTAGTTATTTACATTTTAAACTTAAACTGGTACATGTTTGTATATTAGGAGAACCCGAGTTCAATCCCACCCTCGGCCATCTCGGCCACCCGGTTTTCTCCGGGTACTCCGGCTTCCTCCCGCATTCCGAAAACATGCTAGGTTAATTGGCCACTCCAAATTGTCCATAGGTATGAATGTATGAAAGACAGTTGGGATAGGCTCCAGCACCCCCAGCGACCCTCGTGAGGATAAGCGGTAGAAAATGAATGAATGAATGAATGAATGAATGTTTGTATATTTCTGATGACGTATGATGTATACCATTTGAGTGTTAAGTTGTTGTGTGATGAGTTTAATGTTGTTCTTAAGGTGACACCGTGAGTCAGGCTTTTATTGACTAATAACCAATGGCTTGACAAGCTTGTCGTGATTTTTTTTTCATAGCTTATGATTGGCGCCTGTCAAATAAAGATGTGGACACGTGCTGCTTATGCAGAATATGCACAAAACTGTTGATGTACCGGAATTTACGGTGATCAATATTAGAAACAATAGAGTGGGGGAGCAATGTTTAAATAGCGATACAGCAAGGGATGACTGTAAATGTACGACAAACCCTTTTAGTTGCGTTCATTTATTCCCGTTTTGCCTTTTTCTTTAGAGAAAGCAGCCTCCAAGAAAAGGAGGAAAGTATTCTGCCAGATCACCCATCATCTGCTGGAGAACCATGAGATGTGGAAGAAAGTGATCGCCGAGGAGACACAGAAGCAGGGCCAAGCAGCTGAGTCCGTCCTCGTGAACAATGTAGCAGAGCCCATTTTGGCAATTCACGAGGAGGAGGAGGAGCCAGGCAGCAGAGAAGAGCTGGTTGAAGGGGAGGATCCCGAGGAGGGCGTGGAGGAGCCGGAGTGGCCTGTGTCTCCACAGGATGTGGAAGGAGACCCACAGTGAATGAGACATAGTGTGAGTCTAGGACTAGGACAGGTATTTCTTCTTTTCTTATACTTTTTACTGACTCCTGTTTTTGCCAGCACATCACTTTAGACACAACACTGTAGATTGGGAAATGTGTGCCTACAAAGAATAACTAAAACAGGGTGGGAAATGTTGTACTTTACACATTTTATCTAAATATTTGATTCCACCAAACATTTAAAGGAGCTTTCCATCTTGCAATATGAGATTATGCATGTCCTTTGGAATACAGACTCTTTTGCTACTGTTAAGAGAAGAGGCAGACTGACTCCACAGACCTCAACCACAGTGTGGTAACATGGGACTGAAGAAATTTGCTGCCGGTTTATATATATATATATACATATATATATATATATATATATAAATATTTTCTGAATGCAATTATATATGGACATCTTAGTTACTTGTACTTGTGCTTGGATTTCAGCAGGAGTTTTGGAGTTGGGCTCTAAAATGGACCATAAAGTGTTTATGGAATACTGTATAAAGGGAGTACATGACTGAGGAACCTTGGTGTCATTCCTTTAACTTCTGCCAAAATCAATCACTCACCCTTGGGTTAACTATACACAATACGATATTTATAAATGCTATTTTTTTTGCATTTGTTGTTTTGTTATGCATGTACGCCAAACCTCATCACGCGTGTTTTTGTGTCCACGTCTTTCAGTCAGTCTATGCTTGGTTTCTCTGTGGAAAAGGCGAATAAGGGTTTGGTTCCAAATAGAACTACTCAAAGGGATCATTATTCGGGCCTGATTCTTCAGGTATTGTAAAGGTGGTTGGAAGATATCAGGGGGTCACACATCAAAAAGAAGACAGAGTGGCTGCGTAAGTGGAATACAGTGGATCCCCGCACAGTCGCCATTCAGTCGCCAGTTTTTCTTTGCCCAAAATAGGCAGTTTTTCCGTTCAGTTGGTCAAAATTCTTAAATATGCGCTAATAAAGCTCAAATGTGTCTCATGTCCTAGGAAGGCCACACGTTTTTTTATACTTCGTCTTCGTCTTTATACTTCGCTGATAATGTTTTTCAATGTGGAGATTTCCTTGAACGCACCACAGTTGATTTTGGCTACGGCCGAGCTGCCCTTAAATCCTTATGTGAAACATGAACACATATTTATTCCCCTTTTCTGTGCATTTTAGCGCAAGAAAACTAGTTAATATGAGCTACCTATTTTGACGCTAAAACCTAAAAATGCCGTGACGTGTTTTAAAGATGGAAGATACTTGAAGTATTACATGATATCATCAATGTACTTGTTCTTGCATGATCACGGCATGTATTTCCAACAATGTTTAGAGGGCTTTGTAGTCGAAATAGGTGCGTCCCAGCCACATGCATTGTTAGCTAGCTGATATTAACTCCTTTTCTGGCTTTATAATGCACAGCAAAGATAAAGAAACATGGACACATTCATGTTTCACATAAGGAGTGTGAATGAAAAGTGCCGTTCACCTTTAAAACTTAACTGAAAACACAATTTAATATATGATGTGGATTATCTAGCCTGCTAGCCTAAAGCGCTAGCCTGACTACCAATTGTGGTGTGTGCCTGGGATGTCCGATATTGGCTTTTTTTTTTTTGCTGAAAACCGATATGCTGATGTTGTATAAGTCTTGATTTCCGATACCGATATGTGTAACATTACACAACCCCTGTGGTGGAATGAGCACACGTGTTGTAAATGTAATGTAAATGTACATGAGGTATATGTAGTAGATAAAAAAGTTGATATTTTATTGTTGTATCAATTACTCACTTTTTTTTTTTTTTGCTATTCATCGGTATCCTCGGAATGCAACTCCCGCAAAAAGCGGGGTTCCACTGTATTCCACTCACAGTTCCACTCACACTAATAATGCAATATATTTCCTTCTCCATTATTTCCTCCTGGCTTTGAATCTGTACGTACAATATGTCTTGTAATGTACATAATGCTCGATTCCTCCACATGTGAAGCCTACAAAAATGTTGACCTTCAACCCTCAGGAAGCCTTCATCTGTTGAGATTGAAAGTAAAGCTCTCACATGGTAGTATTTGTGCAAACGGCGACAACATGCTGGGATATTATTGTTATTTTAGAAGGTGTGCATGGAACGCATTCAAGCACAGACGGCACAAATCCTCTCCTGGCAACTCAGGGAGCAAACCACCATACACAGACCGACTCGTGCATCAATTAGATGAGGTCCTTCTGCAAGTCAGGGTCCAGTCTGATAACCTACACACAGTGCAGTTTTAGTTAAAGTACTTTTTTTTATATGGTACATGTATTTTTGTTGTTGTTTAGCTAGAATTGTGTTGTGAATTAGTTAGAATGGTGCAAAAGGTCATGTTTCCTTGGAATTGTCCTATATAATCAGGGATAAAAAATTAATAACTTTCATAAAGTCAAAATAAAAATACAGTGGATGCGCTAACATTTGCAGATTTTTTTTGGATGAAGATTAATTCACCTTAAATCGGTAATAATTTATAAAAGTGAGAATACAGGTAAAATGTACAAACTTAGTTTTTTTTTGGTCAAGTGGTTAAATTTCCCACTTTTTTGGCGGCCCATGAACACACCGTAGTTCCAGGAAAGGGAAACTAATATGCACGGTGTATATATTGGTGTGCGTGAGGCATACCGAAGAGAGAAGGGGCGGGTTCTGGAGCTGAATGCAATCCAATAATGATTACAACAGGCACTTTTATTGCAAATGTTGATCCAAAATCTGAGGAAAATGTCAACGGCAAGGTCGCGGGAGGGTTTTATAATTTTTATGACCCTATCAATTACTTTCAGATGTTTGCCATTCGCGGGTGGTCTAGGAAGGTGACCCCCCATGAATAGCGGGGGTTCTACTGTATACGGAAATGGGAGCTATAAGATACAAATGCACTTTAACTCAACGTTTGGGCCTAACTGCATCTTACGCAAATTTTGTACTGTAGGTTGACATTCAGGAAAATCCATCACAATATCTTTGCCACATTAATACTCTCCTATATCGTGTTGTACGCTTTTTGACAAGAAAATTTGAAAATATTTTGAAGTACTGAGAGAATACATGGACATTGTAGGGAACAGGGGCACAGTGAGAACACCCTTGTCGACACCCCATCTAAGTCCAACTCAAGTCCTGGTCCACCGCGTTCTTCTTAGTAATAATTACTTTCCCCAAAAGATAATCAAGTCAGTGATGGAATTACAGTAAGCCCTCGTTTATCACTGTTAATTGGTTCCGGACCCGACCACAAGTGGATTTTACATCATTAGAGCCCTGTCGACATGAAGTAGCACCCTGTCGTCACCTTTATACGCTATCCTTTGTTTACGTAGCATTTGTGGTTACAGGATTACTGACTGTTGCTGATAGTTAATGTTTTAAACAGAGTGGGGAAGAAAGACAAAGAAGCCTAAAACTTACCACTTCCACACAGAGTGAGAGGACAACGTTTTTTCACTCAAGCTCAGCCTTGGCGTGTCCGTCTCAAACATTCAAACATGTCAAATAATAAAATGGAGTTTTTCCCTGATGTGCCACAGATGCCATGCTCAAATCTGGAGTTCAATCAGTCACAAGTCAATCAATCATCCAATTGTGATCTCGCTGTATCCATAGCTTGAGTCCATGTCTTCTTAGGGACAAAGAACACTGCTGGTAATCACGTTAGACTGTTCCAGGCTGTGGAGACTTTATTGCTGCCTATTTTTCCTATTTCAATGTATGCCACAGCGGGTGCTTCCCTGTAACTGAGGCTGTAGGACTGACAGGAGAGATTGACAGGTGTGTTTTGACGGCTTTGTGAATGTAATTTTATTCCAACTCGAAACTTGAGGAGGCTGCATTGTGTGCGTCTTTGGAACCTTGTGTCCTATACTGTCCTGTTCTTCACAGACATTCTTGCTCTTGCTCTAACTTAGTAAAGACGGGTGAGGTGATGCATTAAGGGGTACTCAGTTGAAATATGGCCTCTCCAAAGGCCCTGTGTGCATTCAGTATTTCTTCTTGTGCTTCCTACGTTGACCTACACACTGCTAAGTAGCGATTTTCAGTGGTGACAGTCGACATTCATCACACACTATTGGGCGTTTTGGGGGTGGCAGCCCCCTACCCGCACCCCCAGTGATGATTCCTTTATTTTATGTGCAAACATAACAAGTCAGTACTTTTATTTAAGCTGTATTGCTTATGTCTTGATTGTGTTCTATTCAACTGTCACACACGTGTAGCATCATTGTAACACAACCAAACCACCTTGGAAATTGTGTAAGCAAATGCTGAGTATTTTTTATAGTAGCAGACACACGATGAATATGTTTCCTGTCACTCATATGTTGCACTTACAATGTGTACTTAGAAAAAGATTATTATATCCAAATACACGCAGGTTTTGTGAATCTTTCCCTTGCAGGTTGATGCTCCATTTTGTACGATATGAATATAAACTGTACAGTAAAGACATTTTAAAACAACAACTTTTAGAATGACATTATTTATTTTTACCATTTTGTAATTTAGACACTATACTGTGGCTTCAATATTGCCAGAATTACTGGAAGTGCCTATTGGTATGTATCATACATGAATATATTTGAAGATGATCATCACAAACTGATCTAAGTTGATGTAATGTGAATACATTCAATTATAAGACATAAGTTCTGTCCTGTCCCTGTGTTTGTCTTTTTCCAGATATCCGAATGATCATGATAGAATGCGCTGAATGCAAACGGCGCCCTGTTAACAGCACATACCATCCAATGTGTGAATAATCCTTTCAGAAGAATTGGGAAGTAAGAAGAATAATACAATATCTAATTGCTTAGCTGAGGTGAGAAAAATACAGTCATAAAAATAAAAAAATAAATACATAAATTGGCTTATTGCAGATAAATACCACTTTCTGAGGAGGTGGTGGGTAATATATCACAACACACTGTAGCAATTACAATTTCCGACCGTACTTAAATGCAGCAAATTGTACTTCAGCATGAAGAGTTACATATTGAGTGATAAGAATATCCAATTGTAATTTTGATTTTTGACAGCCCTAATAACAATATTGGAATTTAAAATTGTGTTAAAAAAAGACTTTTTGTCACACAGTGATTTAAAAAATACAATACTATTCTATAGTTTGGGGCCGTCATGTGACCAACAAATACTTGCAATACCATGACTGACCGCTCTCGCCAATCATCATAAAAGATGGCGCACTTCCTTACAAGGTTCCTCGCCCTACCCCCAATGAATGCAACCGTAGAAGAAGAATTGTCTCCGAGCTACGCCTCCGACTCGTTGTTGATAAAGTGTAAGAGTTAGTGTAATTATTGAGCCTTTGAGTTCGTTGTTTTTCGGTTGCGGTGCTCTGGTGAAATGTCTTCTTGGTCAAAATCAAGCAAAGCTGCTCGGCGGCCGCCGGTCAACCCCAACGGAAGGTGAGTTTGGTGTTTTTGCTTTAGCATTAGCATGCAAGGCTACTCAGTAGTCATAACACAAAGCAGGGTCTTTAGTGTGCGTCTACGTTGAGATTTCAATGTATTATTCGTCACGTCATATCAAGGGCCAAAGCTTTAACCTTACTGCAACCTTTACATTCAAAAAGGGAAAAGGCGTAAAGACCCCCCTGCATGCTACTGCGGTGCAAGTGTGCTGGTTTACTGGCCTGCCACTCTTATTGTGAAGGGCCACATCGGCTAAAGGATGCATTACGCCGATGTTGCCCGAATATGGAGCCGACCAGTGTCAGAACCGGTGCAAAATATGGTGGTTTCCGGCGAAACCGGGAGGTTTGGCAGCTATGCCAGGCAACCAAGTATCCGTATATCGTGGAAGAAGCACGGTTGCAAATTATATTAGCCTACGACATGGGAAATGGGCGGGGCCTGGCAACAGAATTAATCTATAAAACGTTAATCACTCGGCTCCACAGGGCTTGATCATAATTGCAGCGTATGTAGAAGAATTGGTCACAGCGACACCCAGTGGCGACAGGAAGTCTGGAAGTGTCAAAATGTTGTCATTGCACTGCAGGTGGTCTTATCTTATGGAAAATTTGGGGCGTTTAATGCCGCATTTTTTAACTTTGTGCTATTCCTTGTGTTGCAGCGCACAGCCGCTGCGATTATTCCGGAGAGGTGCGCCGTATCCCAGCAGGGAGGAGAGAACGGAGGATCTCAAGGATGCCCTGGACAGGTGTCGCATGTTCCTCACTAGTCTTTTATGGTTTACTATTTGTGCAAAATAATGGGATGAAATGATGATTTTTTTTCTTCAATCTGTTTCAAGCTGATTGTTTTCCTCTTTAACTCATTCAATACCAAAGATGCATTCATGCGCTTCATGTTTTTTTTGCACCAGAGGCCAAAAGAGGTGATGATGGAACTGCAGACTAAAAAAAAAGTCACAATTCAAGCAGTTTTAATGCATCATAATGTCATATTTAACACGACACAAAGATGTCCATACGCCCAAGCATGTCTGCATCTTTGTTCTTGTACGAGTCATTAAAGCCGCACTGGTTTCAACATCTCTCTTTCAGTTACAAAGAATTGGAGCAAAAGCAAAACTTCAGCGGGGGAGTGAAGTATGAGGCCTCAAAGCATCAAGCCAATGGTAAGCGTTCCCGTGGGGTCATAACTGAAGCACAAACACCGATTGCTGATTGAATTGTAATCTTGAAGTAATTATGAGTTTACTGCTTGCTCCAGTCCTCCTTGTCCAGCCTAATACGACACTTATCGATACAGAAGCTCAGAATGCTCCTGGAGAAAGTGTCCTTGAACCATAGAAAAAATATTTATGTTATTAATGTTGTTAACTGTTTATTTTGTCAACATGAGGATTGCACCGGGTGGAGGAGTGGAAGTACTGTATCTCGGGGTCTTCACAAGTGAGGGAGGGTTAGAGCGTGAAGTTGAAAGGTGGATTGTGGGGGGGGTGCAGCTTCTGCAGTAATGCAGTCGCTGTGCCGGACTGTCATGGTGAAGAGCGAGCGGAGCCAGGAGACTATTTACCGCTGTTCCCTCCCAGCCTCACCTACGGTCATGAGCTTTGGGTTGTGACCGAAAGAATGAGCTTGCAGATACAAGCTGGATGGAGTTCGGGGGGGGGGCTCACCCTAAGAGAGGGCGAGGAGCTCGGCTATCCGGGAGGGGCCCAGAATAAAGCCGCTGCTCCTTCACATTAAGAGGAGCCAGTTGAGGTGGCTCGGGCATCTAGTCTGGATCCCTCCTGGACACCTCGTTGGTGAGGTTGTTCTGAGCATGACCAGCCAGGAGGAGACCCCCGGGGCAGACCTACGACCTGCCCCCCCCCCCCTTTTTTTATAGCCACAGATTTGAAATGTGAAAGATAATGGTTGATTCTGTGTGTAAGTAACATACACGTGGTGACATCATAACCAGTCTGTGCTTTAATGATTGATGTGGATCACACAGACATTACCTGAATAACTACAGCAAAAACGAATGCAACATCACAGTCACTGTATTGCCAACAACACTGCATTACACTAAAAGGTTCAAAACTGAACCAAATGCATGATGTTATAATTTGATTAAAGTCCTGCTGTTATCTGGTGACAATGTTGTTTTCATCCATGTTGCCTTCACGTGCCTTGCTAAACATTGTATTTCTCAGCCACTCAAGCCAAGCCTGACACAGCTGTAGCCGACAGACGGAAAACCTTGTATCAGAAGTTCTACAGACAAGTGCAAGAGGATCGAAAGCCGCCTGATTGCGTGGTCATCTCTGTTACCAACCAATGCCTGTGAGTAGCCAGCGTTCTAACGGGCTGGCCCAAGTTCAGACAGAAGTCCGACACTTGAGTTCTATTCTTGTCTATTGCATTGGCGTTTGAAATGGTCTTCTTATAGAGGCACAGGAGTACATTTTAATCCTGTTTTCCATTCATTACCTTGAGTTGTTCTTGGTTAAGTGTGATTTTATAACAAACGCCATTAGACTTTTAATCCCCGCCCCAAAAGCTTTGCCTAAAAACACATTTAATTCAGAAAATAAATACATAAATGCCCTTATAAATAAATAATATTTATAATTAAATATTATTTTATTAAATATATTTGTTTAAATTTATTTAATATTTAAAATAAATAAATGTCCTTCCACTTACTGAAACCTTTATACTTTTTTTACATTCAGTGGATAAAGTGGAGGGCGAGAACTTTTGAGGGAGGGTGGAGCTCCTATTTTTACAACATTAGTTCTTGTCTGGTTTTGTTTTGATTATTATTCATGTATTTATTAACAATGTCCCAATACAACTTGTTCCACTTGGGATACAGTACATACTACATGGCACTCTGGAATATTCTTATTTTGGAGTGTGGAATATTAGAAAAGCACAAATCATACATACTTTTAATACTTATTTTGCAGAGTACTAATACGCATTATGCACACATAATAGATACTACATACTGCAACTGAAATGCGATGTAGTGTTATGGGTAAGGCATAAAACAACTGTAGTCGTGACACTGCACAATATGACATGCAAAGACATTCTGCAAGGTATGACATTTTTTGGGACATTGCATATGCACACATTAGGGTTTGATTTTGTCTTTTTGCAATCTAACAATAGTAATAGTAATTCTACCTCAGTTGCAATCACCGTCTGCTCGGTGGTCATGCTAAACCCTGCAACAGAAATCACATGCATTCTTCTAAACCCTCTCCCAATTCACCAGTAAGGCTACATGTTTGCAAATGTTTACGTTAAGTTCTTCCCGCAAATGCTGAATGTCGCTTTGCAATAGCGTGGTCAATAGTTGCAGCATTAGACAAATCTCACAATTTCAAAATCAAATTGTTCTACTCACAGCTCAACCCACAAAAGTGCAGCACAATTCACAATTGCATTGAAATTCATTTCAACAGCCCCCAGAAAAGCTACTTTGACCCCCTTACCCCAGCGTGGGTTTGCACCAACACATTTTGAACAGTACAGCTGCTCCCCACAATCCCGCTTTCATCATTGGCGACACCACAAAATGTCAGATTTTTGGTAAAACTTTATTTTATTAGAGGGGAAAATCCACCTTTGTGTGCTTATCTTTATCATTAAGGTTGATTGACATGCTCATTCTTATCCATTTGATTTATTCCAGTTGAGTCAACAAGCGTAGAGGTGTTGAGTTAACAAAATGTTTCTCTTCCTCTCAAAGGAATTACCCCAAATCGCTAAGCCAGTGCTTGCAGGAGCGTGGCCTATCAGTGGAAATGCTCTACCTTCAGGCGGAGTCGGGCCTGACCCAAGCCCTACAGGATGTCCAAAGTGTTGGCTCCCCGTTATGTATTCTGGTGGAGCAGACAAACGTAGCTCTGTCCTCCTGCACTGTTATCATTTTCTCAGAGTCCCTCAAGAGTAAGTCATTACTAGCCACCATTACTTTTAAAAACAGGCAAACCACCTCCAATGATAAACCCCCAACACAAACTCTGCCGTGCGCTTCAATGAAATCTTGGGCAAATTTTCACTCATACTAAATAAAACACTTGGCATTCATTAAACCTTTCCACTCTAGACGTAGTGCATCCACAACACGTCAACATCTGACCCAAACCAAGCACACAACCAGGAAGCAAAACATTGATATCGGACATTCTCGCCTCAATATTCATGCTGTGCAGCCTTCATCATCACTTGAATCATTTCCTGGCTAAAATAATACACTTCTTATCAAAGTTTACATTATGAAATAAATAACCTAATTTTTGACACTTCACCTGCAGTTTTATTCTTATAAATACTAGTTAGATTACAAGTCAGGCACATGTATTTCAAATCATGGCACACTTATATATTTAACCTCATAAATAAGCATATCCATACTTGCACACAATAAACCAAATCCCTAAAATATAAAACATCTAACTTTACAGCGCATACGGTATTCCACACTGGTCCGTAAACCTTCAAGACAAATCTAATAAGTGCACATCACAACCCGCCCTCATCGCCGACAGCCGAAAAAGCCACTGATCACTAATCCATGACCCACCAGTGTCCTTTCTGTCTCAGGTCACAGAGTCCAACACGTAGTCCAACTCCCAAGCAGTAGCTTCAAATACTACGCAGTAACTTTGTTCAAATCTAGCTTTGTTTCACCCCATCTTACTTCAGCCCACCCTGACACGTCACAGCTGACCCTCCATTTTCACCCGCAGTCCACCGCAACATGCCCAAAGACCAGGCCTTGGACTTTGTTGTGGCAGAGCACAGGCGTGGACTTGCTACAGAAAGCCCAGAAAGGGATCCCGCAGATGTCGCCGCGCAGGCGTCGCAGCTGCTGGGAGATTTTCTGGATCGGGAAAAGATTGAGCGGCACGTTGTCCCGTCTGAAGTCCGTCAGTTCCTCCAGCTTTTAACCGATGGCGTGCATCTTTACCCCGAGGAGCTGGACGCCATCTCACAGTATGTCCAGGCCCGTCAGGAACACGTAGAAGGTGCGACGCTGAAGCTCCTTGGATTCGTAACATCGCCGCTTCCATTCACTGTCTCTGCTTGATTTTAACAGCATCCGACAACAGCAAAGAAGAGAAGGACAAAGTGTTACCTTCAGTGCTTGGCAAGCCGCCTCCTCTGCTCCCGACACCACCTGGACCACCACAGATTCAGTCTCCGTGTGAAGCAGGGCGGCCGCCCCCACCGATGCCGCTCTTACCTTCACCAGGTTATTCGCAGCTTCCTGTTTTTACTCGCCACAGCATCTTCTTCTTCTAAAATCTTTATTTTTACGTCTTTACCTTTTTTTTTTTTAGGTTCCTACCCCAAAACCAAGCCTCCCCCGCTGCTGTCCTTGCCTCCATCTTTGCACAACCCGTACGGCGGCCCCGGTTTGCATCGTGGCCCCCTTATACCTTACCCTCCCCAACGTCACCCGAGCCACAGAGTCTCCTACGGGAATAGAGGAGCTCCGCCCTCCCTCAAAAGTTCTCGCCCTCCACTTTTATCCACTCCAGGTGGGTGTGTGGCACATACAGGAGCATCTCAAGTCATTATCCTGCAAAAGTCAATTCAGGAGTTCAATTCAGACTCGGAGACCAATTAAGACTCTGAAGGGTGACAAGCAGTGGGTTACAATATTTAACTTTTTCACAATTTTTCAGCTTTTTGTGAGATACTGAATTTTCGGCTTTTATGGATTTTAAGTTATAATCATCACAATTATTGAGGAGAAAGAGTTCTTTCATATTTTGAATTGACCAACTTGAATATATAATCTTGCATATGGACATATTCTAATTGTTGAGATGCACTTGTATGGTGGTCGTTAGCTTTGGTATCATGAAATGTTTTTTTGTTTTTATGAAAGTGGGGAAACAATAAGGCCATTTTTATTATTATTTATTTACTCTGATGTTTTCCCTCTTGCAGTTGCTCCTCGTCTGAGTGGCCCCCGTCACTAAAGGACAAGACAGCAGTATTTCCAGTGTTCTACTTGTTACTCCACAGGGTTCAAATGCATGGAAGGTGACCTTTTTTATTGTTCTTAGAAAAATACATACATGACTGAAAGGTTTCACTTTACAGTGAGACCCTATTATTCATTCACTCTAGTCCCACTGGCGCCAATACGTTCCATCTCTAACCCCACGTCGTGGCTAAAATATACACAGTAGTGTGAAAAAGGTGTTTACCTCGTCCTGATTTCTGATTTTTTTATTTTTGTTTGTCACACTTCAATGTTTCACATCATCAAACACATTTAAATATGACTCAATGAGAACACAACTGAACACAAAAGGAAACTTTTTGTTATTGGAAAAATAAATCCAAAGCTATAAAATAGCCCCAAACTATCACACTACCACCACCATATTTTACTTTTGACATGATGTTCATTGTCTGAAATGCAGCGTTATTTTTACGCCAGATGTAATGGGACACGCCTTCCAAAAGGTTTCATTGCTGTTCTGTTTTGCTCTTTGTGTGTAATGACTCTCACTGTGGTTGGCTGGAGTCCCAAAGATTTAGAAATAACTTTTTCCAGACTGATGGATCTCAGAAATCAGGAAGGGGGCAAACTTCTTTTTCCACACCACTGTATTTTTTTTGCAACATGTAAAAAAAATAATTAAAAAAAATCCATTATTCCAGGTTGTCTTATTACATGACGTTTAATATTTCACAAAAAACAAATATCGGTCCTTTTGTCACACTTTGTTCAGTATTCCATTGTTTTGTATAATTTAAATAGCTTCATGTACATGGATGTATTTATTTGTCATCACTGGGACCATTTAGTTTTTTCATATCAGATTTAGGTGGAAAGTTTAGCCAGAAAGTGTAAATGAATAAATATCTCATACATTGATGTTCTTTGCAGTATGTCCGATTTTTTTAAACGAAGCATATGCAGTATCTTTGCAGTACGTTGTCCACTCTTTCAGTAAATACATGCAGTATCTTTGCAGTACATCGTCCACTCTTTCAGTAAACATGCAGTATCTTTGCAGTATGTCGTCCAATCTTTAAGTAAGAATATGCAGTATGTTTTCTCTGTTTTGAAAAAACCCGATGTGTTTCCTTCCCAAGTAACATCAATAAAAATATGCTTATGTTGAAGGCAACATTTGCATGATTTACTCCGAGACATGGAATGATGGGAATAGGTGTGTGTTGACAAAACAAGCAGTGAGCAATGTATCGTCGTTACACACCTGAACCGCTAGATGCCGCCACACCTGCACTTACGCTATAAACAAGGGCTCAATAGAGTTTGAGTATTTATGTGGAATTAAGATTAAAATTGTGTAAAAAAGTTAATTAGGAATATGATGGTATTACAGTAAATGTGTTTTATTTAATTAAGGCTGTCAAAATCACTTGTTAATGGCGGCAACTAATTTATTTCATTAATTACATTAAAATTGTTAGCACGTGCACATTATGGCAGTGGTGTGCTATATTTTATTTAAAAAAAAAACAGCCATACATGGTGTGTATGATATTTCATGTAATCTTTGAATGGCTGCCCCAAACCACCAACCATTGGTGGATTGACCACCGGTAGTTTTCCCAATTGGTCGACCAAAATTGGACACACTAAGCTAAATGGAACTTTAACCTTCCGGGCACTAGGACCACGACGCAAACGGCCTCTCTTGATGAAGCCCTCCCTTAAGACCGCCCACGAACTCATTGAGTGACTGCTTATTTTGTAGCTGTCTTGTGATTGGCCGTCTCCGCTGTCAGTCATGAGCTGGCGGCGGTGTTTTGCTAGCTGGCGAGGACAAGTCGTGTCATCCTCATCTCAGTCTGTAAGTTAATATGTCTTCCTGGCCTGGGGCACGTTAACTAGCGTCTGTACACATTTGAGAACCGTCTGATTCATCAATGAGCTGCTTTTATTAAAAACTGTAATAGAATGATGCCACATTGTACATTCCCAAGCTTACAAGACACACGTTGCATAGATGAGTATTGTTGTCCATACTTAAGTCAACCACATAAAGTTATGATTGAATGCAGACACATTTTTGAAATGTAATTCATTAAATTCAACAAAACTAGTGATAATTATTGACTTCCTGCCCATGTCTCCTGTTGCTGATCACAGTGAGTCACTGGGTGTTACTGTTCAGTCAAATGAAGAACTGTATTAATGCTACATCAAGCTCCTGCTGTGTGTGTGTGTGTGTGTGTGTGTGTGCAAAAGCATCTCTAGCAAGTCACAGCCATACAGCAGACACCTCCTCAGCGACACATACATTAGGGTGTTAATTGTTGTGATGACACCTTGGATATCAAGGCTCTAATGATGGACATGTTTGACTGTTGGGGTGTAGAGTTTGATACTCACTTGATTTGATGCAAAGGAGATCTCTAACCCTGAAAAAACTGTATACGTCCAACTGTATACTGGTTCCAGACCCCACTGTAACAAATGAATTTCCGCAAAGTATGATTCCTTATTTATAAAATGGCATATTTTCATAGTTGGAGCTTAAAAAAACAGTTTATCACCTTCTAAACACAGATTTTAACATTATTAGAGCCCTCTAGACATGACATAACACCCCTATAATCACATTTACATGTGCATTAACCTCATAGTAGATATAATACGAGAAAATATGGCATTCAAGACATAAGACCTGTGCTTATGGGTGTTGCTGTAAATGTTCCCCGGGCAAGCTGAGTAACAAGCGGACAGGAAGTGATGTTGAGTTTAAAATCTGCGTGGTTAACGGCCACAACAGTAGCCCGCATCTGGGGTTATTGTGCTTGTGTGAGATACTTGAACCCTGGAATAAACACCTATTGTTCTGGCCATCAAGTCTGGTGCTTGTGTGTCTCACCAAACATTACGGTAGCGGTAGCATTACTGCTTAGAAATGCTTAATTCAGGCAAAAAAAAAAAGTTCAAGCGTGTTGCCTGTTTTAGTATGTCGCGCAGACTGCTGTGAAAAGGTACACAATAAAATACTGCATCTGTACTGTACTGTAGTGTATCCACGTGTACTGACTGGAAATTCACACAACTTGTGTGCAGCGAGCCTCGTGTTGCCAGCAAAGCGTAGCAGACAAGTGATGCAACATGCAGGCTCTTTGATAGGCTGCCTACCTGACAGGACACCTCACTAAGTTCTTGGCAGGCTGGTTTGTTGGCTGGTTAGATGTCAGACCGACCGCCATGTTGTGTGCAGGCAGCTGGTTAGCTTCTTTCCTGGATGAAGGGCTGGCTTGGTGCCGACTTGGCAGCACACAGCTGTATCCACAGGTTGGGGGGGCTGATCCAAATCGGAATAGTTACCGATACCAAGGGTAGTATCAGTATGGTCAGGGTTACTAAATATATTCACTTGAGGTACGCAGAACGACAACGGAACACAACAGATGCTATCACTTCAAGCTGACAAAGTGTCTGTCATGTGAGTGAATGGGAAAAAAAGCTCAGTCAGTGTTGACGTTAGTGTCTCTCAAGTGATGTGCAGATACATTTCTTCCCACAAATTATTGCATATTTTGAAATATTTAATTGGCTGGTCAACCTACACTGTTCAAATGCATTGCATTTGTATGCCTGCACGCCCCACCTGTGGCCTGTGGAGGGCAGCAGAGAGTCAGTTCCACGGTTGTCACCTGTTATGAATGATTAGCGACTGAGGGCGAATCTCACACCCTCGTTACACAATTATCATATTGAACTTTTTACATTAGGATATATCAATGCTTTAAATTATGAGATGGAAACAACTTTTATGCAACTATAATATGCTGTGTTTTCGGTATTTTCTTTTTGTTTAAACACATTGATATGAAAAAAGTTTGTTCCTTTCCTGATTAATTTTTTTTGCATGTTTGTCACATTTAAATGTTTCAGATCATGAAACAAATGTAAATATTAGTCAATGACAACTGAACACAAAATGCACTTTTAAAATGAAACCTGCATGGCCCTGTCTGAAAAGGTGATTCAATCACCCCCTCCCCCGGCTGACCCCCCCGGACAAAAAGAAAGTAATTGAGATCTATCAATCAGGAAAAAGCTTAAAAAGGGTCTCCAGCGAACCACAACTCCTTCCCAAGAGTGGCCGACCAACAAAAATGACCCCAAGAGCGCAACCACGACTCATCCAAGAGGTCACAAAAGACCCCACAACAACATCCAAAGGGGAAAATACTCTGTGGTCTGACCAAACAAAAGTTGAAAGTGTGCATTTCAGACAAAGAACACAACAGCAACAGTAAAATACGGTGGTGGTAGTGTGATGGTCTGGGGTTGTTCTGCTGCTTCAGGACCTGGAAGACTTGCTGTGATGAATGGAAGCATGAATTCTGCTGAAGGAGAATGTCCGGCCATATGTTGGTGACTTCAAGCTGAAACCGACTTGGGTTGTGCAGCACAACAATGATCCAAACCACACCAGCAAGCCCACCTCTGATTGGTTGACGACGTTAAGGTCTTGACCTGAATCCTATTGAGATGCTGTGGCGTGACCTTAAAACGGCCTCATGCTGGAAAAGCCTCCAATGTGGCTGAATGACAACAATTCTGCAAAGATGAGTGGACCAGAATAGACCCATTGCAAGTTATCACCGATGCTTGATTGCGGTTGTTGCTGCTAAGCGTGGCCCAACCACTTTTAACACACGGGGCCATGTTGCTTTGGATATTTTTTCATTCATTCATTCATTTTCTACCGCTTATCCTCATGAGGGTCGCAGGGGTGCTGGAGCCTATCCAAGCTGTCTTTTGGGTGAGAGGCGGGGTACACCCTGGACTGGTGGCCAGCCAATCACAGGGCACATATAGACAAACAACCATTCACACTCACATGCTTTGGATATTTTTTATAATAATAAAAAATTAATAATAATTAATAGTAAAAATAGGGGCGGCACGGTGGTCGAGTGGTTAGCGCGCAGACCTCACAGCTAGGAGACCAGGGTTCAATTCCACCCTTGGCCATCTCTGTGTGGAGTTTGCATGTTCTCCCCGTGCATGCGTGGGTTTTCTCCGGGTACTCCGGTTTCCTCCCACATTCCAAAAACATGCTAGGTTAATTAGCCACTCCAAAAAAAAAAAAAAAGCTGACTTTGTGCTGACTATTTTTTAAAATGTATTTGACAATCTGAAACACTGAAGTGTGACAAACATGCAAAAAAAAGGGAAATCAGGACTGGGGCAAAGACTTTCCCACCACTGTATTCCACCACAGCTCCTCTGTGTTTTCCTGGACAAATCCGCACAGAGATGACAGAGGGTGTAATCGCAAGCTATGTGATTGAACAATGCGACTCTCAGAAGCTTTTCAGCCTGGGGCCTGTCCTTGACCCTTAAGGAGCTTGTAATGTGGGCTTCTTTTTCCACACTCTTTGTGTTTACGGGCAGAAACGAGCGCAGCAGAAGAGGAGGTGGAGGGGGACCAACCAGTGCGAGAGAGCGAGAGAGAGAGAGAGAGGGCTTTTGCCCCTCCGTGCCAGCGGCACTCACATAGGGGGATCGCCGCACACACAAAAACACACACACAGGCTTCCTGGTGTGCACTCATTTCAGGAGGAGGGAGCGGTGAGGGTCGGAGGGTGAGGCAGAGGGAGAAGAGGGGGCGGGTCGGAGCGGGTCAATCTTAAAGGCTGTTCTGCCTCTCCACAGGAGGACACGGTCTGCAGAGGCCAGTGGTCCTGCTGCTTCGCACTGGGAGCTCCACGTTACCCAGTTATCCATGACAACCAGGGAGGGAACATGCAAAAGCTCAGCTGTGGTCAGAGAGCGCTCGGTTGGAGCACGCAGGCAAGAACAAAGCATCCAGTGATTTTCATTTTTCCCCCCTCCTTTGTCGGCTTTACTTTGTCCACCAAGTCTGGCTTTTCTTTCCCGGGCATAAAGAAGCTTTTGAAGACACACACACACTTCACAAACATGCCCATACACACACACACACACAAACACACAGTGGAGTGGCAATGTTTATGCACTAAATCTTACGCTTTCTTCTCTAATGTTTTATCTCAATATGCAAAGCGGCACATAAAGACACAATAGCAGATAACCATTAGACGGTTCATCAGTGCAACGCAAACATCTACACTGGCGGCTGAATAGCAGCAGACGTTTCATGTGGTCTGGGCCTGAAGTGGAGAAAATGTTCATTATACACGGCGAGGCTTTGCTCAGCCTCAGCAAATAGGCTTAAACTAATCCTGTCAGAGACTCTCCTGAAGAAATTAATTGACTACAAATGAGTAAAATATCAAAACCTTAAGACAAAGCGTCCATTGAAAGATGAGAAAATGCACAAATCCAACCAAGAAATGGTCGTATTAAAGTGAATCCATAGCTTTGTTTTACGTATTTGACGCCGCTGCTCTTGCTGGATTCAAGTAGTTAGGGGTTACGGGGGTTAGGGGGGCGGGACTAGACAAGTCTTGACTTCTTCCCACTCCCTTTGTGTATGTTTATATATACATAGGTATTTTTATTTGTATTGATTGGTTTGTTTTTATTGTTTGTATATATATATATATAGGTATTTTTATTTGTATTGATTTTGATTGGTTTGTTGTGCTTTGGATGTTCATTCATTTATTCATTCATTCATTCATTTTCTACCGCTTTTTCCTCACGAGGGTCGCGGGGGACATATAGACAAACAACCATTCACACTCACATTCATACCTATGGACAATTTGGAGTGGCCAATTAACCTAGCATGTTTTTGGAATGTGGGAGGAGAAAACCCACGCGTGCACGGGGAGAACATGCAAACTCCACACAGAGATGCCCGAGGGTGGAATTGAACCCTGGTCTCCTAGCTGTGAGGTCTGCGCACTAACCACTAGACCGCTGCTTTGGATGTTTTTCATGAAATAAACTAAAAAAAAAAAAAACAAAACCAAAAAAGTAGTCGGTCCACGCTTTTTGCGTGGGTTACCTTCTGAGACCGGCAGCAAGTAATTCATACGTTCATAAAAAAAAAAACACGGCTAGCTTGATGTTGTCTTTCAATTTCCGATCAACATTTGCAATAAAAGTCATTATCATATCCTTCTCTCTTCAATTGTCACCGTTCACTCACAACACAATGCAGCCGTGTGTAGGAAAAGCAACATTTTCCGCCATTCACCGGCGTGGCTGCACAGTGTAAACAAATCCGAATCCTACTCCACATTTTCCCACCGCCTTTCTTGGTCGCCCAGTCAGCGCTGCAGTTCCAGCAGTCGGCCACGGTTGGGCGCTGTTGCCTCACTATACCCCACTCTCTCTCTTCCTCTCCCCCCGTCAAGCCCTGCCTGCCTCTCTGCCTCAGCCAACCCGGGCTGTGCCGAGCTGCTCCCTGCGGGATCAGAGCGCTCCCCCGCCGGGACCCTTCTCTCACATCCCCCTGCTGGGACGCGGCTACATTTCCAGCCAAGCACTGCCTGCCTTGGCTTTATTATGTGTGTCTGCACCGCAGCCCCGCCAGCAGAGGCAGGCAGAGGAGGAGGGAGGCTGGTAGCCAGAGTCAGGACAAAGAAAAAGCAGGGAGACAGAGGCTAGCGAAGGGTTAGACCGCTCCAAATATTTGGCTCTTATTCACACCACAGGACAGGAGCTTTAGGGAATAATAAGACAAGAGAAGCGAGTCTGTGGGGGTGGAGATGCCACCAGAGCACCACTAGCATAGGAAAGGACGGAGATCGGAGGGCAGACACACGTTGGTCACACACCCCACAAACCTTCTCCCCGCCCGGACCGTCACCGAGGTGACGACCACAACTTGTTTCTCCTCCAGGTTGTGCGGTGTGTGTGTTTTTTTCCGCTTTTTTCACCCCCCGACTCCAGCCAGCGAAGGTGCCGCATTGCAACAGGCGAAGAAGCGGCGTCCAAGTGGAGGAGGAGGAGGGCACTTAACCCGCCTGAGCCCGCCTGCATGGTTAGCTGAAAACACGGAACGGAGCAAAACAGTCGAAACCAAGCCACGGCAGAGATGTCCAGACGGAAACAAGCCAAACCTCGCTCCGTTAAAGGTAAGAAAACGTGTGTGTTTGCCGTACCGTTTGAAAGCCGCGTTGGATCACAACCACAACGACTGTGATGCGTTCAATGCACCGCTTTAGTATGTTCGTACCTCTTCGCTAATTGTTTGCAGCCCAGCACCTTGCAATAACATTTTAATGCACAGACGCGCGAAAGGAGCTTTCTCAGATGCCACTCGGGGTGGACGATAGTTGGCTTAGGCTTTGTTTTCCTCACAGCCTTTTATATTCCCACCCAATTTGTCCACTGAGGTCTTGTCTTGCTAGCATTTGGACACCTTTGGACATGCAGTCTCAATGCTTGTCTCGCTCATCTTTGACATGCAAAGACACACACAAGTGTGGAAGCCACACTTAAACCCCCCCCCAGCACTAAAATGACCTATCTAAGGTGAAGATAGTCTTGGACCATGTAATAGTTTTAGAGTCTGATCTGTTCTCCCGAATCTTCCACTCTTGTCTTGTTTATCACGGCGAGTGTTTGCCATGGAGGACTTTGCCACCGCTGATATGTGTTGTCGAAGAGCTAGACCGCCACAGTCTGGTCCTGGGACGGATTCCAGAATTCCTCTATGGTTTGGTCTGAATGGTCTGGTCTGTTGGAGGGTTTCCCCGACTGCCCCGCTGCAACCTTGTTTGGCTAAATTCACCTTCTGACCCCCATCTCAATCTGGCCTAAACCATTTTGCATGAGTTGATGCTGCACAACAATCTCGTGTTTGATGCCTTCACAAAGTTCAGGAGGTTTGGATTCTTTCTTTCGTCAGATTGGGTGCTAATCACCGCAACACCAGAGTCATTGCAACGCATGGGGGAACGGGCATCATGCATGGGGGCATGTGCCGGCCTTGGCCTCCATGTTTCCTTTATGGGACCCAGATGGGCGACGGGATAGGCTGGCCATGTGGTCGTCACCCCCCCATTTCCTTCTCCAAATAGGCTTGTCCCGCACGGACTATCAAGGAAGCCAGTAGACCTGACACTGATTCAAACTGGGGGGGGTCAGACTCTGAGTAGGATCTACTGGAGGATTTCCTACTTCATCTGCCACGCAGAAGTACTTGGAAGTGTGTTTGGGCCAAATAGAATAGGCACCTTTTATTATTTACAAATAACTGTTGTTCCCAAAAATGTACCAAAAATATTGTAATACAGAGCGCAGTAAAACATACTCATAATTTGAAGGAGGTTCATTGATTTAAGAGCATATATAATTATTATATCCTGAATTTCCCACACTTCCTAACTGCTGACCTCCAAGTGAACTGGAATAAGCCCGGCACCTGTAAATATTGACGTAGGAGTTGGTTAAAAATAGGGCCGACTGGAAGGACCCGTGCAAATATGTTCTTGGGTGTTTTTCTGCAGTTAGATCGCCAAGGTGTTAAATGCTCAAATATTGGTGTGTTTGCAGACGATTTTGATCTAATCGTCTGTCAACGTCGGCTGTCTGGTTTTTAATAAAATTGCATGCGTTGCATGGAATTCCATAGAAGCCAGCGCTAACGGGTTTTTTTGCGTGGTGTGTTTGTTTGCCGTGCCGAGGCGTACGCCTTCCCCTTTATTGCCATGGAACGCCAAAGTAAGTTTAATTTCGGTTGATGATGCGGGTTCTGTTTAGCTATGAGTTGTGGTGGAGGAATACCTTTGCAGGGTAACTTTTAACTCTAACCTCCATTATGTCTTCGAAGCGAAGCTCTTCGGTGACAAGGAGGAAGTTGAACGTGGAGTAGCGTAGCGTGCGGAAGGAAAACTTTAATGCCTGCACACACAGTTCGGTTCCAAATGTGATTTAAATGTAAATAGTTTACGGTGTTGTTGTTACATTTCTAAATACATTATGTTGATATAAAACAACCCATTTTTGTGTTGTTTATGTTGTGGTGTAGTTGTTTAGATATTTGAGCTGTCAAAGCACAACAATTGTATCCAAGTTATGCTTGAAATGTATCTTTTCGCAAAAAGCAGATTTTTTTTTTTTAGTCGGGAACTGCTATTTTCCTGAAACTTATCTATGCTCTCCTGCTGATTACTAAAGAATGGAAAAAGATCGAAGCAATTTTTTTAACATTTAAATCTCATAAAAGACAGGAGTCTAATGCTTCTTTTGGTGGGTTCCATGTTTAATAGCCATAGAACACAATATTCCGTCTGCCGGCGTCAGGATCATCTAAAATTGTCTTGGAGATCTATAAAGTGTCTATCCGGCTGGTATTCAAGGGGTTGTCTTTTGAAAAATCGCCGGGGTTGAAGAAGTTGTAAAAGAAGTTGTCTCTCCCTCTTTTGCAACACCCCTTCCAGCGTGCAAGTCAACCGCAGGAGGAGTTTTCATGTAATTCTATGTATTTTTTGAACATTGTATTGTATAAATTAGGTGTGGAACTGGTTGGTAGATGGAGGACGGCCTGCATACGTTCGATACCTGGGAGGTTAGCATTGTCGTCGTCTTGTTTGCATGCATCACAGCCATGGATGTGACATCATGACAGCGGTCTGATCTCAGCAGCCTGGATAACCAGCTTAGCTTCAGTCAGGCAGCCAGATGAAGCAGAGCGAAGCGAAGCAAGGCCAAGGACTACCACAACCGCCGCCGCCACCGCCGCTCTGTGTACATGCACCTAAGGTGCCGCGGGCCTCGTAACCTAGCTTGCATAAGCCGATGTGTAGTCATGCATCTGCGTGTGTACATGCCTTTTCTGCTATCTCCTCTTCACACCTTGCCCCTTTGACAGCTTGACAGGACCTGGCATTGGGGGAAGATGCAGCCAGATAGAGTTGGAGGGGAACACAGGGGTTAAAGGGGAGAGAGAGAGGTGTTTGGGGGGGGGGGCATCGGAGGCCAGAGCGAGGTGAGCATCGCCATGGGATTATCTGTGTTTTCATGTTCTTCTGTCTTTCACCTGCTCACCCAACTCTGACTGGCTGGCTGGCTTACAGAGACCCTGGCAAGCCAGGCATGCCAAAACAATAACAGAGAAGCACCAAGTCCCACCTCATCCATCTCTTGCCTTGGATTCTCAGCCGCTCAAAGTGGGGCTGGGCTAGACCGTGAAATCACATTTCCAAGTGAGGAAATCACCATCTCACGGGTCACACTGTGATCTTCCAATATGGCTTCACAGTAGATTGTGGAATAAAACAAAGAACGACGACATACGCTCGCCTGGAAAGTGACATTTACTTGGCCAAAAGTGGTTACTACTACAGACGGCTCCTGGGAATCTAATGCTTTAGTTCCTTTCAAACATCCCTCACAAAGTTACACTAAGGTGCAGTAAGCCCAATTTCACAGCTTCACTATCACCGTTTTCCATAAATACAGTAAAGTCTCGTTATATCGATATTCTCGGGAGTCGGAAAAAATACCGATATAACCGGACTATCCATATATCCGATCCTGCGCCGAACTGCATTAAAAGTGGGCGGATCTTTGATATGGCATGTAATTTTCTCCTTGAGTTCATGGATTGCGTATCTAGCCTGCTTTTGTACTACAATACATTTTGTACTACAGCAAATAAAAATAAACTTACGCTGTAGTGATTACCGGTTACCGGGACATAATTCACCCCGGAACTATCGATAGGGAAGGTGTTGCCACCCGGAGGGGTAGGCGCGAGGGACGGGTGTTTTCCGCTGTGTGTGCTGCACTCTGGTGGTGGAAGTGTGGAAAATAAAGTTGACTGGAAGCAGCCGTTCGCCGTGTTCTTTTTTGGTATTGAAATCCTTAAGCAAAGATTGATTTAAGCTGCTTTTGTATCGATATAAGCAGACCAAATTGGCTGGCGGGAGATGAAAAGGGCATCGTAGTAACCGGATTATCATAATAACCGTGTATCGTACTAACGGAGCTAATTATATCATAAAAGACTAGAAATTTGCCGGGAAATGAAAATAGTATCGTAATAAGTAGTAATTTGTTTTAACCGATATCGATATAACGAGACTTTACTGTATATGACTTAATGAATCATGCTGATTCCTGCTTGAATACGACTGATTATTAGTTAAAACGTGACGGTAGATTTGACATATTAAGTGTTGAATAGTAGTATTAGTAGCAGTATTCTACACTGGTCACTCGGTGGACTTGACCGCCAGATCAACAGGCTTTTATTGCAGGTTTAAATGATCTCACTCCCTAATGAGAACAGGGGCTACTCTTTTTAACCTTACCTTGCATGTCATGGGGTCATGCATTCTGTGCACTGTTACAGGACAGATTTAGAATAATTTTAGAAGCTGCAAACCTAAAACTCTGGTGTCAAAATGATATACCATATTTTCTGGACTATAAGTCACTTCGGACTATAAGTCGCACAATGCCAAAAAATATATAATTAGGTAGAAAAAAACATGTATAAGTCGCTTTTTTTTTGCAAAATACTTGACCAAAACAGACCTTACGTCATCTTGGAAGGCAAGTTCTAACATTAATAAAAGAATATAGAACAGGCTGAATAGGTGTAAGATATGCTAACACAATGCTTATTCAGATACACAAAAAATAAACATGAACAGAAAAGGTGTCCAGTGTTTATGGAACATAAACACTTTTTTCATTTATAAGTCGCTCTGGAGTATAAGTCGCAGGAACAGCCAACCTATGAAAAAAAGTGCAACTTATAGTCTGGAAAATACGGTACATCCACACAAACAGGGTATTGGATGGTCATCGTTTTCTAAATGCTCTATTTGTAAGGACAAAATGCTACACAAATACTTTTTTGTATAGTATCGTATAGTACTTTTTTGTATGGTTCACCAGCAACTTTGAAAGTTTGCTATCTATAAAAAGTAGTCAGCAGACTGAAGTTTTTTTCCAACCAGCTTGAACATTTGAATGTAAAGAGCTTTTGCCTGAAGGTGCTTTTTAATCTTTAAAGAAGCAATTTCTGTTGATTGAATGCGAGTATTGTTGTTTTCTGTTCTAAGAAAGATTCCAATGTTGCAAAGCGTGCTTTCTTTTGCACTTTTCTGTGGCTGGAATGCAGTAAACAAATGGAACATTTTGCAGATAATCAAATAAGCGATGTTCAAATGCCGATCCCGAGCCGCTGCCAGTTAAGACAAATTGTTGCGAGGTGAAATTGAAATGGATGCCATTACTCTCCTTGCGTCAATATCACAAATAAATGACATTTGTCCCGCAAATCAAACAGCCGTGACTTAAAATCAAGTCACAGTCTTTATATTACAATCCGTCTACCGCGGCCGTTTTACACACTTAGGTCCGTATTAACACTAGGGCACTCGACTAATTGCAGGCTGCTAATTGAACATGGAAAAAAATGCAACAGTCGGCCATAGGGATGGATGAGGGATGAGAGAAGAGGTGATTGGGAGGGGGGGGAGGGGGTTCTCTTATCAAAATATTATTTCAGCGGATTAATCCGTTTTTAATGTGTGCCTTTAGTGAGACGCGGCAGCAAAAATCTCCTCCTCCTCCTCCTCCTCTGTCTGCTCTGCCAGCCTCTCCATCCTATCTCGGTCTCTCCTCGCTCGCTCTCAGCTCTCAGCCCCTCGAGTCTCTCATGCATTATGTAGTGATGATTATTACTTAATTACACATTAATAAATCCGCTTCATTTGCAGGACATTAAACTGGAGTTGAGCACATATGACAGGGAGATAGAGGAAAGCAGGAGGGGGTGGGGGGGTGGAACAGGGAGCACTTACTCTGAGTGTCTATTCGGTTTGTTTAGACTGTTGCTTTTCCTCAGCCAAATGAGCCTTTTGACCAGAAGAGCGAACGAGAGGGAGAGAGAGAGGGAGAGAGAGAGAGAGAGAGAGAGGGAGAGCTCCTCCAGGCTAATGGCATCATTTCCACTCAATCTCCTCCTTTCAGCATCTTCCTCCAGTCGACACCCCTTCTCATTTTCGCTTTCACTGTGTGCACCGGGCAGCGTGTAAACACACCACCAACTTTGCCAGGACCCGCTTCACACTCCTTACTTCTTCCAACTTCCGTTCGCAGACGCAATCTTTGCTGGGCCGTTTCAACGTGTGCGGCTCTGCTGCTTACGCTTTGAAATCAATTAGGATGGAGTGAAATGTCATGTGACTTTGTCATCCCCGTGTAAGACGATACTCCCGGAGAGTAATTATTCATTGCCTGGAGTGAACGTTAAGTGTTTAAGACATTAAATTAACAAGCACCAAGCCGCCAAAATAGGTAAAAATTAATTGTGGTCGGAAATGTCCTCAAGTAGCAATCTAGTTTAGAGCGTAGATCGTTACGATACTCAGCTGAGGTGCGTATCGACGCACACGGCGGCCGCCAGACATATCGCTAGTCTTTTACAACCTTTGGGCGATTCCTCGCTCGTAGGCCAGCGCAGTGCAACTGTATCGCTCAGTTCTCGTCTTTACCCCCCCTCACCTCTTTTTCTGTCTGTCTGCTTTTCTCCAACCACATCTGGATTGAGCATTTTAGAGTAGCCGGGGCTCTACATTAAATACAAAAATGACTTGCCCATGGGGAATCCTTGAGCCGATCCTTCACTGGCCGATTGGCTCCTGTAAAAGTACACACACGCCTCTGTGTTGTTGTTGTAGGTTCAGGATGTCGCTGTAACCGTGGTTCCCGCAGGACCGCCATCTATCTGTGGCGTTAAACGCCATATAGTAAAACTTGCTGCATGATGGGTAGAGCAGGTCATCTGAAAACTGAAAGGTTGGCGCTTCAATGCTTTGCTCCCTCCACCCAGTCACTGCCGTTGTGTCCCTGGGCAAGACATTTCACCCAATGAGTGTTTGGTGGTAGTCGTAGATGCTGTCGGCACAGATTGGCCGCCGCGTTTCTGTCAGACTAACCCAAGTCGGCTGTGTCTACAGATGTAGTTTACCATCCCCAGTGTGTGAGCGAGGAGTGAGTGAATAATTGCTTCATTTCATCGTGAATCGCTTTTGGTGCCTTGAAAAGCGCAATATGAAATCGAATCTATTATTTTTAATCATCGTTATACTAAGATAAATATATATTTTTATTGTATTTTTTACAGCGGCAGGTTGCCAGATGCTTTTAACAAGAGTGCAGCCATTGTGCTCGTACTGTGTTAAAGGTTGCATCGGCTTTGCATGAAAGCTCGCCGAACCATTAAATGGCTTTTTGAAAGCTTTGTTTGAAATTCTATTGACGACTCAGTCGGGAATTGATTAGATTTTTGGTTTTTATTTAATGGGACCAAACAAGCTAATATAATTGGTGACTGGTGGCACCCGATGGCACTTTGCATCGAACGTCCTGCAATGGGGGCTCCTGTTGATCTCCACTCAATTAAGACCAAATGACTTGAAGGTTTGAGTGAAACGGACCTCGGTTTGAATAAAATAACGGACGGCTGAATTCCATTTAGCAGCTTCAGTCTCACATCCATGGTGGGGTCCATGCTGACTACGTGTCACATGATGCTGAATAGACCCCGGTTCTTATTGTGGTTTTTAGAAGCAGGCTCCTTTATTGGCGTCAAGACTGAATGGAAAAGGAAGAGTGCTTATTTTTTCAGAGCCTCCACTGGCAGGATTATGCAAAAACTACTTGAAGAACACACGGAAGGGCGGAGGGGCGGAGGGGCGGAGGGGCGGGCCACCAGCCAAGGAAGGACCCACTACTTTCTGGTGTGGATCAGGGATTTTATTTCCCACTTCACATTCCAAGAAAGCAGATTTTTCTACTTTGATTGAATTGAATTTTGTCTACAAAATTCATCCAAATGCGGCAAGTGTCTATTTCCAATGCGGACAATCTGGCACCGACACATCGGCATGGTCATGGCTAATCGTCTATTAAGTGAATTATTGATTTCTCCTTCTTGATTTATTGATTACATAATTGACATACCCAGGCTAATAATGGGCATACCCATAAAAAAACATTTTTCATACTCTGTCTGTTATTAATGGGCAGTGATTGAAGTAATTGAACTAATTATTAAATGAATATATTTCAATTAGTAACTATGAGCTGCTTCAGTGTTTTTATTTTGATTCTTTTCTTAGTCGATTAATCTGAAGCTTCTTGTTTTGATTAATCGATTAATCAGTTAGGCCCTAGAAGGACCAAATCGATATGACGCAGCATATCAAAAATAAGCAAATATGTTGTTTATTCATTCATTTTCTACTGCTTATCGTCACGGGGGGCAGGGGTGCTGAAGCCGGGGTACACCCTGATCTGGTGGCCAGCCAATCCCAGGGCAGATATAGACAAACAACCATTCACACTCACATTCATACCTATGGACAATTTGGAGTGGCTAATTAACCTAGCATGTTTTTGGAATGTGGAAGGAAACCGGAGTACCCGGAGGAGAAAACCCACGCATGCACGGGGAGAACATGCAAACTCCACACAGAGATGGCCAAGGGTGGGATTGAACCCTGGTCTCCTGGCTGTGAGGTCGCTAACCACTCGAGCTAACCACAGACCCATGGTTTTCTATTGTACGGCGTCGTGAGCGTGTCCAGAAACGGGTATTGGAATGCTAGCATGGACTCCTTATCAGCATCTGACCTGGTGTGGTGGTGCAGCAGTGCGTGTGGGGGGGGGGGGGGGTCGAACCAGGCGTCACGGACCGGGTCTGCGCCATTGTTGCAGCTTAGCTAGCCTTGTTTATCTGCTGCTAACTCACTGGACCTTAACACTCACACCTCTGGAGTGACTCTGGCTCAAATACGGCTGGCAGGACATGGATCACGCCGGCGTGAGGTGAACATACGCACATGCTCAGTTGATCCCGATCTAGCTTGCCAGGTTTCTATCCAGCCAACGCTAGATGGTCTGACTGGATGTGAAGCTGAGCGAGTTACATGCAAGTCGGCGGTGAGTCTTCATTGCTGTGGTTTTGTTATGGATTCGTCTTATGTTGACGAGGGAAGACTTGATTTGTGAAAAGATGTATTTTGTCCGCTTGTGCTGTATGTACAGTATTTGCACGCCGTATAATCTGGCGAAGACCACTTCAGGCTCCAGCTAAAATGGGAGTTTATGCTTCTTCACTCTTCTGTCCACCTTTATTCCTTCACGCAGTCAATTGCTATTCTCCCGTGACTCCTTCCTCCACTCCCGTCCCCCGTCTGATGATACCCGTCACCCCCCCAATTCCTCTCTTCCTTTCTACATTAAACATTAGTGGTGGGGGCAATTATCAGCACCCCTCTGCACATGTCACGGTTTCATGATAAATGTATTAGACTCTCTTCTTTTTGTCTGACATACAGACCACAAAGGTCTTCAATATGTGACATTTTAGCACCCTGACCCCAAAACTATTCTATTCAAGCCGATTCATCTGAAGCTTATTCTTTTGATTCATCGAATAATAGGTTAATTTCATATCGGAAAAGACAAAATTGCTAAATGTATCGAATATTCACATTTAGATCATAAAAATGATTAAGGCAAAATACTTAATTTGGATAATTGATTAATCTTTGATTAATCAGTTAATTATTGCATCTCTAGTTCCACGCTTACCAGTGAATGGCATAATTGTCCATCTGTAGCATTGACATTGCCCTATGACTTCAGATCAACATTTTATTATAATAAAATTGTCATTATTGATTATTAAATTCAGTGACGGATGCTAACAAGCTAAATGCACAAAGCTCTAAATATGCCTCGTCAATTATTAAGCCTGTTTTAAATGACAAAACGTAGCAGTACTCACCACTAATGAATGATAATGGAAGATGAGCGATAGAACGGTCGGAATTGTGGAGTCACACGCAACTATGGTGCGTTCAAGGGCCGCGGAACAAAGTGGGACATCTTAGCGCTTGATGGCAAAAATGATCAGAGAAGCGTGTAAAAGTAAACAATGCGACATGGATGCTGTACATTAGCGACTTATGTGTTTTGTGGAAAAAGCTGCCTATTTTTGGAGGAAAATGTAAGATCCCCCATCTTTTCACCCCCCCCCCCCCACACACACACACACACAAATGTCCACAATGCCCAGTGTGACACAAGCTAGTGCGTATTGTACTCAGAGTGTAGAGTCTTAAACAGGACAAGCTGTCCTTTTTTTTTATTGGACACTTTGAGCGGCCTTTGTAGCGCACGCCTCTATAGAACTACCAATGCCTCTTTTTAATGCTGGAGCCTTTAGTTGGTTTTTCCAAGTCCTTTCCATTCACCTTCCAGTCAAAAGGCAAGTGGGCCCCGCTGTGAGACGTACAATAGAACGAGTGGGGGTGACAGCGAAAGGGAGCGTGAAAGCAACAGTGAGAGCTGGTGTGTGGGATGGGGGGGGGGGGTGGGGGGGGTATTTGGGCAATGGAGGTGTGAGAAAAAAGAAGACATTTTAATATTGTTGATGGAGTGGCACACGCAATTATTATTATTTTTTTAATTATTACAAATTTGATTTATTTATACAGACGCAGCCCAATTATTATTATTAATAATCAATAATTATTGATTATTGAGCAGTCTTGCTTGAAAAAAAATGCTGATGGAGCAGAGAGTGGAACTGCTAAACTTGTCTGTTTCCCGACCCCTCCTCCATTCTGAACACCTAACCCCCCTCCCCGCCTGCCTAAAATCACTATGGAAGTCCTTGTGTGAGGTGGTTACGCAATTATTTTAAGATCAATTTGAATGGTTGTACTTAAAAAGTACATTTACCCATGAAGCACACATGTATACAAGTACAGGTGCTACTATTGCCGTTCTATTATTATGCTATTACTATTGAACTTTAGCGGTATAAGGTCGGCAGGCCGGGGAACGCCTTTCACCGAACTGAGACGACATCATCCACACGCCTTGTCCGACGTAATTCCGCAATTTACCATCGTAGATTACCGTATTTTCTGGACTATAAGTCGCACTGAAGTATAAATCACATTTTTTGCAGTTAATTTATTTTCCAAAGTACTTTACCAAAACAGACATTACGTCCTCTTGGAAGGCGAGTTCTAACATTAATAAAAGAATAGAGAACAGGCTGAATAGGTGTAAGATATGCTAACACAATGCTTATTCAGATACACTAAAAATAAACATGAACAGAAAAGGTGTCCAGTGTTTATGGAACATAAACACTTTTTTCATTTATAAGTCGCTCTGGAGTATAAGTCGCAGGAACAGCCAACCTATGAAAAAAAGTGCGACTTATAGTCCAGAAAATATGGCATATACCGTATTTTCTGGACTATAAGTCGCTCCGGATTATAAGTCGCACAGGGCCAAAAATGCATAATTAGGTACAATAAAACATACATAAGTCGCACTGGAGTATAAAGTCGCATTTTTTGCTGGTAATTTATTTTCCAAGCTTCTTGACCAAAACAGACATTACGTCATCTTGGAAGGCAAGTTCCAACATTAATAAAAGAATAGAGAACAGGCTGAATAGATGTAAGATATGCTAACACAATGCTAATTCAGCTACACTAAAAATAAACATGAACAGAAAAGGTGTCCAAAAGGTGTCTTTTTTCATTTATAAGTCGCTCTGGAGTATAAGTAGCAGGAACAGCCAACCTATGAAAAAAAAAAAAAGTGCGACTTATAGTCCGGAAAATACGGTAAGTTGTGTTCTGACCTTGCTGCAACTCTTGAAGCTAGCGCTTCCGTAGCTGATGAGCAAAGTACAGAATCTCAGTGCTGGATAGTGTTTTTTTAACAGTAGAACAGGTATGTATTTCAACTTTTATGTGGGAAAAACTGCCTATTTTTGGAGAAAAATAAATAATCATAAATATATGTAAATAATATTTCATTGGCCGCGGATGTGCAGGATGCACTGTATTGTGTATTTTCTATTTCAGTCTCAACAGAAAGATGATGGTGTGGAATCCGTGCACCACGACACGTCTGTTTAGTTCTTCTTCAGAAGTTCTACTTCTGCACCTTTCTCTCCTGCTCTGTCAGTCGCTCGGCCTCCTAATCAAGTTTGTATCACGCTAAATAATGCCTGAGCGTGAAATCGGCGTCTTCAGTCAGGAAGCGTTCCCCAGCCTGTACGACACGAGAAGACAATTACGAAGCCTCCCCAGCCCTCCGCCCTCCAGCTTGTTCTCCGCCGCTTCTTTGCACGTGAGCGCTATCCGCTCTTCTTCACCGCGCGTCTCAGTGCAGCTCGTGTTTGCGCTCCGTCTCACAAATGTTGAACTTGCGACGCTATTTGACTTGTGCGTGTCCCGGGCTGAGTGGAGGCTGCTGGGGGAGCTTGTAGTTGAGTTATTTTTGGAGTACCTCCCCAGAGCACCAGGCACTCCAGAGGAAAGCTTCCCTCTTCTCCTCCTGGCCACTCTTTGTCTTCCACTCCTTCGCTCTCTCCTCCTCACCTCTCATCTCTCCCCTCGGTAACTTCCCATCCGCCCCTCCTTCTCATCACTATGTCTTCTACTATTGACTCTGCGCCACACTCTTTCTGACAGAAAAAAACAAATGTCAGATCAGAGAGGCTCTTTAATCTCACGCTGAGCTGTTTAGCCCAGAACATCAACCCCGTGTGTGTTTTCTGTGTGTGTGTGTGTGTGATGCATGTTCTTTTCGAGGCGCCTTTTGTGCTTCTGAATGTGTTCCTGCAGAATCAAATATCACAAGCACTTAATTCCATTCAATACCAAAACATTATTTGTGGGATGATTAAGCAGTTATGCCCTTAAATCTGCATAAACAATCTCTCTCTGGTTCTACCATATCTTACTTATTGTGTGGAAATATGGGCTAATAACTATAAAAGCAATCTTCACTGGCTAAATGTACTGCAAAAAAGGTCAGTAAGGATAATTCATAATGCCGCCTACAGAGAACATACTAACTCCTTATTTCTAAAATGACAAATACTTCAACTTGCTGATATAGTTCATCTTCAAACAGCTATAATAATGCATAAGGCTAAAAATAAGCAATTAGCTAAAAATGTCATCCAATACTTCTCTACAAGAGAGGAGAAATATGATCTCAGGGAAGAAGTACATTTGAAACACTTCTATGCTAGGACTACGTTATGCTAGCCATAGCATTTCAGTATGTGGAATCAAACTATGGAATGGATTGAGTAAGGAAATCAAACAATGCACAACGATGAGCCAATTCAAGAAACAATACAAGCAGTTGATGTTTGCTAAATACAAGGATGAAGAGTCTTGAACCAGTCATGATGTGCTATATATATCACTATATTGACACGCACTATGGTACCCATTATGGCATTGGATGATCATATCACCGAGTACTTTGGTACAAGGTACATTATTAAAAAAAACCCAAACAAACAAAAAAAAAAAACTTAAAACTGTATTATGGAAAGCAGGAAGTGAACAAATGTAACAGTTAGTGATTGTAAAAGTACCAGATGGAGGGGTAGGATTTAATAAGCTTTGCTTCTTCCTACTCCTTTTGGACATGTGGAACTGGGAACTGATTATGGGATGCACTCAATTGGAATCTGATGCATGTTCAAATGAAATAAAACCATTACCATTACCATTACCATTACCATTACCATTACAATGACTTGTGTTGCACAAAACAACAACATTGCATGTGTGTCTGTGTGTCTGTGTGTGTGTGTGTGTGTGTGAGAGAGAGAGGGACATGGCGTCCTTGTGGTTTGTCCATGAGGAGGTTGCATAGCAACTCAGCTGGATGTAAAATGATAATGACTTCATATACAGTAAGAATTTAGCATAACTTCATTGTCATTGAATTGAAGGCAACTGGGTTGTTCAAGTTGTCGTAGAAGACGTTTCATGTCTCATCCGAGCAAGTTTCATCCGTTTTATGGCGGGGCGCGTGCCTGGAAAGAAGGCCTCACCGCCTTTGGGCGTGTTCCGGGATCAAAATTCATGCCTGTTGGTCACTTTTGGTCACAGACGATGTGATTATTTCATTGTTCTCATATTTTGGGGGTTGACCAACAAGTCCCAAGATGGACTGGTCGGGGACCCCTGGTGTCTACCTGGAGTCGAGAAAGCGTCAGAGTAGCGTTGTTCTATCTCGTCTTTGAGCATGAAGTCTTGGATGGGAAGCGTCTTCAAAGACGACCCGAACAGTCCAGTTGGATTCGATTCATCGATTCGTTCCCTGAGCATCCGTGACCTGGATGAACGAGAATAATCACAGACATCCCAAGGCGGCACACAATAAAGGATGATAATAATTTATCGAGAAAAGTTTATGTTAGAATAAAACTGCCAGGTTAAGCCCCGAATGAGAGATGAAGACAGGAAGTGAATGAAGAGCGAAAAGGCGAGGAAAAGTGAGAATAAATAAACACGGCCAGTGCAACGAAGCTTGTCCGTCAGGCTTTGCGGCGATGTTCCTTCCATTGCAGTCATCTAAGCCCGCTGCACCCCGCGTCCCTTTGCACACACTCGAACAAAAGCACACACACAACACAAAGTGGCCCAAACCTCCAACGGGTCCGGCGCTCTGGATGTGCATGCATGGTTTTGTATTTTAAGGCTGTTTTTGTTGGAATTGCAGGCAGACGCAGAGAGCGGTTTTAGTGCTGATAAAAGTATTTGGTTAATCAGCTTCTGGCCTCGTCCCCCGACGAGAGAGCCTTGTGTATGTGCATGTGTCTGACACAGGCAGTCGAAGTTGGGGAGGCTCCCGGGGGCCCGAGCTGGGGATAAAGATTGGCATCAACTCTCTGCCAATAGTGTCATAAAGTCGTTCCAGGGGGACGGGAAGGGCAGCCAATGAGAGGATCCTCTCGGAGCAGTTGGGACATGACAGGTTGGGGAGGGGAGGGGAGGGGAGGGAGGTGAGGAACAGGAAGTAGGTTGAGAGGAGGCAGCAGAGCACACAGGAGCGAGAGGAAAATGGAGAGAAAAGGAGTGTCTGGGATAAGAAGGAGAGACGGAATGGAGAGAGAGAGGGAGAGTCGGATGACAATTACCCTCTTGACTTCTGTCCAGCATCAGCTGTCAATCACCTGCCTCTTGTGGGAAAAAGCAGCCTACCGTTGGTTGGACTGACCCACATCCCGCCCCTCTGGGCCTCCTGGCCGGCGCGTGATTGGCCACCGCCACCCGTTCATCAACGGGATCTGGGAACACCAAAGCCTTGGGCTGCCTTGGGAGCGAGTGGCCCTGATACGGCGTGCGTGCGTGCGTGTGCGTACGCACGTGTTGTTTTGGAACAAAAGCTTTTCTTGTTGAGGATGTTAACTGCTTTCGTGGGGCAGGAAGACACAAAGACGAGGGGATCAAGAGGGACTGCTGAGGGACATGTGGAAGACGTGTGAGCTAATGGGACAAAAAGAGGATGATGGAATAAGACGGAGCATGACAGCAAACGGCGATCAGGGAACGCTCGCAACAACAGTGGGCGACTGAGCTAAAGATGGAGAGGGCAGCCCATCAAAGTGACTCGTGTAGGACCGAACACGGGGAGCGGACCTCTGCCAAGGCATTTGTCACCTGCTACTGTAATGTCAGACGTCACTTTGTACATTTTGCTACCATGGACACATGATACCAAATGTTCAATCTGGATCCTGTTTGGTTGAACTGACGGCTTCCAACCCCGCCTACGCTCAGCCAACACCGTTTGAACACAGTTTTCCCTCATTGGGGTCTTGGGTGAGATGGAGCCTGTAAGATTTTAAGCTGAAAAAATGGCCTCTTACTAGCCCGGGATAGCCTCAGCCTACAGGCCTCCTCACCGACAATCCACCCATGAAGGGCCAACCGTAATGCCCCAATGAGAGGGTGAGGCAATATGTCTAAAACAGGGGTCTCAAACTCAATTTACTTGGGGACCACTGGAGCTAGGGTCTGGGTGAGACTGGGCCACATCTGGTTTTCCCCCCACCCAAAAAAAACTGAAAAATATACAAACTTTTTCCAATTTTCTACAAGAAAAGCTCTGATAAAACATTCCACTGTTCTCAAATATCTTAATTTTTATTTTTCTGCACAAAATAAGATGAAAAATAAACAAATCAAGAATAAAGAAAATCAATCAATCAGTAATAAATAAATATAATAATAATAAAAACTTAAGAAAGCACATATAGTTGGTGGGTAGACAAATGATTTTTTTCAGATTAAAACGAACAAAGCATTATTAGAGCCCTGTAGACATGACAAAACACGACTATAGTCACATTTATACTCTTTTTATTTACAACATATTGCGCAACTGCAGGGTCTTGAGACACATGCTAACTCGCAAACTAGAGAGCTAGCGACCCTAAACGGTTGCCTTCAAGTTATTTCCTTTAAACTTAAATAGCCAAAAACTTACCACTTCCACACGGATAGGGAGGATAACTATTAACAGTTATTTAACCTTTAACATGAACATTAATCAAACGTAATAATTTTTTCTGGGTACATGATACCATACAGCATCCATATCAAATTTGCGCGGGCCGCACATTTGGCCCGCGGGCCACGTGTTTGAGACCCCTGGTCTAAAAGGTACCATATTTACATTTACAACACCCTTCTATTATGTTACAAAAGCCTTTCAATATTACCACACTTAAGTTTCACTTTCTACGTATATACATTTTAAGTTAACCCCCCCTCCTCCAGGTGACACTTGGGAGAGTCCAATCAAGATGATGAGCCTCTGGCCTGCACTCACACGGGCGCGCCTCCATGCTTGTGCCCCGACCAATCACCTCAAAGAAAGGAGAAACTGATGAGAAATTAGGAACAAAAGCAATGACTTTTAAATGAAAAACTAACTAACTAAAGTGTCAATTAAACAACTTAAATGGCAAACAAATATAATTAAAGTGCTAACCAGAATGTTTGTGTAAATAACAAAAGCCAGCTATCTACACAAATAGGAAACATGCCAGTATGTAGGTGGGGCATACGCCCCACAGAGCTCCCTCACAGAGCCTATCCCGGGTTAAACCCTGGACACCCGTCAGTCACAGGGCATATTTTGACAAACATTCATGCATATTTTTGAGAGGAAGCTGGAGAAACACGTTCAGGACTGTGAGACTAATGTGCTGCCCAGTAGGCCATCATGCGACCACAGTCTATTACCTTCACGTTGATGAGGAAATGAAGCCTAGAAGTGATTTTTTTTTTTTTTTTTTTTTTTAGAAAATAAATCATATAAATGTTGATACGTGGTAAATGACCTATTTTAAATGTTAATGTATTCTGCCAGGATTCTCCATATACACACTAACGTTTTCTCAGGTTATTCATTCATTTTCTACCACTTATCCTCACCAGGGTCGCGGGGGGTGCTGGAGCCTATCCCAGCTGTCTTGGGGCGAGAGGCGGGGTACACCCTGGACTGGTGGCCAGCCAATCCCAGGGCACATATAGACAAACAACCATTCACACTCACATTCATACCTATGGACAATTTGGAGTGGCTAATTAACCTAGCATGTTTTTGGAATGTGGGAGGAAACCGGAGTACCCGGAGAAAACCCACGCATGCACGGGGAGAACATGCAAACTCCACACAGAGATGGCCGAGGGTGGAATTGAACCCTGGTCTCCTAGCTGCTAACCTCTAACTGCTAACCACTCCTCCACCGTGCAGCCCCTTTCTCACGTTCTGCTTTTTCAAATCTTAAATGCTTGAAGACGCCCTCATTTTTGTTAATTGCGCTTTATAACTTTAGGTCTTACCACAATCATACGCCCACCCCCCGGTGTGTGCAGGGTGGTTCACACCTATGGTGCGTTACTCTGAGGAGGATGTAGAAATCTAAATAAAGCTTTGTGTGCATGGCTAATGAAACACAGTATTCCCCACAGTCTCATCAAGAAAGTCTTTTATCAGCCGTAGAGCTTCCGCTACTTTTAGATTTGTCACCTAAACTTTTCCAAAGGACTAAAGTCAAATATGATTCCAACGGCGTCATTCAGCAGCCAAAAGGTACCATGTGGGGGGTCAACTGGTAGGAGGTTTTTTATGAGGTTCTTTGGGGAGCATCCCTGGACCTTGTGCTGATGCGGGGACGCTCCTGTCCAGTTTGTAGGTCACATTTTGCTAAACCTTTTAGTGGGAGTTCCTACGTCAGGTTTTTTTTTATACTTTGATGTACGCTACTGCAGTATATCATCTGATGCTGTGAACATTCTGGGCTTTGTTGAGAACAATTATTATTTCAGCGTTTCCCTCAAGATCACGGTCTGTCTGGCGTTGGGTACGGCTGAGGCGTTAGGTGATGTTATTGTCTAATTTGCATAATTGACCATGAGGCAGAACTGAATGGATGGGTGGGTTGTGGGTGGGATGGCTAAAACAGAGCTTATTTTGCTTTTAAACTTTATTTAACAACAGAACATGACGTTATTGACTCACGAGTGTTGTTTTTTTTACGCCTTATAACATGAACGGGAATAAAAAAAATATATTCTTGGTGCGTCCGGGACTCCACGTAATGTACACATCATTGGACATCTGGTATTTCACTTTGTTGGAGTATTGAGGGGAGTTGCTGCTCGGCTACCCAGCATGCCTTGTGGGCACTTTGTAAATCGCATTTTTTTTTTTTTTTGGTCGGTTAGTTGTAGTTACCCACACATATTGGTAGTTGTTGTGTTAACTTTCCTGTTGTGTTATTTTGTGTTGTTGAGGTCGTTTTTGCCATCGCTTGCCAATTAAGGGGCATTTACGCAAGTTTGAGTTCTTCTGACATCATCTAATGTTTAGAGTTGTAACTAAAAATAAGCCACACAGACAGTCTTGTATGCGAAACACTTGACAGTGGTACCTCGGTTAAGGTCCGCCCCGGTTAGTGTGTTTTTCGGTTAAAATCTTTCCTTGGCCTGCTTGTTTTTGCATCCTTGACTCCATATGTATGTAACGAGAATTATTGTCTAAAGATGTGCTTTATGTTAACATATTTGGGTGTCTGCAACGGATTAATAGGATTTACATACATTATTTTCTATTGGAAAAATTGCTTTGGTTAGAGTCCGGATTAATGACATTAACCAAGACACTTTCGTCGTCCAAGGCCACACTTGGTGGGAGAACGTGTAGACTGTGGATACCAGCACAGGGGCCAGCTTTGTTTTGTCCAGAAGGAACCCTTCACTGATTTATAACTTCTTGTTTTGATTTCCTCCTGGGGGTGGCGTGCGGCCAACAGGGAACCGAGGATAGGGAGTGAGGAATATGAGATGTATAAAAAGTTGGATGGGTGGGGGTCACGGGAGAAAGAGGAGATCAGAGGTGAGGAATGAAGAATCGTGTGTCAGGGACGGGGGTGCTCAGGAAACCCCATTGTGTGGTGGCTCCAGTCATTTCCTGTTTGTGTGCCAGTTGTACTTCCCTCCTTCCTGTTGTACCCAGGAAGTCTGTGTCACATTCCAGCTCTGATCAGACATCTGAGTGCCTCCAGTGGGTCTCCAGACATTGTCATCCCAGAATTCCATGTTCTATTGTCTATTTTCGGACCAGTCAAAGAACGTAACACGTTACCACTCTCACGGCAAGTATGGAAGATGAATACTAATACATACAGTATTATAAATTCGCCACTTATTCAATTAGTAAATGAATGATATGCTATAATATGAAACTATAGCGCATTTACCATACACATATATATATCAATATATCAATATTGGATTGGTGTCACCAATACAAGCCTTAATTTGGCGGAGTGGCCATCTTTATGTACAGTAGGTGGCATCAAGCAGAATGACTTGCTCACGGTGCAACGAAACAAAAACATCCACAGCAAATTAACTCATCACAAGTCAACAACTAAGCGCTAAACATAGCATGTCATTGTTTAAAACTGTTATTTCCAAATGCCCGCAAGGCATGCTGGGTAGTCCAATTGCAACCATGACCAAAACAACATTGTATATCGAGAGTATGTTTTGCTACTCCAATAACCTCAACATATTTTGCAATCAAGTAAAAATGTGACAAAACATGTTGGGAGAAAGAGTACCGTAAGATACCCAGCATGCCTTGCGGCGGACTATATGGGTGTTTTTTTGACATGGGTATTTATTTGTATGGCCACATGGTGCAGTAGATAGGAATACTTTACTCCATACTTCCACGCTCATACTATCCACACTCCGTACTGCATACCCGATCCATCAGACAGTATGCAAAGCGTTTACGCTACAGAGTACTACATGATATCCCACAATGCATTGCGCTCCTACCCGAGCCGAAATCGACACTTTAGCGCGAAACTCTTTAAATGCATCACTTTATTGAGATTTTTTTTTTAATTTAAAAAATAATAATAATAAATGTGCCATTTATTTATTTGTCCAAATAACCAACCGTTTATTTTGTTCGGACAAATTTGGCAAAATTTAAGCTAGCTAGTGAGCACAAAATTTTCACAAAATAAAACTTACTTTTCCCATACAAAAAAACTATTGTGATAAATCACTGCTTTTACTTTGAAAACAAGAAGCGAACCAACTCGTGATATATCCTGCTTGACACCGCCATTTGGTGACGTCACGTTGCGTTGCATCCTGGGTAATTTGGGTATGAGTAGTAAGTGTCATGTGGTTTCTTGTGGTACATTTTTGTGTTTTTTTTCCAGAAACAAACATGTCATGGTTCTGACCTTACTGGTCTTTATTTGTCCTTCAATCCTAGGATTGCACTCTGTCCTTATTTGAAACTCACACTCAGGCTATTTTGCATTTGTGTTACCCATCTAAATTGTAACTCATTTCCCTCTCAGCGGTGGAAGAAGGGGAAGCGTCGGAGTGTGGACGGACCTGGGATGAATCGAGCGTCCAGACAGGTTAGTGTATACACACGCACTCAGTCCAACAGCACACAAGAGAATAGAAGCGGATAGAACACCGCTCACACACAACCTGCATGTCATTGGTCATTTCTATTCCATATGTTTTATACACGCCCGCACCATGGGGTGTGGAAGGGGCGGGGGGCAGCTGAGAGATGCAATGAATACAGCATGAATTTTTGGGATTGGTGAAACTATTTAGACGAGTGTGGGGGGGGGGGGGGGGGGTGAGGAGATTTGGAAGAAGGAATGGGAGCGAGATGTGGAAAGAGACTGTGAACTCGCTGGTCTCGGGAGGATGGCTGACTGGAAAGAGAGATGACAAAGGGGATGTGGAGAGCAAGATTTGTGTGCTTTTTCACTGCTCTTTGTTGTCTGCTGATATCCTGGGAGGAAGTCGCAGAGGTGGTTGGCTTTTTATTGTCTTTTGTCTTATACCGGATTTCCATTTCTGCTCTTGGTTTTTGGAGTTTTCCAAGAATTCCGACAATCTTAAAAAATATATTCACATGACTACACATTTATTTCCATATTTGTTTGTTGCTTTGTTCATTTCTCATTATATTACCACTTTAAAAAATATTAGAATTTCATTCATTCATTCATTCAGCCAATCACAGGGCACATATAGACAAACAACCATTCACACTCACATTCATACCTATGGACAATTTGGAGTGGCTAATTAACCTAGCATGTTTTTGGAATGTGGGAGGAAACCGGAGTACCCGGAGAAAACCCACGCATGCACGGGGAGAACATGCAAACTCCACACAGAGATAGCCGAGGGTGGGATTGAACCCGGGTCTCCTAGCTGTGAGGTCTGCATGCTAATCACTCGTCCGCCGTGCAGCCCAAAATTAGAATTTATGCTACTAAAATATTCGTTGTCAAAGTATTCCAATATTATTCCCAAAAAATTACAACTTTGATGCAACTTTTTTTTTTTCTAAATATTTTGACTTTATTGTCTTAAAATCACTGCTGATTTTTCCATGTTTTTTGTTGTTGTTTTTTTCAGTTTTCTTGTTAAACCATATTATGGACTGGAGAATAACCCCCCCCCCCCCCCCGCAAGTCACACCTCCAAAATAAATCTTACCTTGTAAAGACTGTGATTGGTGGAATCGTAGGACGTTATTTTCTGCGCGTACACGACTGTATTCACCTTCCTCCGCCAATTTCAGATCAACATTTTCAATAAAAATGACTCTTCAAGTAGTGCCAGTTGCAATTACACCTTTTTTTTTAAATTTCCATCATTTGCCGGCGACCGAGGCAGCTGACAAGCTAGCTAGCATACATTCAAGGTCGGCAGGACTGCAACGTTCATGAATGAAGGGAAGTAGAAGTAGAAAGGTGTTTTGGAGTTAAGGATATCAGGTGGTGTTTGTTCAGGTGCTTGGATCCGTATTACACGCAGGGAGCAAAACTTCATTGCACATATTCATAATCCCAAGGATGAGCTCGGAAATCATTCCGTAATTCCAATGAGCTTGTTGCTCTGTGGTGAGGTCTCACTCGTGCACCAATACCGCTATGATCCGATGCTAATATTTGCTGATAATGTTGGCCGGCCGATATTATCTGACAGGTCTGGCCATAGTGGACAGCTTAGGGGTCTGACGGGTAGTTTCCTAAAATATCGCAAGTGGGACGATGCTGATTGTATATGCAAATGAGGACTTCCTCTCTTTGTTGTGCTTTGTGCTTAGTAAAGATGAAATCCCAAATTTCCCCACATATGAGGGAAAAAAAACAAACAGTTGGACTACCGTAGGTGTATTGCCAGCTGTGGCTACTTTTTACAGCCTATCAGAGAACAGTTAAAGCACTTCCTCCGACTGCGTCTCAGCAGGGATGTGAGATCCTGCTGAATGTGGTAAATATGGAGTTATCGCTCTCCCAGCTTCTTCTCCTGCCCCCCTGTCTCCTCTTCTGCTCCTCTGGGAGGCAAGCATAGGAAAGTTTCACCCTTGGGGGCCGGGGGGGTTCTATGACGCACTGAAGGCGCCCATCCTCGTGCACAGACCCCTCCCTCCCCCTCACTCAGACCTGAGCTAACGCTCCTCTTGGGGCAGCTATGCGGGTCCACGTCTGTGTGTGTGTTTGAGGGGGTGCTGACTGAGGTCCTGGGTGGCTCACAAGAACTGCTGTGTGTGTCAGTTCCTGCAGGAAGCTTGGGTCCCATGGTACACACATGCACACACACACACACACACACACACACACACACCTCCGTGCTATCTGAAAAACAACATACTGTCCCGTTTTCCCTTATTCAGCCACTTGTATACTTCCGATGAAATGGACGCTTCCTTCTTCCTTCTCATATGGTTTCCATCACTTGTTGTTCTGTTTCTGTATGCTCGCCTCTTTTTGTTTATTTTTTTTACTACGCTCACATTTTACCTCTTGGAAGTGATTTGATCATTTTTGTGGATGTGAGAGAGCTATTGACCAGAAAGTGGAGCCTTACTGTAAATGGCGGACTGGTGAGTGAAGCAGAAAGAGGGAAAAGACGACATATTGAAGAAATAGACTTCAGCCCCATCTTGCTATTAAATTTACAAGCCCCCCTCCCCCCCCATTTCTCCCTTGCTTTCCCTGGAAAATGTGTGTTGAGTTTGGAAAGACCCACGGGAGGAAAGGCAGAGGGAGGTGGGAGAGTAACTCGGAAGGGAATTGCTTTTCTCCCCCTAAATCCTACGATTCCTTCTTTCCTTTGTTCTGATTCCTCATCTACGTCCTCCTCGTCCTCCTCGTCCTCCTCCTCGGCCTCCTCTCTGGCCTTTCTGGCCCCCAGTGGACCAATCTAAGGCTAAAGGTGCCCCACCACCGCCCTTCTTCCTTTGCCGTGTCCTTGCTTCTCTCTCAGGGGGACAAAATAACTTGGCTCAACTTCCTCCCTCGTTTCCCCTCTCGTTCCTTGGCTTGGCAGAGTTGGGAACTTTGGTCTGTCACATGCAGTCGCCACACACTTCATATTTCTCTCGGAGAACACTGATGCTGAAGAGTCGCACGCGGAAACGACCGGTGAGTCATAGTGGAAAAGGTTTGTCAGATCCCCAAGCTGAACGTGAGAGACTTTTGGTCACAGCGTGGATTCCTTGTTGGGGGATCTGCACACCTTGGAGGTCAATCGCTGGATGGTATTTAACCGTTTCAGCTTCCATCTGCAATCATCAACGTCATCTAATCACAACACGCTTGATGGAGTCCGTGCTGAAAAGCAGAGACGGGTGATTTGGACTGAAATCCCTGAGAAAAAACACTCAAAACACGAGAATTCAGTTTAAATTGCAAGGTAGCTTTGCATGCATCGCCTCATTGCTAGCATAAGATAAGATAAGATCTGCCTTGATTCATCCCACATGGTTAAGTGATTGAGATCATCTGTTAGGACCGAAGATCCAATAGATTTTCAGACACTGTGATCGGTTGGCGACCAGTCCACTTCACCCTGCCTTTTGCCTCGAGTCAGCTGGGATAGGCTCCAGCATACCCTAGTGAGGATAAGCGGCATAGAAAATGGATCTTTTAGCTTGAGTCTAAATTTCAGTGCATTTGAAGCCGTTAATATGAACAAGTGCAGAACCTCGGTTAGCATATGCTGAAACTGGGCTGACGGGACCGGGTGTGGGTGGGGGGGGAGGTCATACAACAAAAAAAATATCCCAACTGTTCCTTTAAGGTCGGCAATAAAGTTTTTAAATAGAGCGTCGGACAACTACTACTACTTTACGTTACTTTTCTACGTATTCCGTTGCATTCGTTGGATGGAATTGGAACCTCCAACGGGGAGCAAATATGGACTCCCAGCCTTTCCGAGTGCCGAGGACGGCGAGGATGTGTTTGCGTGTAACAACGAGACGGAAATGAAAGCAATATGAAGTCCAAGATTGAGAGCGAGCACATCCACGCGGGGCCGCCTGGAGGAAGCAGGCCAATATTAATGAGGTAAGGCAACGTGAACGGAGTACAGTAAGGCAGTAAATAAAGATTAAAGGTACTAATAACGCTGCATCCTGCTGCTTTGTGATGGTAACAAAAAAAAAAAAAAACAGGACATTGGCCTTTCTCCTTTTCTCTTTCTTCCTCAGTCTTCTTTCCTCTTCCTCCATCCCTCGCTCGCGTTCCTCTCTGGAGGTCCATAATGTAGTTTTAATTTCCCCAAGGCTATACCACAGGAAAACAGTTCCTGTGTGTGTGTGTGTGTGTGTGTGTGTTGTGTGTCAACGATTATTGCCTTGCGACAATGCACAGGCTTTCCGTCTGTATTGCAGCATTTAAGCCTTTTGTTTGAGGCTGTTTGGAAATTGTCGATACGCGTACGTGCGCCAGCGTTCCAATAGGCCAGCAGCTGTCAACTTGTTTGCCAGTGTGCTTTTCTGGTGATCCGGGTGTTTGTGTTCGTACACGCCGTGTCCTTGGGTCTATTTTCCGCTTACTTCCATGACGCCGGCGCCTCTTTCATCATCTTGTTTCCAGACTTGGGTGCCGGGTGCCGCCGCTCTCCCTTGCTGCCGCATTTCCCACGAGGCCGGAAGCGTGTGGATTTGGATGTGTGTTTTTTTTTTTCTGGCGCATGCGACTCGGTAGCGCTCCTCCCGGCAGGGTGGGGCGGAGGCGGGGGGCACGCTTGTATTGTGGAAACACAGAGAGACGAGACGAGGTGGGATGCAGAGGTGAGGAGAGATGGCTTCTTAATATAGCCACCTAACACACACCGGCACTCGGACTAGCAAACAGAGGGTGGGGGTGGGGGGGCGTTCCCCAGGGAGGCGGTGAGCGAGAGCAGGGCCCCGTGTTGTTGCGTCCGGCTGCACCTGTTCAGCTTGTGTGAGTCAGCGTGCATTGAAGTGCTCTCAGGGGGGCCAAATGTTGCGTTTTACCACTTCTTGACATCTCCAGCTCAAACGGATGGTCGGGGGTACAACGCCTTGTGTCATATTTCTGTTAATATTCTCATTCATCCGAGTCGGCATGGGCCCGTGTGATGACCTTGGCCAAAAATATCACAGTTTTACTGTATTAGAATGACGGAAAACAAAAAAATTTCATTCAAAACAGTCCAAACGTATCATAGAACTCGTATGTATGTCAAATAAAGGAATTGTGAATAGTATGAGGGTCACTATGGTAGGTTGGGGGGCTTTTTCTAGGGATGTCCGATATTGGCTTTCTAATTGAAAACCGATATGCTGATATTGTCCAACTCTCAATTTCCGATATGATGATCAGGAAAAAAATCTGATACCAATATCGACCATATCACATTTTTATCCTGATATCAGGCCAATAATTACAGATAATTATCAGACACCCCTATTTATTTAATGTCTAGAGGGCTCTGATGATGTTAATAAAAGCAATCTTCACTCACTGAATGTACTGCAAAAAAGGCCAGTAAGGATAATTCATAATGCCGCCTACAGAGAACATACTAACTCCTTATTTCTAAAATGACAAATACTTCAACTTGCTGATATAGTTCATCTTCAAACAGCTAAAATAATGCATAAGGCTAAAAATAAGCAATTAGCTAAAAATGTCATCCAATACTTCTCTACAAGAGAGGAGAAATATGATCTCAGGGAAGAAGTACATTTGAAACACTTCTATGCTAGGACTACGTTATGCTAGCCATAGCATTTCAGTATGTGGAATCAAACTTTGGAATGGATTGAGTAAGGAAATCAAACAATGCTCATATGATGCTCCTACTTCGGTACCAGATACATTATTAAAAAAACAAACAACAAAAAAAAAACCTTAAAGTGTATTATGGAAAGCAGGAAGTGATCAAATGTAACAGTTAGTGATTGTAAAAGTACCAGATGGAGGGGTAGGATTTAATAAGCTTTGCTTCTTCCTACTCCTTTTGGACATGTGGAACTGGGAACTGATTATGGGATGCACTCAATTGGAATTTGATGCATGTTCAAATGAAATAAAACCATTACCGTTACCATATGTGCCCTGTGATTGGCTGGCCACCAGTCCAGGGTGTACCCCGCCGCTCACCCAAAGACGGCTGGGATAGGCTCCAGCAAAGGTAAAAGTAACTTCTGCAATATGTAAGAAGTTAAAAAGTGAGCTCATGTAGTTTTTAATGTGGTGGCCCTTCAGAAGAGAATGGGAAAAGCAGGTATTCCACGCAAGCGGTTCCGGTGCGGCGTGTTCCACCTCACAGAACAAAGTGTGCCAATCCAGGGTGAAACATCTGCTGTGGGCAGCTCGTGTGTGACGAGTAGCGCGTGACACCGGTTGCATGCGTGTGAAGACACATCAATAAAGTCGCCGGGCTTCACGGTGCAGGTTTGATTTGAACATCACAGCTTGTTGTTGGTGGCCCCGCTGAAGGTGCTCGCTGCAGCCAGGTGCCCGTGAATTGGACGACGGCGATGATGTGGAGCAGAATGAAAGCCTTGTGTCGGAGCTGTTTGCTTTCGAAACATTCTGCTGGAAGCTCCACACACACTTTTCCACACCTTTTGATGCCTCTTTAAGGTTAGCGCAGACATGTGCATGCGTGTGTAGGCGTTTTATGTACACTTGGCCGGCAGATATCCGTCTCCCTGAGCAGCTGCGTGCGGCTCAGGCCAAAGTCGTACTTTGTGGTTGCCAAATCTCACACTTAAATAAGCCCTTTACCCTTGCAGTAACACTCTATGTTTTATTCCCATTGAAATATCATGGCTTTGAGAAAGTCCTGACGGTTCGTTCTACCACCAAGGAACGGTTGAGGAACATTTCCCAGTTCATTGGCTCCCCAGGTTTTGCCCCTTCAGGCTATTGGTAATGGTAATGGTAATGGTAATGGTTTTATTTCATTTGAACATGCATCAGATTCCAATTGAGTGCATCCCATAATCAGTTCCCAGTTCCACATGTCCAAAAGGAGTAGGAAGAAGCAAAGCTTATTAAATCCTACCCCTCCATCTGGTACTTTTACAATCACTAACTGTTACATTTGTTCACTTCCTGCTTTCTTAATTTAATTTAATTTAATTTAATTTAATTTAATTTAATTTAATTTAATTTAATTTAATTTAATTTAATTTAATTTAATTTAATTTAATTTAATTTGTTTGAGGTCGTTACTCAATCCATTCCATAGTTTGATTCCACATACTGAAATGCTATGGCTAGCATAACGTAGTCCTAGCATAGAAGTGTTTCAAATGTACTTCTTCCCTGAGATCATATTTCTCCTCTCTTGTAGAGAAGTATTGGATGACATTTTTAGCTCATTGCTTATTTTTAGCCTTATGCATTATTTTAGCTGTTTGAAGATGAACTATATCAGCAAGTTGAAGTATTTGTCATTTTAGAAATAAGGAGTTAGTATGTTCTCTGTAGGCGGCATTATGAATTATCCTTACTGGCCTTTTTTGCAGTACATTTAGCCAGTGAAGATTGCTTTTATAGTTATTAGTCCATATTTCCACACAATAAGTAAGATATGGTAGAACCAGAGAGCAATAAAGAGTGTGGAGTGATTTCTGATTGAGAACTAATTTTGCTTTGTTCAATACTGAAATATTTCTGCGCGGCCATCTTATGTTGTATATTTGTAATATGAGGTTTCCAGCTCATATTAAAACATGTCACAGGAATGCTGACAGTGGAGTCTTCCACTCCGCTGGAATAATACATTACATTGAACAAACCCACCAAAGCTCGGATGTATTGTGTCGTGTATGTGTTACAAATCCATTTGTTTGTGAATCTTAGTTTTGGTTGGGTTTCAATGTCACTGTTTCGGATTTCCAATCCATTTTTAGTTTGCCCGAGTTTTCCAAATGGGCACATCACATTCTATCTTTCAGGTTTAATCAGGTGTATTATCATTTTACTCACAAAAACCTCATTGAGCTCCTTTAAACTCTGGTAACGAGACACACACACACACATATTCTCATGTTCTGAACACAAGTTCCTCCGATGAGCCTAACGTGTGGTGATTAGTGGGTCTCAGCTGGGCGGGGTTAGGATGCGTAACATCACTCTGCACTGTGGACTCTGCTAATTCACTTCTCTTTATCTAATTACCCAGGGTGTACACATGCACACGCATGCACACTTCAGTACTACTACTACTACACACACACACACACACACTGCATATATCATTCCTGCAGACATGGCCTCATTATTTATATTTGTACCTGTCCATGAACAGTCATTATCCTCAAATGACCCGGGTTGACTGCACCGTGGAAAAAAAGACACCTTGCATGCCGTCTCATACAGCAATCGTATACAAGTACTTCATATCCGCCCCGTGTTGATGTGTTGTTGTATGTGGCAGCGCCATGCGACGTAAGATGTACGTCATATTCACTCAAAGCACTCTGTCCGTTTGCTGTTCTACTGTCAGTCTGCGGCGTCACTGAGGCATCTCGGATGTGACTCAGTCGTTCATTACGTGGCTGGAATAAAAATCCGCATGACTCACACGATGGAAAAAATGGAGACTGTTTTTTTTTGGTGTGAAAATTAGTACTCGTAATTCTCATATTTTATGATGATTTTTGTCAATAAAACACTGGCGTGCTTGTTTTCAATGAAGTGTGTGTGTGTGTGTAATTGAATGTGTAGTTATTCCTGGCATAGGGACAGTCTGTGACTCAGAGATAATGGTTCTCTGTAGAGCCGGTGTGTGTGTGTGTGCGTGTGTGTGTGGCGACTGCTACGGTATCCTGCTGACGTGTGTCTGGATAAGGTTTTATATGTTAAATAAACCGCCGTGTGGCACATACGTCACGGTACATGCCCGCTTTTCGCGGAGTCGCTAGTGGCAACCGCCAGCAGATGGCGAAAAAAACACTACAGTAGTTTATTCAGCCATAAAACTATTTTTTGGACACAAACTTGCATCTCAGCACACAACTGTGGTGTGTTCAAGGGCTGCTGAACAAAGTACAAAATATCAACGCTTGACAAAAAAGCCAAAAGGACGTACATTTGTGACTTTCGATTCAATCAATATACCGGTGTGATTCCCATCTGAACATATTCAGATGGGAATCTGGAGGTGTTATAGACAAACAACCATTCACACTCACATTCATACCTATGGACAATTTGGAGTGGCCAATTAAACTAGCATGTTTTTGGAATGTGGGAGGAAACCGGAGTACCCGGAGAAAACACGGGGAGAACATGCAAACTCCGCACAGAGATGGCTGAGGGTGGAATTGAACCTGGGTGTCCTAACTCTGAGGCCTATGCGCTAACCACTCGTCCGCCGTGCAGCCCATACTGTATATATTTAACCAAAATATCTAAACAACTATGCCACAAAATTTCCCTTCATGCTTTTTGACTTCCTGCTTGCTGTGGAGCGTCCCACAAACCCACGTAGAATACGCCTAAATACAGTACACAGTATGGACAGTTACTATGGTACACATAATGTCATTGTATGGTCATATCACCTCGTACTTCGGTACGGGACAAAAAAAATTACAAAATTAAAAACATTAAAAAAATACCTTAAACTGTATTATGGAAAGCAGGAAGTGAACAAAAGTAACAGTTAGTGATTGTAAAAGTACCAGATGGAGGGGTAGGATTTAATAAGCTTTGCTTCTTCCTACTCCTTTTGGACATGTGGAACTGGGAACTGATTATGGGATGCACTCAATTGGAATCTGATGCATGTTCAAATGAAATAAAACCATTACCATTACCATTACCATTACCATTACATCCTTGGGATGGGGCGTTTGGGTTAAAGAAAAGGTACCGATACGTCTTTGGCAGTGGATGGAAGGAAAAAGGATTGAAAATTCTCCACTAAGCACAAACACACAAACATGAAGTTGCTTCGGAGGTGCGAGGCCGATGGTTTCATCTGGCTCATCCCACTGTTGCCATGACAGCAGGTTGTGTTGGCATGCACTGGATTTGGCACTGCCCTCACCTCTGGCATCACAACCCCCTGCTGTGTGTGTGTGTGTGTGTGTGTGCGTATCAAAGTGTGAAAACATATCCTTTTATCTACTGTATGAACACCACAGAACATATACACATATCTGTAATATGCTCATTTGATGCAGGCATTTCATACGCTTCATCTCGTATGACAAATCCAACACAGATGCTTATTTCTCCACCGGAATGTGACCGCTTACACGTACCGCCACTAGCACGCCGCCACCATTTAAAGGAATCCATCAGAACATCTGCATTTAGCAATATCATTTAAAAGATAAAAATGTTCTTTATCAGCCTTGACTGTGGATTTGCACGGGTGTTTATTCATTGAAGTCCTCTCCAGCGCGTCCACGAGTGTTTTATATGCATGTGTGTGTATTTTGGTGTACACATGACCATTCATGTCTGCGTGCGTATATTTTGTCAGCAAGAGTCCACTTCCTCTCCCTGGCCAGACGGCGCTCTCACCACTGGACAGATGGCCAACACCCTCCTTCTCTTCATCCCCATCCCTTCATCCAGCACTCTTTCTATCCTTCCATCACTAATTTCCTCTCCCACTGTACCCCATCACCGCAGTCCCTCGTTCCCCACCTCCCAGCATCCCTGCTTCCCATCACACCACTCCATAATAAATGAGTCTGAAATAGATGTGCCGTAGTTAGACCATGTGGTGATTTTACCTTCTCGTGTTGGCTTATACTCTGATGGAGCGCGTATCTAGAATACTTCTTGACTTGTAGAGACGTTACATGGCCTCAATTGGGGATGTGGAAACCTCAGTATTGATGAAGAACTCAACCAGTGGTTCATAAAGATCCCATTGATAGAGATCCTCAAATCACCAAAACATTTGGGTGAGCTTCCGCGGAGCTGCCAACTCTTCCGGATTCTGTGGCAGACTCTCGGAAATGACCCTTGTCTGCTGACGTTCCCAGTGACATGAAGAGGAGGTGGTCTGCAAACGTCTTCTCAACATAGAGATGTCTCTCTTCCACCCTTTCCCTTGCCTTCTTCTCGCTCACCCAATCACTGTCCCTCCATCGGAAGCCCGGAAAAGCAACCGCAGCTCATGAAAACACAAGAAGAGAACACAACGTCCTGGATTGCAAACACCAAATGTTGGCTGCTCGGTTTCCAAGTCTGTGGGAACACTTTTTGGGGGAAGCCATTTTTTGTTCCAGCACTACGCCTCCCAAAGTCCATACTAAATGTGGAAGTCCATGGAACATAAATCGGTTGACTTTAAATCTTGAACCAATCATCTCGTCCAGACATTTTGCTTCCAACTTTGTGGGAACAGTTTAGGGAACAGTTTAGGCAATGCCTGTTTCTGTTCCAGCATGACCCTGTCCCAGAACGCAAAACAAAGTCCATAAACCATAAATCCATCTGTGGTGAGGCTAGACCCCAAAGTCGATTGGGATTTTTAACCATCTTACCGAGACAATCTGGACTATTTTATGCTTTCAACTTTGTGGGAACAGTTTAGGGAACGCCCGTTTCTGTTCCAGCATGACTTTGTCCCAGATTCAAAACAAAGTCCATAAACCATAAATCCATCTGTGGTGAGGCTAGACCCCACAATTGATGGTGATTTTTAACCAGTCATCTTACCAAGACAATTTTCTACCTCCAACTTTGTGGGAACAGTTTAGGGAACGCCTGTTTCTGTTCCAGCATGACTTTGTCCCAGATTCAAAACAAAGTCCATAAACCATAAATCCATCTGTGGTGAGGCTAGACCCCAAAGGTGATGGTGATTTTTAACCATCTTACCAAGACAATCGTGACAATTTTATGCTTCTAGCTTTGTGGGAACAGTTTAGGGAACGCCCGTTTCTGTTCCAGCATGACTCTGTCCCAGAACGCAAAGCAAAGTCCATAAAACATAAATCCATCTGTGGTGAGGCTAGACACCCACGATTGATGGTGATTTTTTAACCAGTCATCTTACCAAGACAATTTTATACCTCCAACTTTGTGGGAACAGTTTTTGGGAAGTCCATGTTCTGTCCCGGCATGACTGTGCCACCAATGCCCAAAGTAAAATTTCCATGCAATATCCCAATCCAAACAGGGAACCTTTTCCTCCTGCATTAACTCCATCTCACGCAGCCACCTTGCAATCAATTCCTTTTTTTTTTGTGCAAAAGGTAGATTTTAGTGTCTGGTCCCTGTGTCATCAGTGTCGGTCCTACTGGAATCTGGCCGTTTATAATGTGATAATAAGGTGTGAAAATGGAGACACAATAGAGCAGGGTGCATTGGGCCGACTCAACCCTCTGCTGGAACCCCCCCCCCCCCCCCCCCCCCCCGCCCCCTCACATGACGACACGCACGCAGGCTTTAGCGCTCCACTGATTCAGTCAGCTCGCTGAAATGGTAGGAAACCATACGGTAGAGCGGTGGAAGCGGAATGTCTTTATACCCTTCAACGCAAACCAATTCCAAAATGGCGCGTCGACGTGCCAGACACTAAACAGAACCACAGAATTTAGGAAGTTCATTTCAAACATGCAATGAGACACAAAATGTGTCACAGTAGAGCCACACTTTTTGTGCGGTTACATTGCCGGAACACCAGCCAATGGCGACGAGACCCAACATTCGAACCCTCCAGAATGTGGAACTACATCTTTGGTATTCAATGAGTAATGGTAATGGTAATGGTAATGGTAATGGTTTAATTTCATTTAAACATGCATCAGATTACAATTGAGTGCATGTTTTACAATCAGTAACTTTTACATTTGTTCACTTCCTGCTTTCTAATATAATTTAAGTCTTTTTTTATTATTATTTCATATGTTTATTAATTCTTTGTCCCGTACCAAAGTACTGGGTGATATGAGCATCCAATGCCATAATGGGTACCATGACTATGAAATGAAATGCATCTTTGTGGTAAATCAGGAATTGGTATCATGGGTGTCCATACAGATGATGATGTTTGTCGGACCAGCCCAGGTTGAAAGATCCCATGGATTATTATTACTTGATTCTAACGAGTGGTAGATGAGCCTGGTAGTGTCAAGGATGGTGTATTATGTTATTCAAACAGGAGGAACCTTGTTCCACTTTTTTTTAAAGGTGCTACTTTTGTCTTTGTTAGAATCTTAGCCACCGTCTAAGACCAAAAAGTGTCTTATCTCGAAGCAATGTTTGTGAAAACAACACCAAGTGAAAGGTTCTTATGATGTCTCTGTGGTAGATAAGCACCTCGCCATACTCGGTATCAAACGTAGCGGGTCATGTGGGGCGCGTCCGATCCGATCCTAACAACGTGTACCGTCTGTCCTCAGAAGACCCGGCTTCTGACAAAGCCATCAAGCTGAAAGCGAGCCACGGCGCTGCTACCGAGGATGGAGAACAAGAAGAACACGGCGACCGTGAAGACGACGAGCTAGATGACGACTCCATCTTCACGTGCGACAACTGTCAGCAGGACTTCGACTGTCTGGCCGAGCTCACCGAGCACAGAACCAACCACTGTCCAGCAGGTGAGATTCGTGTTTGATTCCGTCCATCAAACCAGCAGTAGTGTCAGGTCTCACATTTGTTACATTTTTATTGTTACATCTTTGTACCTCATTTGAAATGTATGGACCCCCCCAACAGGGACTTTACAAATAGTAAACCTAATTTAGTAGTGGAATATCCCACTTCTGACACACACACACACACACACACATATATACACACACGGGTTGTTATTAGTAGTGCTGTAATTAATGGAGGGACTGAAAGGAACGCGGCGGGGGCATCTGGTTCCTACAGATGAATCCAAATGCTCACTTAACAAGCCAACACACACTCCAGCGTACATCCATGCACACGCTTCTCACGGGCTGCAAGACAGTCTGCTGCCCCAAGCGCCCAGAGTGTGTGTTTACTTTGATATAAGGAACGAAGAACCGTGGAAGGGGGGGTTTGGGGGGGGGGCTTTGTTTAAACTGGTAAATATAGTGTTTTTACAGGGTGTGTGTTATAAAATAAGACCCCTCAGCAACCTGGTGTTCAACAAGCAGTCCCAGGAGAACCATGTGTTGCACATCCAGCCAGTGAAGATGCTTGGATGCTTTGTCCTTCCAGATCTTTATGTCCTAGCTGCAGAAAATGGGGGGGGGGGGGGTGTATGGATTTTAATATTATATATTTTTTTACTATAAATAACTACAACTGTATAACTAATACTAGGCCATTTAAGACATAAAGAATACTTACTGTAAATGTGTTGCGGTGCTTGGGGAGCGGTGGACGGACAGGAAGTGATGTCGGGGGTTCAGAGTTGAGTTTAGGCTTGGCTTGGGCTCAGGCCGCAGCAGTTGCTCTTGTTTTTGTGAGGGATTATTGCATGGAAGCCTCTTTCTGCCACTACAATCAATAGTTATCCCAATGGTAAGTCATAATTATAAAATAAAAGGTCCAAATTATGAGATGAAAAGTCAAAATTATGAGATTAAAAATCAAAATTATGAGATAAAATGTCAAAATTATGAGATAAAGTCATTTATGGCAAGTGAATAAGGCGATACCTGTGGCATATTCACACTTTGTATGTCATAATTTCGACTTTTCATCTCATTCAGACTTTATCTCATCATTTCAACTTTCTTATCTCATATTTTTGACTTTGTATGTAAAAAAAAAATCGACTTTTTATTTCATAACTTCAACTTTATCTCATCATTTAGACTTTCTTATCTCATCATTTAGACTTTCTTATCTCATATTTTTGACTTTTTATGTAATAATTTCAACCTTCTCATTTCATAATTTCGACTTTCTTATCTCATAATTTCAACTTTCTCATCTCATAATTTTGACCGTTTATCTCACAATTATGACTTTTTACGTCGTAATTTCAACTTTCTTATCTTATAGTTTTGACTTTATATGTAATAAATTTGACTTTTTATCTCATAATTTCGACTTTATATCATAATTTTGATTCTTTATCTCTAAATTATGACTTACCATTGGGATAACTTTTTTTTTCAGCGGCGGAAACGGGCTCCCATATCATTGTACTTGTGCTGCAATAAAACCCTGTTGTTCTGGCAATCAAGTCTGGTGCTTGTGTGTCCCACAGAACATTACAGTAGCGTAGTGGCCGGTGTGGAATACTACATAGATTCTCAGCATCTTCTGAATGCCTTATATTTGATTTTTGGTACATTTAGTCATTTTTATGCTTAAGAATACTTAATTTAGGCAAAACGACACATTTTATTTACAAATAGCAGGCCATATTCAACATTAATGAGGGGAATTAGCCTGGATAATGACGCAATAACGCAAGGTCTTTCCGTCTTTCCACCAGAAATTCCATATTTTTGATGTCCTTTTTCCTTGCCGATTCCCACCAAGCCATAATTGCGTAAAAGTCTATTTGGGGTCTGTCTCCAAGCCTGCCGCTGGAATCGCACCGCCACACATGTACTGTATGCCGTGTCTCTGTCAGCCTCGCATGCGGCCTATGATTTTCAGCACAGGAGTCTGGGGAAGGCGACATGTTGCTGAGCGAGCGAGCGCAGGGAGGGCAAAAGGATGAACGGGAGAAAGAGAAGAAATAAAATGATGAAACATCTCCCCGGAGAAAAAGTGGTTGAGATTACAGAGTAATCCCGCAGCTCAGCAGGAAGTGCGCTCGCATGTGGTGGTTAGCGTATACGTACGCGGGTTCATCTTTGTGTTGTGTTTTTGTTGCTGTGGGGCCATTGCAGTCTGGTTATCGTTGTGGAGAAGCCTAAATTAAAAAGACGGATGCTTTTAACTTACCTCCTTCGTGCTCCTGGGAAGTCGACGTCGTGGGACGTACTGTATGGGACGCACGCACGCACGCACCCGCTCGCCTTCTAGGGATAAACACAATACCCAAATTAAAAAAGGTTCTCTTCCTCCTTTGCGGCATCCATATTTACCTCATATTGCAACGTGGCGCATGCACATTGTCTTCTTGTTCTTACTAAGTGCATCGTGACCAGTTTACACATTCGTATCCAGTGTCAATTCATTCGTAAACAATGACAAATTGTGTTGGAATTAAGCATTTTCATTCATACAAATGACTCACTGAACTGAAATACAAATACAAAGCATTGTAATATCGACTGTGGTATTCTACATTGGCCACTAGGTGTACAATAATCATAACAATAACACACGCTACTGTTGGGGCCATGACCCACGACGAGCTAAACTCGACTCTGAACCTCCAACGCCACTTCTCGTCCTCCACAGATCTGTGATTTGTGATTTTAGAAATAAGGAGTTAGTATGTTCTCTGTAGGCGGCATTATGAATTATCCTTACTGGCCTTTTTTGCAGTACATTTAGCCAGTGAAGATTGCTTTTGTAGTTATTAGCCTATAGCTATAGCTGGTAGATGACACACTAGATCGCCTTCTTTTGCTTTCTGGGAGCACAAGGAAAAAAAATAATTGAGTAAAGGATACACACCAAACTCTCCTGCTAGCAGATTTCAGCTCAACATTTGCAATAAGAGTCACTATCACCTCCATAACCCTCCTCCATCTCTTTCCGATTGCCATTGTTCACCCGGCTTTGCTTCTCACAGCAACTGTGGTGCATTCAAATGCTCATACCGTATATGTTTTACCACGTATTTTTTACATTTACGCTGAATAAGATATGTTTTTCTGTGGGCCTGTAGCTCCACTGTAGGTTGTTCCTGAGTTGCAGGTATGCTATACATGCTATACATGCTATACATGCTATACATGTTATACATGCTATACATGCTATACATGCTATACATGCTATACATGCTATAAAACCACCCAATAACCTCCATGTTTGCATGAGGTTTTGCTAATTAGTGGTCTTATTGTGGCGAGGAAATGACGTTGCCGCACACCCTGTATACCGGCGTGGCGAATGAGTCCCGGGTTAGCATGGAGCTACAGCTATAACACTGAATGGGTCCCAGGTGCCGCCGTGAAGCACCAAGTAATTCAGTGGCACTCTAGCAGAAGGCCTATAAAGAGGCACCATTAATTTGAGAACAAATTGGACAAACACACTCGTGCACACACTGTGCCGCAGATAAACGCGTGTACAGCCAATCGGGCTTGAACGCAACCCCGAACAGAGCATCAGGTTCGCGTAGCAGTAGTATTGTACTCCAGCCTGACCAGTGCAACTTCAAATATTCCAAAAGTGTCTTTAGCTTTTGTCCTGGCCGTGCCTTCCCATGTCAAGGAACACCATGTTCTAAAACGTCATGCGTGTGCTGCTTTCCGTGCTTTACAACGTGGGCCCGTGTCCTTTGGGTGTGCTGTGCGTGCAAGAGAAAGCGAGAGCAAGAGAGTGTGAGTCGCGGGAGTGTCGATGGGTCTCGGTAGGAGTCAGAATGTGGAGCATAGGATCCCAGAGGAGAGGAGGAGCGGGAAAAAAAACTCCCACAGATCAAATGGAGAACATTCCCTGGCCCTTCCAAGCCACAGCACACATGAAGCTAACCTTAATCTAACCTCAGCAGAACCTCACGTCTTTGCGGGCGGATTCAACCATTTCATCACTTCCTTTTGAAGGGAAGCGGGTGCCCGTGAAGTCATGACCACAACATGCAAGGGTTGTGTTGGTTTGATATCTATACGCCATAACTTACACGTAAATGCTACCGCAATCAACCGGGTCGCTCATGCTGTACACAGAACACGTGAAGGACATATCATACAAATGTTTCTACCTTCTTAAAATATTTCCAAAGGCTAGTCTGGAAGGATAACCTCTTCTACTCCCGGATCTCCTTGTAACAGCGCACAGAATCCATGACCCCCCTAGCATAGCTAGGTTGGGATAGGTTACAAATACTCAAAACGATTTTTTTATAATACACATTTGAGTTTCTTACCTTTTTGAATGTGGAAAAAAAAAAGTTTTTCCAATTTTTAACGGTTTGATGTATTTGAAATAGTTATCGTATTTTCTGGACTATAAGTACTGCAAGAAAACCTCCAACATAGTACACTCACATGTTGTTCCTTATTGTTGTTCTGGACACGAGTACTTCCTGTCCCTTCAATGTAACATAACATTACTACACTAGTAAGTAATACTGCGTTACCATAGCCCGACAAATGCATTTTCTCAATTTCTTATGTATGTTTTTACTTCATTTAGCAATGTATATGCTTCAACATAAAGCGTACAATCTATCTGCTATCTGCGTGTATATATCCTAACTATATACGTAGCCTACTATATTTGCCAACTAATTTAAGCTAGGTATGGATAGGTTACAAATACTCAATTTTTTTTTTTATAATACACATTTGAGTTTCTTACCTTTTTGAATGTGGAAAAAAAGTTTTTCCAATTTTTAATGATTTGATGTATTTGAAATAGTTATCATATTTTCTGGACTATAAGTACTGCAAGAAAACCTACAAGAGTGAGAAATAAGATGCCGTCGAACTGTCTGTCGAACATTTGCAGCATTTCTCAATTTCTTTTGCGATGATTTTCTACAAACACACACTTGACTGATGTTTCAAGGCACATAAAATATTGACTTCTAGGGTGATGTAAAATGGAACATACCAAAATAAAGATTGGACCCTCTTCCCGTTCATTAGTAATCAGCAGTAGAACCGTAGGTAAGCTTCAGGGAAATATAACTTCTCAACAAAAAAAGCTACATTTCAAGCACAGCTTTGACCTTGACACAAATGTAGTCAAAAATCGCCAAAAGAGCTATGCCACAGCATAAACGACACAAACTAAAAATACCGTAAAAACGGGGTTACAAGGAATGGCGAGGTGGTAAGGGACAATTTTCGGGAAAATGTTTTAAACGTAATTCTGCCTTTTCATGTTAAACAGGAAGCTGCTTTGTGTTGTTGTTTTTTCAGAGAAGCATATATTATTGAACAAATCATTCAAAATAAATCTCGAAAATTGTCCCTTATTACCCAGTTTTACGGTACATGAAAATAATGTATTTACTAACATAACACCATGAACTACTCACAGTGTTCACTTCTTCCACCTATTATGCTTTTTTCTTTTCTTTTGTCTTGGGAGTGGACCAATCACAGCGATGTGGGCGTGTCCGGAGGTGTTCTGTGGGTGGAATAAATTGAAACAAACGTTTTGGAAAGCCAAGGAATAGGTGCAGATTGTGGAAGATCGAGAAAGTTATTGTGTGTCGCTGCTCTATAGGAGTCCATAACTCATCATTCCATGATGTGACTGAGAGATCACATGCTACATTCCGTACCACATAGCGTTTTTTCCTACCGGTGTGCACGGTAACTAGTTCTCCACCGAGCAAATTGAGGGTTTAAAGTAATTGACGAGAGTGTGTTGGGAACACGGGAACACGGGAACATGGAACGCTGCATTGAGGACCACGTGGAACATAGGAACCCATAATGGCTCATTTTCATGCACTACTTGATAGTTTTTCTACATGCACAAATAGTGTAGTACAGTGTCCCGGCTCCCATTGGAGGTGTTTGCTTTGCTCCGACACGGCGACGTGAGTGATGTCCGTAAGCGAGAAGACGTACGTGGAAATGAGTTAAACGTTGTTCCTGTCTGTCAAAGCAGGAGGGCCCAAACTGGTGATGTCACTGACAGATAGCAAGTCATTAACCCAGCTGGTGGCGTCTTAGATGGTGTGGACGGCGTGTGTGTGTGTGTGTGTTTGTGTGTGTGTGTGTGTGTGTGTGTGTGAGGTGCATATTCGGTAACTTCCGAAGCTATTTGGGAATTCTTTATTAATTGAGCACGCTCAGTCGCTCTTTTTTTTTTTTTACCCTGCTATCCTTTTGTGTTTTTGTCAGGCAGCTTGAAAAATCAAAGGCAAAGCGGAGGAAGAAATAGAAAAGAGGGGAGAAAGGTGGGGGGGGGCAACAGTGGGGGAAGAAATAGAAAAGAGGGCAGGGGGGGCAACAGTAGAGGAAGAAATAGAAAAGAGGGGAGAAAGGTGAGGGGGGGCAACAGTAGAGGAAGAAATAGAAAAGAGGGGAGAAAGGTGGGGGGGGCAACAGTGGGGGAAGAAATAGAAAAGAGGGCAGGGGGGGCAACAGTAGAGGAAGAAATAGAAAAGAGGGGAGAAAGGTGAGGGGGGGGGCAACAGTGGAGGAAGAAATAGAAAAGAGGGGAGACTGGTGAGGGGGGGGCAACAGTAGAGGAAGAAATAGAAAAGAGGGGAGACCGGTGAGGGGGGGGGCAACAGTGGAGGAAGAAATCGAAAAGAGGGGAGACAGGTGAGGCGGGGGGGCAACAATAGAGGAAGAAATAGAAAAGAGGGGAGAAAGGTGAGGGGGGGCAACGGTGGAGGAAGAAATCGAAAAGAGGGGAGACAGGTGAGGCGGGGGGGGCAACAGTAGAGGAAGAAATAGAAAAGAGGGGAGAAAGGTGGGGGGCAACAGTAGAGGAAGAAATAGAAAAGAGGGGAGAAAGGTGGGGGGGCAACAGTAGAGGAAGAAATAGAAAAGAGGGGAGAAAGGTGGGGGGGGGGCAACAGTGGAGGAAGAAATAGAAAAGAGGGGAGAAAGGTGAGGGGGGGCAACGGTGGAGGAAGAAATCGAAAAGAGGGGAGGGGGGGCAACAGTAGAGGAAGAAATAGAAAAGAGGGGAGAAAGGTGAGGGGGGGGCAATAGTGGAGGAAGAAATAGAAAAGAGGGGAGAAAGGTGAGGGGGGGCAACGGTGGAGGAAGAAATCGAAAAGAGGGGAGACAGGTGAGGCGGGGGGGCAACAGTAGAGGAAGAAATAGAAAAGAGGGGAGACAGGTGAGGCAGGGGGCAACAGTAGAGGAAGAAATAGAAAAGGGGAGAAAGGTGAGGGGGGGCAACAGTAGAGGAAGAAATAGAAAAGAGGGGAGACAGGTGAGGCAGGGGGCAACAGTAGAGGAAGAAATAGAAAAGGGGAGAAAGGTGAGGGGGGGCAACAGTAGAGGAAGAAATAGAAAAGGGGAGAAAGGTGAGGGGGGGGCAACAGTGGAGGAAGAAATAGAAAAGAGGGGAGACAGGTGAGGGGGGGCAACGGTGGAGGAAGAAATTGAAAAGAGGGGAGGGGGGGCAACAGTAGAGGAAGAAATAGAAAAGAGGGGAGACAGGTGAGGGGGGGCAACAGTGGAGGAAGAAAAAGAAAAAAGGTGAGGGGGGGCAACAGTAGAGGAAGAAATAGAAAAGAGGGGAGACAGGTGAGGGAGGGGGGGGGCAACAGGGAGGAAAAACATGGTGGAAATGGAGAGCAGGGCTGTTAGTGCAGGGGCCCTTGGGTGACTGGTTGGTCCCCCTGCGGGACATCTCCCCTCTGCTAAGCCCCCACCGTCTGTTGCAACCCGCTGCCTCTCTCTCTCTCTCTCTCACACACACACACTAACACACATGCACACACACACACACACACTGAAACACAAGCACACACCTCCCCGTGTCTGTCGACAGGACAGCAGCTGAGTCCTGTGAGGCCAAGACTCTTATTAAAACCACAGATCACTTTCTACTAGAAGGGAAGGTAGGGGGGGCTTCATGTGGAACTAAATTACAGACCCACTCCTGCACTCTGGCATGACACTTTCTGTGTGTGTGTGTGTGTGTGTGTGTGTGTGGTGTGTGTGTGTGTGTGTGTGGTGTGTGTGTGTGTGTCGTCCAGTAGCTGCAAGTGAATTTTTTTCTAGTCACGCCTTTTTTTTTTTTCCAGTGTCTTTTTGTTATTTTCCCAGTTGGCTTGCATGCTCTTCGCCTTCCCCCCACTGCATTGCCCTCCACCCTCCAAGAGTGTGTGTGTGTGTGTGTGTGTGTGTGTGTGTGTGTGTGCGGGTACCCGGGGGTGGCCTGAAGATTCCTGTGCTAAGCCCTTGGCATACATACAAGTACACACACACAGTAACAGCGTGCAGACACAGCTGGCTGCTGCTCAGGTTTTCCAGGGAGAGAGAGAGAGAGAGAGAGAGAGAGAGAGAAGAAGAAGGTGGGGGGTGTGTGTGTGGGGGGGGGGGGGGGTCATAGCATGCTGTGCGGGAGAAGGGTTGTTGTGGAGTCATTTTTCATCACAGGGTTCATTTTTCACCCCACTTCTTCCACTGACTTCATCGCTCTATTTCTCTTTATCCATCCTCTCCTCCTGCCCCCCTCCCTTGATCCCGCTTTGTCTCTGTTTATCTTCCCTTTTTCCTGTCACCCCCTCCCGGCCATCCTCTCTCCCTTTTTCTCTCTCTCTCTCTTTCTCTTGCACCCGAACTCTTTCCATCCTCATCTCTCGCCATCTCCCTCTCTTTCAGCCTAGTTTCTCCTTTATGAAATATGGATGGCAGCAGTTTTGGGTGCGCTGAGAGGTTTGCAGTTCGGGGGGGGGGGGGGTGAGAGGAAGCGGCAAGGGAGGGAGCAACGAGAGGGAGGTAGCCGCCGTCTCGGCAGACGTGCCTTGTGCATGCACCTAAACACCTCGCTGAGCAATCTGTCAACATGTCAGCAACACATGTTTGGTAAAAAAAAAAAAAGGAGAGAGGAGAGCATGAAAAAGATCTCTCCTCCTCCAGCGGGAGTAATGGCTCCCACCAGGGCTCTGGAAATGCTTTGAATTCAGCAGATTTCTATTGCGGGGTTCTCCCCCGGGGGCATCTTTTTACAATGCCTGCATCTCAGAAATTTGAGCCCGAGGACCCCTAGGGGCGTCCTTTCATAATGCCTGAAAATGTAGGGTTATATTGTGTGCTCTTCCCCATGAGGCTTTTATTAATACCTGTATTCACTGCCGCTGGAAATTACACAGGCGGCGCTGCGGGGGCCCGCGCTCGCTCCAGGAAGGGAGAAAGACTCTGTGGGGACGTTTTCTCTCTTCTTTCTCCCCCCTTCCTCACCTCTTCCTCTGCTACTTCAGCTCTCTTTTCTTTCTTCCTACTTCATGCGATAGCGAAACCAAGAATTTGCCAAAGGACACAAGAAATCAGTGTGTGTGTGTGTGTGTGTGTGTGTGTGTGTGTGTGTGTGTGTGTTGGCACCAGCTCGCCCCCTTGTATTCAGCCCCACTTTGCTCAGAGGAAAAGAAGCACTCAATTAAAAATGTAACTTCCCCTCTTGTTTCCTTCTCATCTTGCCTTTCTTGCTCAGTGTCCTTACGCACCTTGTGTGTAGATCTCGCTCAGGGTAAATATTTGTGGCTGCATGCGGATGTGGACGGATAATCGCTTATGTCAGTCGTCCATGACTGCACGTGTGTGTGTGTGTGTGTGTGTGTGTGTGTAAGAACGACGACACGTCAGCTTCTGTTTCCAAACATTCATTAGAATTTTTCAGCCAAAGGGTTTTGCAGCTTGTCTATGTTTTCCGTCTCTGGGTTTGTGTTTATTGATCAAATATTTACACAGTCAGATTAGGAGATATACATTTACATATCTTTGAATAAATAAATTGCCTCGTCTCCGCAGCCACATTTTCTGTTTAGTTTTCAGATTTGTGTGTTTTGCTCTCACTGTTCCTGTCGTGATGGAACACTTCACCGAATACAACATCGCTTTCTGTCTGGTGTGGTTTTTATATTCTTGTTAGAATTACAGACATCCGGATCCGTTTTTGCATTGTTTTTATTGATCGGCGTTTGGAGGATGCGATTTTTACAGCAGCTTCCATAATATGCTTTGTTTTTGTATATGGCCGGAATGTAAACAAACCATGTCAGCCATGTTGAAGTACGTCTCCGCTCTAAGATTGTGTTCGAAACCGCATACTAACTACTCCATACTTCCATGCCCATACTATCCACACTCTGTACTGCATACTAACTACTCAATACTTCCATGCTCATACTATCCACACTCCGTACCGCATACTAACTACTCAATAATTCCATGCTCATACTATCCACACTCCGTACCGCATACTAACTACTCCATACTTCCATGCTCATACTATCCACACTCCGTACCGCATACTAACTACTCCATACTTCCATGCTCATACTATCCACACTCCGTACCGCATACTAACTACTCAATACTTCCATGCTCATACTATCCACACTCCGTACTGCATACTAACTACTCAATACTTCCATGCCAATACTATCCACACTCCGTACCACATACTAACTACTCAGTACTTCCATGCTCATACTATCCACACTCCGTACTGCATACTAACTACTCCATACTTCCATGCCAATACTATCCACACTGCGTACCGCATACTCAATCCATCAGACAGTATGCAAAGCGTTTACGCTACAGCGTACTACATGATAACCCACGATGCATTGCGCTTCTACTTGAGCCGAAATCGACAGGCTGAAGCTGATTTCACTTTAGCGCTAAACTCTTTAAATACATAACTTTATTGAGATTATTTTTTTTAAATCAGGCGAGAAAGTGACCGTTTATATCCAAATATCCAATTATTTGTCCAAATAACCAACCGTTTCAAATTTCGTTTGGACGAATTCAGCAAAATTTAAGCTAGCCAAAGTGGGCAACGCACTTCATGTTATTTTCACAAAATAAAACACCCCCTTACTTTTCTCATACAAAAAAACCATAGTGATAAATCACTGCTTTTACTTTGAAAACAAGAAGCGAACCAACTCGTGATATATCCTGCTTGACACCGCCGTTTGGTCCATCCTGCTGCTCAGTGTTCGGTCAACGTTTTTTTTTTTTTTTAAGGTGACGTCATGTCGTGTTGCATCCTGGGTAATTTAAGTGTGAGTAGTAAGCTGATGATATATACTCAACATTTCTGGCAAATGCAGTATGTATCCGGGTACTTCTCGTATACTCAAGAATCACATACTTCTAGTGCAGGGGTCAGCAACCTGCGGCTCCAGAGCCGCATGTGGCTCTTCAGCCTCTTTATTGTGGCTCCCTTTGCGATGCTTGAATATTTTTAACACCCGAGTGGGGAAAATGCACGTCTTTTGTAATGAGTTTTAAAAAATCCAACTTTGTCTGAGACCATGAATGCATCCTGAGTGAGTTCTGACTGCTATCCAGTTCAGTACATGAAGAAAAACAAGTAATACTTACCTACAAATCTAAAAAATAAATTCGAGATAATTTAAAAACAGCGGCATGGGAACTTGTTTTTACGTTTACAGTAGTTTACACATACATTTATGTAAGTTTATCTCCAAAACTAGCAAGAGTACTCCAACTCGTCTTTTCTTATCTGAACTACTTTGATACCCCCAAATTCCCTCCAATGTTGTTTTAAACATACTATATGTTTTGCGGCTCCAGGCTATTTTTCTTCAGTGGGCATTGGGTAAAATGGCTCTTTTCATAGTAAAGGTTGCCGACCCCTGTTCTAGTGTATACACACTGCATACTCAAAGAGTTAGTACTCAAAGAGTAGTAGGTAAGTATGCGGTTTCGAACACAGCCAAAAACATGCTAGGTTAATTGCCAACTATGAATGTGAGTGTGAATGGTTGTTTGTCTATATGTGCCCTGTGATTGGCTGGCCACCAGTCCAGGGTGTACCCCGCCTTTTGGCCCGAAGACAGCTGGGATAGGCTCCAGCACCACCCGCGATACTTGTGAGGATAAGCGTTAGAAAATGAACAAATGTTCACAAATCTGTGTCATTCACTCTACGACGCGGCCTTTTATTGTAGCCAACCTGTGGGAACAACCATGCTGTCTAATCAGCATCTGGATATGCCACACCTGCGACATCTCGGCAAAGGAGACCTCGTTATTTGAGAGAAACGTGTTCACAGAAAACAGCTCATGCAAGATGGGAGCAAAAACAAACGCCTTTCTTAAATCTCCAGCGTGAATTCATATATTGGTTATTAATAACCAACATAGTTTTGGGCTTTCTATGAAACTAGCAAAATAGAATGTGAAGAAGCCGCCAGATGACTTCTTTGTGATTTTTACCCGCTCCTTTTTCAATGTGCTCCACTTTTTAGCTTCACGCCGCGCTAACGTGTTGTTAGCACCCGTAGCAGCAGGTGTCACCAAATCTACCAAAATCTCATCTTGGGGACATATTCCACTTTTCTGATAATACAGGACACACTAGTATCAACATTCGTTTCATGTAGTCTAGTCTTTAATATTATTTTGGGAGCTAGCTATATTACTATAGATGATAGCGTATGTCTGGATTCATATCTATACGTGTGCGTGTTTTATGTCTCCGTTAGTGGGTCTGAGGGGCCGGGATGAAGTTGTCATGGGGCCATGAGGGGCCCGTGTGTGTGCAGGGGGTGTCTGGATAATGAGGAACAGGCCATTCCCTTGGATTCCTGCACCCCTGCCAACAACCAAGACCCCCAGAACCTCAAACCCCCTTCTTTTCTTTTTTCTCCCCCCCTCTTGCTGACACCTGGGACTTTTTTTCCTCCCTTTTTCTTCTCCCTCCCAGCTTCTTTTTTTCCTCTCCCTCTCAAGTGGAACACATGTCCCCCCCCCATATTATACATTCTTTCTTTATACCTTCCTCCCCGTTCTTTGTTCACGTCCTTCATCCTTCATACTCATCTTTGGCTCACGAGTCACATGTCATTCTCCTCTCCGGCCCCATGTGTCTGCATCCTTTCCTCCCCGCCTGGAACTCCCTGCTGGGTTCCAAAACCCAAAACTGACCACATCCCCTCCGCTCACCCCTTGACTCCCACCCCCCCTCCCCTTCGCCTCCCTCCGTTCTCTCCCAATCGCCTCTGCTCCCCACTGAGCTGGCCCCAAAGCTCTGATCCTTTCCTCCATGCCCCCAAACCCCCCCGCCGTGCCCTCCCAAGACACACACACACACATACACACACATACACATACACACCCGCACCCTGTGGCGACTGGCCCCAAAGCAGCCCCTGTTTGTGTCCCCCCCGCCCCCCCCTGTTTTTTTTCTCTTCACCTCTGTCTCCCATCCCAGTTTCAGGCATTTCTTTTTATTATGTCCTTGATTTCACTTCTATTAAAACTCATATAATCATTTCATATTATAGTAGTATTTCAGCCTACATAAAAACACCAACATGAACTCTGAAATGGGACATTCAAATGTCTGCGTTCCAAGAAATGAGGTTCAGACAGCCCCCCCCCCCCTCTCTCTCTCTACATGCTTTAATGGCGGTGCAGACAGAGGAAGAGGTAAGCCCGAATTGGGAACTTGGGTTCTTCCAGGCCATACAAAACCATTGATGGTGTTTTTAGTCTCGTTAGACCCGGTTTCCTTTGGACAGGCTGACCGGTTTTACACGTTGGGATATTTTTCCAATCTGGATGCTCTGGCTCTCGGTCTTTTACGGACTAAAGTTTGTTTTTATCCAATTCCTCACAAATCAGCATTTTCGGTCTTGCAAATTTGAATAATTTTTTTGTAAAAAAAACAACAAAAAATTCTCTGAAAATAGACCGCCATGGGAACATTTTCTGCTGGCCTCAAAATAGGCAAGTTCTAACAAGAATAATGGAGGTACATTTCAATAAAACTTGCCAGCACTGAACGGACAGCTTCTAGAAAACACGTCTAACGTCAACATACTGTGATGTCATCACATGCCAGGGGAGGAGACTCTCAAACGAGAAGCTAAAGCTACCTTAAAATGAAGCCTAAGGCTGTTGAACCTGAGCATTTGAAGGACTTTATTCTGCAGACCAGCCTCCATCAGACAGCACATATGTCTGACACAAATGTGCATCATAACAGAAATGTACATGCGCATAATTACAACCAATATTGGGAAAAACCAGACAAGACATTTTGGTAATGGTAATGGTAATGGTAATGGTTTTATTTCATTTGAACATGCATCAGATTCCAATTGAGTGCATCCCATAATCAGTTCCCAGTTCCACATGTCCAAAAGGAGTAGGAAGAAGCAAAGCTTATTAAATCCTACCCCTCCATCTGGTACTTTTACAATCAGTAACTGTTACATTTGTTCACTTCCTGCTTTCCATAATACAGTTTTTTTTTTTTTTTTTGGCTCATCGTTGTGCATTGTTTGATTTCCTTACTCAATCCATTTCACAGTTTGATTCCACATACTGAAATGCTATGGCTAGCATAACGTAGTCCTAGCATAGAAGTGTTTCAAATGTACTTCTTCCCTGAGATCATATTTCTCCTCTCTTGTAGAGAAGTATTGGATGACATTTTTAGCTCATTGCTTATTTTTATCCTTATGCATTATTTTAGCTGTTTGAAGATGAACTATATCAGCAAGTTGAAGTATTTTCCTGACATGGTCTTACATCAGTTTCCAGTTGTCTAAAATCGGGCATCTGTCCGCAGGCCTAGAGTGACACAAAGCCAGAATTTAACATAAAAGTCAATGTATGCTAAGTTTCTCCCCCCCAGGTGAACATGCAGTCATGCACATGCACGGTTTCAGTCATAGACAGTTGTGGCAAAGGCCAGCGTACCGCAGGGAAAGGGCCTATAATAGTTTTAACCCAGCGCTCAGGTGTGACTCGCCTTTGTCCAGCCAAATGTCAGTGAAAAGCACAACTCTGGGGAGAGGGAGAGGAAACCGGATGGAGAAAAAATGGACAAAGTGGAAAGGAAACCGCCATGTGACGTGCTGTTGTCGGGGACGGATTGACCTTCTGCAAAACCAAAACAACAGCACCCAGCGTAGCTGATCAGCCTCTCAATGGAAACATTAAGTCCTAAATAATCAACGTCTTTGTGGACCATCAAGTCTAGAGCTCGAGCTGTGTCTGCCAGGCTGTTTGTCTGGGCACCTGGCAAAGTGGGGGCTGGGAGTCCCGCTCGGCACTGTTCTCTTCCTGCCTCAAGAGCTCCCCGGGGGGGTGGCGGGCCAACTCTGCCAGCCCTCCCACTCCCGTTTCCCCCCCGCTCCGATGCCAAACACACATTCACACACACTGACGTCAGCTGCTCCGGGCCTTCTCCCCTGGGTGCCACCGGGAACCTTTTGTTTCCATCCCCTCCGTTCACTCCCTGCCTCTCCTTCCACCCCTCCTCACTTTCCTCCCTGTCCTTTGTCCCTTGAAATAGCTGTCCTGCTTATTGCCTGATTGGAATTCATTGCACAGTAGGACGTCATCAGGACGTAGGACGTTGACAAGTGTGTTTTCTGTGCATCGTGTCTGCGAGGTGGCCGTAATGTGGACGCGTGTTTGTGCAAAAGTGCAAGAGACCTGTGGACAAAGCGGTTGGTTACAAAAGACTGGAGAAAAAGTTAACCCATATGCAGTAATCCCTCGTTTATCGCCCTTAATTACCGTAGTAATAAGTCAATTTCCACCAAGTATGAATCCTGGAGACATGAAATACACCCAATAGTCACCTTACACCCAACATATTATTACCCAACATATGTAGTACACTCACATGTTGTTCCTTATTGTTGTTCTGGACACGAGTACTTCCTGTGGTGGCTCTTGTCCCTTCATTGTAACATAACATTACTACACTAGTAAGGAATACTGCAATACCATAGCCCAACAATTTCTTATGTATGTTTTTACTTCATTTAGCAATGTATATGCTTCAACATAAAGCGTACAATCTAAAAGGAAAACTGAAAACCTCGAATTTAGCGGGTGACATTTTTTCCCTTCCTAATTTCTACCAAGTTACCTAGCATTGCTCCTGATGAGGCCTTCACCTGTTCACTGTGTGTACTCTAGCTCTAGTTCTAATAATAATTATAATAATCTAATAATAATAATAATTATTATTATTATGTGCTTGTGTCCCTTTTTTCAGGAGCACTTTGTAAACAACAGACCATGTCAAAAAACGAAATTGATAAAACCATCAAAAGGTTGGCTCAGGCCATGATGCCAGGTTGTATGTTGACTTTAAATGAAATACTTTGGAAAGATTGGGCGGGCCGTATTCAAACCGGATGTGGCCCCCGGGCCGTAGTTTGCCCACCCCTGGTATATACCATATTTAAGGTTATGTTTTATCCTTCATAGTTCATGTTGTTCATCACACATCCTGTAGCGATTCATTGACTACGAGAATAATGGTTGGTTGCAGCTTAGTCACGCAAGCGTTGTAGGAAACCCGAGTTCTCCATGTTTGTTTGTCACCAGATAATCGCTGAGGCAGTCGGCATCACAGAAAGACGTACTTTGACATCCATGGTTAATGTGGCCGTATGGAATGTAGCGTATGTGTTTTCAGGGTTATTGTGGTTGTGTTGTGCTGTGTAGTACTATGTGTGTGGTTATGTGCGTTTCTGTTCCCGTCTTCTGGAATTGGGGTTAACAAACAAGAGAATTCCTCCCTCGTCTTCCCTCCTTCCCTTTCCCCTCATGTCTTTAACTCCCCCTCTCTCTCTTTGTCTGTCTTTCTCCAGTGCAAGCGGGATGTCTTGAAATATTAACCAAACTGCTCTTCATTTTTCAAATATGATCGAAAACACACTGTTAAATAAGTCAGGAGTGGGCTCTGCTGGGGAGTGCAGGAAGATGGGGCTTTCAAATAAACAACAAAACAACACAAACAACAACAATGTCGGAATGGAAGGATGGAATGACGATGACGGATCAATCCGGGGAGTGACTGCATCCAATCAATACATCCATCCAGAAGGACCGTGTCTATCGATTTAAGTATGCTTATATATCAGATCCCCGGATTCAGCATTCTTTAACACGTTTTTCACAAAATCACAAAAAGACTGTTTTCTAAGTCGCTATCATTTCTAAATACATGATAATACAAGTACTAAGTACTGAACTCCGCCATTTTTACATGTTCATGCTTTTCTTAGGGTTGTCTGAGACAACACGTTAACGGCAGTAACTCGTTTAGCTAGCGCGACTCTCTCGTCTCTGCTATTATAACTTAATGTCTTTGAACGCAACTCCTCATTGCTAATAAGAACACAGTTTAAAGTATGTCAAATGTTCTGCTACTATTAAAGACACTAAAGTAAAAATGGGCATTTCTGACAAATAATCAGCAAATAATTAGTGATTAATCATGAATAATTTATTTAGAACAGTGATTAACCTGAGTCTTAGTCTTTATATTTTATTAATAATGGCTTTTTTTGTGAGTGTTGAGATTTTTCACTTCCTGGCCGGTCCTTGAACACACCATGTGTGCTGTGACTGGCTACATCAGTTCATCATTCATTAGTATTGAATACTTATACATTTTTATACTTGAAATGAGCGCGGCACGGCGGTCGAGTGGTTAGCGCGCAGACCTCACAGCTAGGAGACCAGGGTTCAGAGTCCCTGAGACCAGGTTTTCTCCGGGTACTCCGGTTTCCTCCCACATTCCAAAAACATGCTAGGTTAATTAGCCGCTCCAAATTGTCCATAGGTATGAATGTGAGTGTGAATGGTTGTTTGTCTATATGTGTCCTGTGATTGGCTGGCCACCAGTCCAGGGTGTAGAAGACAGCTGGGATAGGCTCCAGCACCCTCTTCCGCGACCCTGTTGAGGAAAAAGCGGTAGAAAATGAATGAATGAATGAACAAGTATTTCAGGCATATTTGGCAAATGGTGATCCAAAATCAGAAGTGAACGTCAACATCAAGCAAGCAGGCAGACTGGGGGGGCGGGGGCTTGAGCTCTGTGTTACAAATGTGTTACGAATGTACATTTTTATGGGCGTACCAATTATTACGGCAGGTAGGCATGACACATAACTCCCGTCCGTCCAAAACCAGGTTTTGACATTTGTCATCCTTGGGCTTTTACTTGAGTTTTTGCTTTCTTGCCAGCTCCGATGAGAGCAGTCGAACCGGAGAATGGCCCAACACTGCGCTTTGTGTTCTGGGGGCAAGTGCACGTGTGCGTTGAGGGACCGTTCTTCACCTCCGCGGTGCTGCAAGTGGCCGCATGGACGCTCCAACTTCATCTGCTGGCTTCTTTCTTTAGGTGGATTTGAGGCCAGTGCTCATTGTTGCGGGGGTGTGCATGATGGCGGACTTTAGGGGTTTTGGGTGGGAGGCTAAGTGGGCATCCCCCCCGCCCCCACCGCCCCCCGCTCTCCCTTGTCAGCTGCCAAAACATGCGGCCTGCGAATAAGCAGATAAAATTGTGTGTGCGGATACGAGTAAAGAACTCTTCAGTCTTGGGTCCGGAGATACGCGTCGGTGTTTGTTATACATTTTGAGTAGATGTGGGTATTTGTCCTCTGTTGGGGAGTTTGTCCTCTGAGAGTACGGTTTGTGGTGAATGCAAGAAGGGATGCGGGGGGCTGACTGCTCGCCGACTGATAAGGGTGGGGGTTTCGTATTAGCGCCATGAAGCGACGGTGAATAGTTTAGCCATGCATAGCACAAACGCTGACCGCTCTCTCTCAGCCAGGTTGACCACAAGTTGGGGAAACCTTGACGAGGCTGTTTTCAAAGTCCATTAGGAGATTCACATGCATGAACAAATAAAGTAGATCCCCGCTATTTGCAGGGGTTACCCTCCAAGATCACCAGCGAGCAATTGAGACACCCGAACAAATGTATATTAATTGTTGACACGTGCATCGCTCCAACTTCCTCACCCTTAATAAACACATTTAAAGCATATCGTGTATAGTCGGTGCTCACCACGAATGTAAGACGCTCGATCACATCCGCGGTGTAACCTTTAGCCTGGTCGTCAGGCTAGCAGTCTGGGGAAGAAGCGCTTGCCTGTAACCACTTCCAATAATATATTCGCTTGTGTTGACTGAGGCAAGTTCTGTCGACGCTAGTCCTTTCGTAGCCAAACATACTTTAGCATCTCATAGCACTCAACTATAGTGCAGTCAAGGACGCCAAGCAGAGTTCGGAATGTAAGACATTAGCACTGAAGCTTGAAGACACAAACATGCTATCCACTATCAGTGGTAAATGTACAGTATGATGTACGGTGAATAAGGTGTAAGAAAATATCGTTTTGGCGATATGTCGCGATACTTTGTTCCACGATACTGTATCGATATTAAAAAGTATGATGTCCATATTTTTATCCAGCACATAACAGCCGCCCCTGCGGCGTACAAGACTGAAGTGTGGACACATTTTGGATTTCTACACAAAGTAGCACTACACAAAGTGCAGAAATGGACAAAACCAATGTCGTTTGTAAAATGTGTCATGTTTCCCGAATACTTTATTCAGGAAACACGGGAAAAATCTGCGAGTCCACTTAGCGAGACACCATGAGGACCTGCCGCTAGCAAGCAATGCCAAGGTCCTTTTGTATACTACAAAAGTAGTACTGTGATATTGCAGGTATTTTGTTTTTGCTAACAGTATCGTGTTACGTAACCTATCGCCAGATTCCACACCCCTAACGGTGAATGGAGCGACCAACAGGCTTCCGTAGTCGGGGACACTGGCCTGGAAGTGAGAAGCCAACAAGAGTTCAAAGTCCAATATCGAGCTTTTGTTGTGATTCGGTGCTTTAGAATTCAAATACATGAAAGCCAAATTGAGAAAAATGCATCTCTTCAGGGGGAAAACAAGCGCAATACCATCCACTGACAAATACACAATCAAGTACTCAATGTACCGTCTTCATTCCATACCCCAAACTTTGTGGAAGGCCCCCTCCTGTCCGTGTGGGCATGTTCAAACTGGCAAAGAACTCAATCCTTCAAACAGTTTTGTATGAACCAGAACAGACATTGTCCGCCAGGACCTCTCTCAGGTTCCAACGTCTGCGACCTCTGACCTCACAGATCAAAAATTCCCACAGACACTCTTCAAAATCTTGTAGTCTGTCTTCACGGACTGTGGACTATAGCTGCAGACAAGGAACCAACTCCCAGTGCTGGGTTCTTTCAAGTATATATATTTATATATGTATATGTACTGTGCGCTTGTGACATCCCATACCATACCATCCCCATAACGGCCTGTCCATGCCAGCTGCGTTTACTGTTCAATGCCCAGCAGCCTTGGAACTAGCGAAGCACGTGACCATACCTTAGCAAACACGGCCTCCTTAATGACGCAACCTTGTAAACCCATTGAGCGTTAAATCTACCCACACAGTCGCCGGGTTTTGCACAATGTTTTGCTAATGTCCCTCCTGCTCGCTTCCTGCCTCCCCAACCCACACATTCACAGCCTAATACGTCCGTTCAAGTGGCATAATGTGATTGTCTTTCCTGATATAATAATAGCCCCCATTAGTCGTTAATTATTCATGTTTTAGTCATACAATCCAAGTTAACGGTTCAAACATTAGTACATAATAAAACTCCAGAGGCTATGCTTTTAATTTAATTCCACCGTTTAAATTAATTTTGGGGCATGCTTGTGCTTTTCGCTTGCTCCTCCGCAGAGAGGAGGGGGGCCGACCGAGGGAGAGAGAGCGATGGTGGTGGATGGAGGAAGGGAATGATAGAGCCACGGATCGGAATTAATAGGAAAAGTTCAATGCTATTTTCCATGTAAAATAACATCAGCGAGTCCACTGGCCCGAATATATCATATACAGGACTCGACAATAACGATGTACCGATGGCCCGGGGCAAGTTAAAACAAGTAAATCCAATCAGTGATATTCCCGTCGGGAATGCACTTTGGCATGCCATACTGCCAAGAGTTTTTTTAAAAGCGGTTCTTGTTGGGTGTTGGTAAAACACGGACCGCGTAATTCCGGTGGTAATTTGCAAACCAATCCTTGCAAATCTTGAAATGGACCAATCAGAATCCTTTATTTAGACCCATACCCATTCTTGTTCGCGATCAACCAATCAGCAATGGTTTGACTAGGAAAACATCTATCATGGCGTCCCTGCCAACATGGTCTAATTCTTCAACACCTTGTGAAGGAAACAGCAAAAAGTGATGAAGCAGTGCCTCCTAAACAAGTATTTTATTAGCGGCAGCAAATCAAATGATGGCACAGGTGAGTGAATCACATTGCTGGGACAATTTGAAGTGGTCCCAATGAAACACCACCCATTAGATCCAATACCAAGTGCTGATTTTGCACAAGCTACAAAATCTAGCGCTTCCATTTCTCTGTGGATTTTTATCACCTTTGCTTCACAAATTATTGTTTGACCGTTGAGCATTTTTTTCTGGATGAAAAACACTTTACTAGTACACAAATGTGTCTATTCAATAATGTTTCATTGTGGTGCACAACTTATGAAAGTGCCTAGAAGTCTCTTGACAATCCAGATTTCCATGCAACGTCATGATCTATGGAGGAAAACAACCACAAGAAATGATCATCATTTCATCTTTATTTCAGATTCTCATGTGATGCCAAAAAAAAAATTATGATATCATTATGGCAGTCTTTTCATTTTCCATGGGGCAAGTTGGGGCAAGTAGTTCTCACCTTAAGGATTCCCCATGGGCAAGTCATTTTTGTTTTCAATAATATAATCATATTTATATTTTAAACACATGCTACCTAAAGATGAACTATGCTAACATGCACATGTCAATCAAGATATTCATGTTTTTTTCCACAGTTGCGTACCCTGGTGTAATTTGGTGTAATTTGGTGTAATTTGGTGTTTGACTCCTACTGTAGGTCCCGTGCCGCAGCACCAGGTGGCAGCGATGCTCCTGTCAGATTTTCTAGCAAGGAAGTTGTGGGGCCTTTTGTGTTGTGGGGAAGTTGTCGGTCTTCTTTCAGTAAAAGTGTGTGTCCACGCACTGCCGCCTACGGTGGCTGACAAGGGCAAACGTGCGACACAGCACTTTAATTTGCAGCGTTGTGTGTCTTTTATGTCGTTTGTGTGCTTTTCTGTATTTGGCTACTGTACCCAATCCCTCGCTTATGATGACTCGATATAATAAAGATGGCGTCCTGTCTTTGTTGTGTCAATTTGCAGAGGCCGTTAAGGCAAATTGTGTTAATTTGTGGACATGCTTAAGAATTTACCCAGCCTTTAGTTTGTGTTTGAAGCCAGTGTTAAGAGTTGGGGTCCCACCACAATCAGCTTTTCTGCTGTGGTGACCGACCAGTCAGTGGTCTCCATTGATGTGCACCCCTCGGCCATCGACCCTCCCCACCCCACTGTGTTTGCGTCTTGATGTGTTCGCTCCATTGTGCCTGCTTCATTGCCCCACGCACACGGGACTGGAGCACATCCACCCAGCCGTCTTTTCATATTTCGCTTGGAATGATTTGAATTTGTTACCATTTTCAACATGGCCATGTCTCCGTCACATCATCAATGGGCGTCCGTGGCGGATCTGACCGCGCCACACATGCACTTCAACTTGGCAGATGTAGCTTGCAATTATGGGACCCCCTGTCCTCCCTCTCCTTCCCTGCCCTGCTGACCTTTCCACACTTTGATCTGATTCATGTCACCGCCGCACACACACCCACTTCCACACACACACACACACACACACACTTAAGTCCTAAACCCATCTTTGTTTCTGTCCATACATCCCTCCCTGTGTGTGTCTGAGCACTGGTCTTTGTTGGGGCCAGTGTGGGGTCTTTCATTCACCCGGGAGCCTTTTTTTCCAGACAGTTGTTTTTAAACGTCTCCGTCTCCAACGTCACATTGGACTTGATACTCGGGGATTATTCCCTTCCCGAGCCGCCTTGATGGCATATGTTGGGCCTCCTCGTCGGCAAAACGGTCCATGATGTCAACAGCTTTACACGGAGTTAACATGTGGAGCGTGTGAAAGTAACATACATGAACAGTTAACAGATTTCTGCACAAGTCATATCACTACGCCGCTCTTTTTGTTGTCCATGCGAATATCGATGCAGTGCTCTATAAAAACATTAAGTGTATCTAATAGACATTTCCCAGTCAAAATTCTGGATTTTTTTTTCCCCTGAATCGGGTCTCACAGGCGCTTGTCTCACACCAACTTGTGCTAGCTAAATTCAAAAAGGAAACCAGGCAACATGTCAATAACCGTGCGACCGTTACTGTAACTGCATGTATTTAAATGGATTACCCCCCAGGGTAAAGCAACTTGAGTTTCAAGTTGAGACTCAAGTTGACTCAAGACTCATGAGTGATCAGTGAAGACTCGAGTTCACTGATCACGGGCGCTCTAAGAAAACTCGACTTTCACTGACTTACGTGTTTTCAATGAAGACTCGAGTTCACTGACTAAGTTCACGGACAAAGACTCGAACGCCATTAGCACCATTCTTTGCTGACTCACCGGTGCAGGACTTCGGCCGAAGACAGCTGGGGTAGGCTCCAGCACCCAGGCGATGAAAAAAGCGGTAGAAAATGAATGAATGAAAAATCGACATTTCAATGAGTGTATCAATTACTCAAGGCTGCACGGCGGGCGAGTGGTTAACACACATGCCTCACAACTAGGAGATCAGACTTCAATTCCAACCTCGGTTACTCCGGTTTCCTCCCACATTCCAAAAACATGCTAGGCTAATTGGCCACTCCAAATTATGAGTGTGAATGGTTGTTTGTCTATATGTGCACTGTGATTGGCTGGCCACCAGTCCAGGGTGTACCCCACCTGTTGCCCCAAGACAGCTGGGATAGGCTCCAGCACCGCCGCGACCCTTGTGAGAATAAGTGGTAGAAAATGAATGAATGCTATTATAATAAATAATATTTAGTCATACTAACGACTTTATTGGTAGATTCTTTCAGACAACTTGCCTTTGTTTTTTTTTTTTTTATCCTTTCAGTTTTGCCCTTCATGCCTTTCTGGTTGTCATTAGTCCGCCTTCATCTCTCTTCCTTTTAATCTCTGGCCGTCCTTGACCCTCAGCTGGTAATATCAGATCTCTCCCGGGAGCCAAAGCTTTATTGCATGAGTAATTATTCTATGCAACACACGGTCCAGGTGGCAAAAAAGCAACACAATCGAGACTCCTTAGTGGAATTGTGGGCGTGATCGTGAGACCGCATCACAGAATGTCTTACATGTGGTTGTAGTTTTGGACCGGGACTGGTCTACGTTTTTCAAACATTTTGCTTAGATTATTTTTCCATGTATCATTTTCAAATGTTCTTATTCTACCATTGATGTTGGATGTGTATCATGTGCGTTATGCGCTGTATGTGGTTGTGATGTTTATTATTTATTACTTTCAGCATATAGCCTATGAGCGCCAATCCCAGTGTGCATTCTCTCTTGCCGTCTGTGCCCCTAATCCCTGAATGTGCCACTAATGGCAGGTCCAGGTGTTCTGCTCTGCTTCCCCTTTCCCCCGGGAACCACTCTTTAGTGTGTGTGTGTGTGTGTGTGTGTGTGTGCGTGTGTGTGTGTGCATGAATTCCACTCACGGGGGGTTTACGAGTTGTGACTAGGGGGCTGTCCAGGCTCCTATCCTCCAGAAGGGAAGGGAGGGGAGAGGAATGGCAGGCTGGAGGTACCCGCCTCTCGCAGCTTGCTTTCTGGGTTCCCCTGAGCACAAGACCCCCCTCTGTGATGCTCCCCCGGGTCTTCTGAGCCTCATTGCCTTACCGCCTGTCTCTCATCCCCGCTCATTTTTTATTCTCATCACTCTCAGCAGCCTCATCACGGGAGTTTATGTTCCCGCATTGCATCAGGCTTTGGTGGCCAGAGGAGGAGAAAAGCTCAGGAAATTTCCTTTGCATGTTGGTTGTATTTATTCAGGCAAAAATGGGTTTGTTTATTTACCTGCGCGCATATGCGTGTAACTGCATGTTTATGTTTTGAAAAGCGAGCTCCAGCTGCCCGCATCATTTATTTATAGCCCCCGTTTACACGTAGGTTAATGAGGAAGGGCTGCTGTTGGTGTCGGAGTCATCCATTCAAACCACGAGGTCCACTTCCTGTCGACCAATACGCAAATTGATTAGTAGCATGATCTTCCACAATGCTAATGATGTATTGCCATTCACGGGGCAGCGCTTCAAATGTAACACAGCTGGTATTATTCATCAACCTGCGCATTATTGCAGCCGAGCGTAACCATCTGTGACTACTTGTGTAAACATCCAGGGGCCTCCTTGTGTGCGACGCCGCGTTTTATGTGCACGTGCCACTCAGGTGAACGTGTTTCTAGGCTAGCGAGCGCTCTGTCATTCCACCAAACCTCATTCTTATAAATAGATGATATCGCCGACAGCAGTCGTAGCGCACAGTGTGACCACATCATTGTGCGCGTGTGTGTGCGTGTGCGTGTGTGTGTTTACCTTCATGCAAGCCTGTGTCCATATGCGGTGTTTATGTGTGCGTTGGCATGGTGTTGTTGTTTATCTAACACTCTGCCTGACAGCTGGTTCTCATTTATGAGCGAACAAACAGCAGACAAGATGGACGGAAAGTGGGACAGCGAGTGATGAGGAATTTGTCATCAAGGGAATAGAACCACTGACCCTTTTTAGGTGCTTTGCGATTGCTGCCCCGACCGCTGGCGATGGCAGGAAATAAGTCACACATCACACTAAAGGGTCGATGAGTAAGACGGGGAAATTGCGCCGACGGAGAGTACGGAACTGCAACTTTTTGGTTGTTTAAAAACAATTTTGGCCGTAGAAAATAATAGAAGTACAAATAACCACGTCATAGAAAATAATAGAAGTACAAATAACCACGTCATAGAAAATAATAGAAGTACAAATAACCACGTCATAGAAAATAATAGAAGTACAAATAACCACGTCAGAAAATAATAGAAGTACAAATAACCACGTCATAGAAAATAATAGAAGTACAAATAACCACGTCATAGAAAATAATAGAAGTACAAATAACCACGTCAGAAAATAATAGAAGTACAAATAACCACGTCATAGAAAATAATAGAAGTACAAATAACCACATCATAGAAAATAATAGAAGTACAAATAACCACGTCATAGAAAATAATAGAAGTACAAATAACGCCGTCATAGAAAATAATAGAACTACAAATAACCACATCATAGAAAATAATAGAAGTACAAATAACCACGTCATAGAAAATAATAGAAGTACAAATAACCACGTCATAGAAAATAATAGAAGTACAAATAACCACATCATAGAAAATAATAGAAGTACAAATAACCACGTCATAGAAAATAATAGAAGTACAAATAACCACGTCATAGAAAATAATAGAAGTACAAATAACGACGTCATAGAAAATAATAGAAGTACAAATAACCACGTCATAGAAAATAATAGAAGTACAAATAACGACATCATAGAAAATAATAAAAGTAGAAATAACAACGTCACCTTCTCTGGCCACCTTTAGCCTGGTTGTCATGCTAGCAGTTAGCAAATGAAAGAAGGTGTTTTTCCGAGCCGCCTCTACAGTACATCTCGTTGTAATTCCAGTTCCGACTTATCATAGATAATAAATATATTAATTTGCGTTCACCTCACTGCAAGTCCGGAGGTTAGCTAGCGCTAACGTAGCCAAATATACTTTTCCTTCTCACAGCATATGGTGCATTCAATGATTGCCAAACAATGCTTGACAAAAAAGATAAAAAGAATGTGTTTTATATGTTTTTTTTATTTAAATTTTATTTTATTTAGTTTTATTTTATTTTAGTTTTATTTTATTTTATAAGTTTACAAGGCTGGGAATGCTGAAATTTGCGGGACCCATCGACCATTTTGCAGTAGGATATACACAAGACCCCCATCCTTAGCCCCCTGCCCCCTAACCTTCTGCCCTCAAACTACCCCCCCACAAACACACACTACCCATATGGAGCAGTTGGCACCCAACAGCATCCAAAGCAGCCGGACCCTTTCCCAGGGCAGAAGGTGAGGGTCCCCACTGCCTGCATAGTGTGTTTGTTTGTCCATCCATGGTATCCTCAAGGGTTCAAGCCCCGGACAGACCGCGTTACCATTTCTTTTGCCACACATATGTAGCGTCTGTCCCAACTGACTGCACCCCATGTGACCTACAAGGATGGCACTGATTCACATACAGCATGTAGGTCTACGTAACGCTGGAATGAACATCTCTTCATGTTTTTTGCACTTGTCAAAAAGGATAGCGGTGGTATGCTGGAGCCTATCCCAGCCGACTGGGCGAGAGGCAGGGCAGGCCCCAGGACTGGTGGGCCGCCATTGGCAGGGCACATATGAACATATATTCCCATATATATTCCCATATATTCCCATATATTTCCATTAACTACGGACAATGGAAAGCGGAGCACGCGGAGAAAAGGCGAGAACATGCAAACTCCACCCACAGATTTCCCGACGGACATCGGAACCCGGATCTCCTGCCTGTATCAGTGACCCCCTATTCTTTTTCCGGAACAGAAAGCCTTTTTTACAATTCCATCCCACTTTCCGCAACAGGTCGTTTCAAGCAAACAATCTGACTGGTCAAATAAACCTTCCCGCTGTGCAATTCTCATGATGCATAGCAACCAATAAGCTGTGCTTGACTTATCAGTTGCCATGCCAACTCACACGATAACCACAGAGCAATGCAGGTAGGGCTGTTTTTTTCTTTTCTTCCATTATTTCAGTCACGTCAACTCTTTTGAACCCCATCAGCCTCGCTACAATGATTTTTTTAACACATTCACAGCGCAGATGAAGCAGAGTAACAATGATGAGCGTGTTCAGGGCCGACCAGTTGTTGTCCGCGCTCGCCGTGAGCAGCCTGGGGCAATCACAGGAGTCCCGGGGAGCGGCGGAAGGTCGAGGGTGAAGGGTGCAGGGATGGGAGGTCAGCGGAAGACTCGTGGATGGAGGCGGCGTTCTGGTTAGCGGCCTGGCGACAAGATGGAGCCACTGGGGAGCGGGAACAGTTAGGGTCAAATTGGCCAAACTAAGTGATGCTAAATTCTTTTCTGTAGCGCATCATCACGAGTAAATGATTAAAATAGTGATTGTTTGTTTGCAGACTAATATTTGTCCAAATATGCAATTTTAAACCAATTGTACATGTCTTTTTTTTGGACGAAAGTAAGCATTTTCAAGCATAAAAAAGGATCAAGGAACCAAAATATGAGGCATTCAGAAGAAATACTGTACTCACACGTTGAAATACTCAGATCTGGGTATCTACTATATCTACTATACTATACATATATACTATATATATATCTACTATAGCTACTATACTATACGATACCTACTGGCTAATACCAGTTTAAAAGTTACTAGTGTTGTTTATGTCAAGAGCAGGGGTTGGCACACTGCGGCCCGTGAGCCACGTCAGGCCTGCCAAGCACCCTAATCCGGCCCACTGGGCATTCTACAATCCCCATGCCAAAAAAGCCACTCGGATATCCCCGCCGCAAGGCATGCTTGGGAGCCTTTTGCCGTGTTTGCCGCGTTTTTGCTTGCAGCAAAATACGCTGAGGTCATCAGAGAAGTAAACAAGTAGTTACCCTACTCTTGATATCCGATGTTTTCTTGTTCGTTATTAGCATTATTGCAGCTGGACTACCCAGCATGCCTTGCGGGCATTTGGAAAGAACCGTTTTAATTTATGTTTGGCGCTTAGTTGTTGTTGTTTATCACCCACTTAGTCGTAGTAGGTGGATTTTTCCTTTTGTTGCACCGTGAGCAAGTATGTTGTTCTGTTTGATGGCCCCGCCACCAATTTCTTTAACCAAATGTGTCCCGCACCTGGTCTAGAGGACTCTATTAACGTTGAAAACTTTATTTAGAAGGTTTTAAACATGATTCCATGTCGGGGATTAAAGTATTTTGTTTCTAAATAAGGAATCCTATTTTGTGGAAATTCTCTAATCCCTTTCGGGTCTGGAATCGATTAACTGCAATGACTTCATTGTCTCCCTACTGTGGAGTTACTGTCTTTTCGCATGCAATATGTCGCCCCCACCCCCAGCCCCCCCAACCACCCCCTTGCCGTCCAGGCTGAGACACCGGGGTGAAGGCCAGCACCAGTAGGGGAGACTGTTGGAGGGACGGATGGAGTGCTGTAATGAGTCACAACATGAAAGCTGACAGAGGGAGGGGGGCAGGGAGGTAGCAGGAGAGGGATGAAGACAGAAGAGGAGAGGGACTGCCGAGGACAGAGGGAGGGATGACGTGCAAGGAGACTGCAGAGCGAGAGATAAAGCGGGAACAGAACACTTGGGGCCCCGCCGGCCTCCACTTTGCTTCTCTCGTTGGTTTCGTTAGCAAAATAAGAAGATGAAAAAAAAAGGGGGGGTGGGGGGTGAACGGCATACATCAACCAACCCTTGCACCAACCACCCCCCCATCTCCACCTTTTTGCATCCCTGCAAAAAGATACAACATCCATCCAACCTTAATGTCCCTCCTCTCGAGGTTTCTTCTACAATTTAACTTTTCCCCGAAATTTCCTCCTCTCCCACCCCCGCTCCTCCTTCCCTCCCCGTCTCCCAACTTCTTCTCCCAGTTTGCCACTCGGCCTTGTCTTGCCAGGTCCCCTCGTGGCCGACTGACAAAGGCGCCGTTAAAAAGCCGTGTGATCCTCCATTTTAGCGCCAGCCACGCTAGTCAGAGGATTAGGGCTCTTTAATGACGCTAATCTCCCCTCCCATTCTGTCTCTACATCCCCCCCGCCCCACCCTCCAAAAAGTCATGTCTCCCTCCTGCTCTGACCCAATCTCCCCGAGAGTTCAGTCCCTTTCGTTCTTCACATCTTACTTCCTCTGACTTTCCCAGCTCGCAAACACGGAATTCTCACCCAGTCGCACCGTCTTCAAAGGAGTCGTTTACTCCGTCTGATTCGCTTTCGTGGCAGATCTCTTTTGTGGCACATGCCGTCTTTATCATTCGTTTTCTTTGGCCGTAATGAGCAAACATCAACAGCAAAAATACTGAGACAAATTAAAACACAACTGACAACATTAGCATCACAGCGGGTTTGACTGGTATTGATGAAATATGTCAACTCAAGGTCAAACGGGTTAATTGTTTGACTAAAAAGATGATTAATTTGCCTATTTTTACCAATAGTCAGATGCCAGTACAAGCATTACTTACATCAAGCCACTTGAACATAGAACATAGAAACATAGAACATAGAAACTGTCTAATAACGATGGTTTTTAGTGTGTGTCAAAAATGGCCGATTTGAGGTTGACTTCAGATATTTCATCCTTCCACTTAAATATCATGGACTTCCATTAAATATCTATAGTCATTAATTTATAGAATTTATTTAAGACTGCATATAATTCTACCTGCTACCTGAATGTCGGCTTTGTTTACCATGTGACAGAGCACATTTTTAGCATTTTTTTCTGTCAAATAAATAGTTATTTAGATGTAAAACCACCCTTTTTGTGGTGTTTTATTTACAACATTCACGACTTCTAGGGGAAAAAAATGCTTCAAAAATTCTGCACAATAACCGTGCAATAAACTGTGCAATAACTTTGCAATAAACCGTGCAATAAACTATGCAATAAACTGTGCAATAACCGTGCAATAAACTGGGCAATAAACTATGCAATAACTGCAATAAACCATTCAATAAACTGTGCAATAACTGTGCAATAAATCATGCAATAAACTATGCAATAACCATGCAATAACGTGCAATAAACTATGCAATAACCGTGCAATAACTGTGCCATAAACTGTGCAATAATTGTGCAATAAATCGTGCAATAAACTATGCAATAACCGTGCAATAACGTGCAATAAACTATGCAATAACTGTGCAATAAACTGTACAATAACTGTGCAATAAATCGTGCAATAACCGTGCAATAAACTGGGCAATAAACTATGCAATAACTGCAATAAACCATTCAATAAACTGTGCAATAACTGTGCAATAAATCATGCAATAACCGTGCAATAACTGTGCCATAAACTGTGCAATAATTGTGCAATAAATCGTGCGATAAACTATGCAATAACCGTGCAATAAACTATGCAATAACCGTGCAATAAACTGTACAATAACTGTGCAATAAATCATGCAATAAACCGTGCAATAAACTTCTTTTGTATTTGAACGCTTTCATTGTTGTTGGGTTTTTTTTAACCAAGACCCCCTGCTGAGTCGTATTTGCTCGTCACTTTACTATCACAAATTAGGAGAAGCTTCCCGGTTTGGGACGTGGGGGGGCCCCAGTGTTTGAGTCGCTGTAATATCGGAGCCTTTCTTGTCACTCTCATGTCCAAAATGGCGTCTCTTTGCTTGGTTTCCGGTTCATCACGATAGCCATCGGATGAAACCCAACGAACGACCTCCGCTTGCTCCATTTGGCAAACGGCAGCGTTGTTCCACGGCACACGGCAGCGAACAGAACAACGTCAGGCCTTCCTTTGTCCTTTTCCAACCTTTCCTTAAGTGTCTTCCTAAGCAGCGGCGGCCTTCCTTTTACTCCCGTGTCAGACTACACAGGATTGGACCTCTGGCGTAGTCCGGGGAGGAAAGAAGAAAGTGGCGTGTGAGCATGTGAAAGGCACGTAGGGAGCGAGTACAGCAGTCTTGCACAGCCCTGCATATCTCCTAATCGCTATTCAGACGTTTCAATCTGCCAAGGCCCTAATGAAAATATGATGAGGCGGATCTCTGGTCCTCAGGGATGAGAGGAGGGATGGGAGGGAGGGATGGAATGAGGGATGGCTGCAGAGGGAGGATAAAGGGAGAGAAAATACACTCTGTCCTTATTTCTGGGCCCTGTAGGGGATACATAGTTCTTGGAGCCTTCTATTTAGATGTTGCTGCTGCTGCTGGAGTATGTCTCTTTCTTCTGTTTCATTCTCTTTATCTCTGCCACCCTCATTTGCCTTCTGTGTTTGCTTGCATGTGTGTGTGTGTGTGTGTGTGTGTGTGTAACCAGGATAAATGTGTTTATTTTTTTGTTTATACACTCTCTTTCTCATTTGAGAACTCCCAAAGGCTGTCTCTCTCCTTCCAAGAAAGATGTAACTTGGTATTAATCATTCTAATGCTCCCTGTTTTACCCCTTCTCTGTCTGTGTTCTAATTGCAATCCTGTGGCTATGTACTTTTTCTCTTCGGCAAGCAGTACATCTGAAGTACTTTAAAACAACATCAACGTCTGCCCCTCCCTTTTTTTTTTATTTGCCAGACGGTGATGACGATCCAGCCGGGCTGTCTTGGGTGCCGTCCTCACCCTCCAGTAAGGACGTGGCGTCGCCTTCTCAGATGCCCGACGGATGCTGCGACCTGGGCACGGCCACGGGCGGCGAGGAGGAAGGAGGCGCGGGTCTGCCGTACCCGTGTCAGTTCTGCGATAAGTCCTTCAGGTGTGACTCCCGAGTCTAGACATTTAGCGTTATTTTTAAAGGTTTGAGAAAACCGACTTTTTTTCCCGTCAGCTGGTTGGTCGATCAGTGAAACTCATTCATTCATTTTCTATTGCTTATCCTCACAAGGGTGGCGGGGGTGCTGGAGCCTATCCCAGCTGTCTTAGGGCGTGAGGACTGGTGGCCAGCCAATCCCAGGGCACATATAGACAAACAACCATTCACACTCACATTCATACCTATGGACAATTTGGAGTGGCTAATTAACCTAGCATGTTTTTGGAATGTGGGAGGAACTCGGAGAAAACCCACGCATGCACTGGGAGAACATGCAAACTCCACACAGAGATGGCCGAGGGTGGAATTGAACCTAGGGTCTCCTAGCTATGAGGCCTGCGTGCTGACCACTCGTTCACCGTGCAGCCTGATCTGCATCAAAATTTGGGAAATGTTAGTTCCCATCGATGCTCGATGTCCAACCCTAATTATAACTTAAATGCTCTACATGCTCCACATGGCGGTTTTCAAACTGTGGGGCGCATTTTCAAGATGATATTTAGTTTTGATGTAAACTATTTCAAAAGGTTGTAGCTTGAAAATACACGGACATCATCATCATCATTCACAGCGGGATATTGTATCATAATATTGGAGGATGCTGAATGGTGGACGAGTGGTTAGGGCGGTGGCCTCACAGCTAGGAGACCTGAGTTGGATCCCACCCTCGGTCATCTCTGTGGTATGGGTTTTCTCCGGGTACTCCGGTTTCCTCCCACATTCCAAAAACATGCTAGGTTAATTAGCCACTCCAAATTGTCCATAGGTATGAATGTGAGTGTGAATGGTTGTTTGTCTATATGTGCCCTGTGATTGGCTGGCCACCAGTCCAGGGTGTACCCCGCCTCTCGCCCGAAGACGGCTGGGATAGGCTCCAGCGCCCCTGCCATTCTCGTGAGGATAAGCGGAAGAAAATGAATGAATATGATTTCATCTCCAAAAGGGAGGCGCTGCAAAAATATTGAATGCAGTTAGGAATGCAGCGGATCCCTGCACTTCCGTGGAATTTTGGTGTGAAACTAATTCAGCTTCAACCTTAGTGCCACCCTGACCAATCAAAACAAAGTGGGCGTGGTCGGGGATGAGCCTGCCGAATCCGAGCATGTACTTCATTAAAATAAAGTAAAATAAAGTAAAATGAAATTTCATTTTGGAAGCCCCTGAAATGAGCAAGGCAGCACCTCTTTCACGTTTGACGTCTACTCCCAGCCGGCTGAGCTACCTGAAGCGCCACGAGCAGATCCACAGTGACAAGCTGCCTTTCAAGTGCACCTTCTGCAGTCGTCTCTTTAAGCACAAGAGGAGCAGAGACCGCCATGTCAAACTCCACACAGGTCAGCTCCCGAATCCTTTTGTATTCGTTCTGCTCGGAAGTGGAAAAAGGTCGGTAGCGAGACAAGCGCTTCCACACCAACCATGTTCTCTTCCTCGTCTGTCAACCAATCCAGGGGATAAGAAGTACAGCTGTCAGGAGTGCGAAGCTGCATTCTCTCGCTCTGATCATCTGAAGATCCATCTGAAGACACACAGGTAAAGCCTCCCTCAGATGTCACGCTCGCTGGATGTCTGATTTGAAATGAAAAGTCTTTGATTGTCATTGATTGATCTTGGCTGTGATTTTTCCAATTCACGCGTTCAGTTCCAGCAAACCGTTTAAGTGCAGCGTGTGCAAACGAGGCTTCTCCTCCACTTCGTCCCTGCAGAGCCACATGCAGGTATACTTACTGCCGCCTTTATTTTACATTTTACCCGTCATCCATGCTCCTTATGTGAGGCGCAGATGTCTTTCTCTTTGCTGTGGGTTCTAAAGACGTACAAACGGATAAAAGGAGGTAGCTCATCAATGCACTTAACGGGACGCACGTATTCCGCATGCTATTAAACCGCCTCCAATTGGTTTAATGTACAATTTGTATCATTTATATTTTTATTTTTGTGTCAAAAATGGACTTTTTCTTGGCGTATCACCACAACGTAACTCCTTTCTCTGTGCGGCAGGCTCACCGAAAGAACAGAGAGCACCTTGCGCTGAGAAGCGAGAAGGACGGAGGGAAGAAGGGAGCTGGTGGAGACGTGGACCCGGAACAGGACCTGTACATGTGTGATTACTGTGAGGAGACCTTCAGCCAAACGGACGAGCTGGAGAAACACGTCCACACCAGGCACCCTCAACTGTCCGACCGCGCTGACTTGCAGTGCATCCACTGTCCCGAGATCTTTCTGGACGAGGCCTCACTCATCACCCACATTGAAACGCAGCATGCCAACCGCAAGCACAAGTAAAGCGCCATTTTTTTTTTTTACTCCACTAAACTCCACTAAATTAGCAATACAAGACTGGGACATTTTGATTTTTTGTGATCTCCAGATGCCCTGTTTGTTCGGAACAATTCCCGTCTGTGGAGGACGTCTACTGCCACCTCGACAGCCACCGCCAACCCGACTCGTCCAATCACAGTGCGGCCAGTCCCGACCCGGCGCTGGGGAGCGTCGCTTCCATGAGTTCGGCTACTCCGGACTCCAGCGCCAGCCTGGAGAGAGGATCCACACCTGACTCCACCCTGAAGCCCAGCCAGGGCAGCGAACGAGGCCGCCGGAGAGGCACCGACAGCGGGGAGGAGATGGCGATAAGCTTGGGGCATCCAGGTGGAGGTGCGCTTTGACCCGCCCTGATTTACACTCCTCATATTTCAGCAGCCGTGTTTATTCTTCTCACGGGACAACACTGTGGACCCGTCCGTGTACGGCTTGTATAGCAGTATAGATTTATCCTCGCCTGATATCGACTCAGCCCTGCCGTTATTGTCCAAATACTCCTACTAAGCAAGTACCGACATAATTGTGTCTCGCCCGGCGTCAAGCACGGCGGTGGTAGTGCTGTCCCTTGAGAAGACGTATGTGAGATGCTGTTGATTTATTTAACTGACCCAGGGTGCGTCCACCTCCACAGGTGGAAGAGGAAGCTGGGGTAAGGTGACATACTCTTGCCCTTACTGCTCAAAGAGAGACTTCAATAGCCTGGCTGTGTTGGAGATCCATCTAAAGACCATCCACGCCGACAAGCCACAGCAGAGCCATACGTGTCAGCTCTGCCTGGACACCTTGCCCACGCTCTACAATCTCAACGAACATGTGCGCAAAGCCCACCGTGCCAGCGGAGGAGCCACAAGCCCGGCCGCCGCAGCTTTTCCTCTGCTGCAGTTCACCAATGTCACAGCGTTCCATTGCAACTACTGTCCGGACATGTTTGGAGACATCAACTCACTGCAGGAACACATCCGAGTTTCCCACTGTCTACCTGGTGGGATCATGGCGGGCTCCACCACGTTAGGTGAGGACAATGCTCTCATGAACATATGGAATGGACAACAAAAACCAAAAGCACTCATAGTCTCCCTCCAGGCGGCACGGCGGTCGTGTGGTTAGCGCTCGGTTAGCACTCAGACCTCACAGCTAAGACACCAGAGTTCAATTCCACCCTCGACCATCTCTGTGTGGAGTTTGCATGTTCTCCCCATGCATGCGTGGGTTTTCTCCGGGTACTCCGGTTTCCTCCCACATTCCAAAAACATGCTAGGTTAATTAGCCACTCCAAATTGTCCATAGGTATGAATGTGAGTGTGAATGGTTGTTTGTCTATATGTGCCCTGGGATTGGCTGGCCACCAGTCCAGGGTGGACCCCGCCTCTCGCCCCAGTGCATTCACAATTTAGATGGGGAGGGCAGTGAGCCATGTAAAAAAAACAATGTAACTTAAAAAAATAATAATAAAAAAAATTGCGATTAATACCCCCATTTCACATTTTTTTTTTCGCAATTTCCCCCCCCCTAATTTTTCCCCCCATTATTCAAAGTAGGTCATGTAATGGGATGAATGCCGGTCCAGTGTCAAGCTGCATACTCTGTTTACGGTATCTGTTGGTAACATTACGGTACTCCACCACAGAAGGGAACCATGCCTTCTTCTGCAACCAGTGCTCTATGGGATTCCTCACCGAGTCTTCGTTGACGGAACATATTCAACAGACGCACTGCACGTCAGCCGTGGTGGGCGGGGCTGCGTCTGGTGGAGGTGTGGCCAAACTGGAGTCTCCGGTGCTGCAGTCCGCATCCCAATCCTTCATGGAGGTAAGCAGGGAGGACAGTTTGGTCTGAAAAGGTGTTTGACCCCTTCCTGATTTGTCACACTTTAATGTTTCATATTAGTTAAGATATAATATCATTTGTTAATATTAGTTTATGACAACACAAGTCAAGGAAAAATGCAGTTTTTAAATGAAACATTTATTATTAAAAGAGAATAACGTCCACAGCATCTCATTAGGATTCAGCTCAGGACTTGGACTAGGCCACTCCAAAGTCTACATTTGGTTTTTCTTGCTGGACTTGCTGGTGAAGCAAGCAAAACAGCCTCAGACCATCACACTACCACCACCATATTTTACTGTTCCTATGGTGTTTTTCTGTTTTTCTGAAGGTCTTTGGGATCATCGGGATATTTTCTGGCAAAATTGAGATGAGTCTGAATGTTTGAACGCTTTTGAACAGGCCTGCAGTTCTTTGGGTATTGTTGTGGGGTCTTTTGTGACTTCTTGAATGAGAAACCAGTAAGGGGACAAACACACCAATATTTCTTCGCCAATAACTTCCCTCTTAGGATTAATATAAAACAAAACAAAACAAAAATCCCAGGGCATTTAATTGAACTACTTTCTCTGATGATGACCCCTGTACTCTCTGAAGACCTGGTACAAATTCTGTTCCATGTTCAGGTGTACTCCTGTCCGTACTGCACCAACTCTCCCATCTTCGGCTCGCTCCTCAAGCTCACCAAACACATCAAGGAGAACCACAAGAACATCCCATTGGCCAACAACAAGAGACAAGCGAAGGTGGCCGACCTCAGCCCCGCCTCTTCTGACGTGGAGATCTCCTCCCCGAAGCGCCACAGACTGGGAGGGGACTCCACCCCGTCCATAGGGAGCAACGGGGACTACCCCTGCAACCAGTGCGATCTGCGATTCGCCAGCTTCGAGGGTTTCCAGGCGCACCTGAAGTCGCACCTGGAGATGCTGCTGAGGCGCCAGTCCTGCCCACAGTGCAACAAGGAGGACTTTGACTCCCAGGAGGCTTTGCTGCAACACCTGACTGTGCACTACACAACCACGTCCACTCAGTACGTGTGCGAGAGCTGCGACAAGCAGTTCTCCTCGGTGGATGACCTGCAGAAACACCTGCTGGATATGCACACCTTTGTTCTGTACCATTGCACACTTTGCCAAGAGGTCTTTGACTCCAAGGTCTCCATTCAGGTCAATATTTTGTTGTCGTTTGACTCGTTGCTTGTGGAAAGTTTGTAAATAAAACACTTTTTCTGTTTGTCATTCAGGTTCATTTAGCAGTGAAACACAGCAATGAGAAGAAGCTGTTTCGCTGCACAGCCTGCGCCTGGGACTTCAGGAAGGAGACAGAACTTCAGCTCCATGTTAAGCATAATCACCTGGGCCAGAGGTCGGGCCTCCCTGGAGGGCTTGGAGCAGGTACGCGTGCCGGGGAGAACCTACCCTCAGGTTGCATTGACTCAACCGGCTTTTTTGTCTCCTAGGTCCCAAGCCCAGGAAGTGCATCTTCTGCGGAGAGACGTTTGGAACGGAAGTGGAGCTCCAGTGTCACATCACCACTCACAGCAAGAAGTTCACGTGTCGCTTCTGTGGCAAAACTTTCCATGCAATCTCGCTGTTGGAGAGACACCTCAGGGAGAAGCACTGCATCTTCGACGGGGGCAACGTCACCGGCAATGGCGGCGGCACCGGGAGCAGCAGCAGCCAGAACGGGACACCGAATGGTTTGACTCAGTCGTCCAAGAGAGGAGGGAGCGGCGGCGGCGGCGGAGGTGCGAGCGCCACGGAAAGAACAACGGTGGCGGCGGCGGAGCAGGCCGACCTGCAGAACATGCTGCTGAAGAACAGCGTCACCGCCGCGGCGGCAGGCGGCCAGGGCGGCGATGCCGCCAACAGCCACGAAGCCAGCGGCGGCGAGGAGGAGCTGGACAATTCTGAGCCCATGTACGCCTGTGACATCTGCGGAGCGGCCTACACCATGGAGTCCCTTCTTCAGAACCACCGGCTGCGTGACCATAACATCCGGCCAGGAGATGATGATGCCGGTGACTTTTTCTGTCCTTTAACCGCTGAGCAGTCTTTCTATTACTTATGATGATATATTACTAATGACCCGTTGTGTAATGTCTTTACCAGGTTCTCGAAAAAAGAAAGCGGACTTCATCAAGGGGAACCACAAGTGCAACATCTGTTCCAGAACATTCTTTTCTGAGACCGGGCTTCGTGAGCACGCCCAGACGCACCGCGGCCCCGCCAAGCACTACATGTGTCCGATATGTGGCGAACGGTTCCCCTCGTTGTTAACCCTCACAGAACACAAGGTGCGGTAATGATCGTTGCATCATCCGTCATGATGTGACCGCATCTCAGCATCGTTACTTTGTGCTCTGACGATACGGCATCATCATTGGGTTGCCTTCCCGGACCCCCCTCCCTCCTCGTTATGTGACGCTTTGGCATGGTTTAACATGAGAATACAACATAGTGATGCACTGTAATATAATAATAATCATCATTTCCTGTTTCCCAGGTGACCCACAGTAAGAGCCTGGACACAGGAACGTGTCGAATCTGTAAGATGCCCCTGCACAGCGAGGAGGAGTTTATAGAGCACTGCCAGATGCACCCGGACCTCCGAAACTCCCTGACGGGCTTCCGCTGTGTCGTCTGCATGCAAACCGTCACTTCGACCCTGGAGCTGAAGATCCACGGCACTTTCCACATGCAGAAACTCTCCACCGGTTCCGCTCTTGGAGGAACCGGAGGGGGACCTGGGAACGGAGCGGGAAACGGCTCTGCGTCGTCCTCCCCCAACGGGCAGCTGCAGCAGCACAAGCTGTATAAGTGCGCTTTTTGTCTCAAAGACTTCAAGAACAAAGGCGAGCTGGTCAAGCTGGACGTCAATGGCTTGCCTTATGGCCTCTGTGCCAGCTGCATGAGCAGGTAAGAAACCCAGCAATATTATGCTTCATATAGCTACACTCCACAAGAGTAGTTCATATATTACGTGCGGAGGACCCCAGGGGTCAATACTGGGACCAAAACTGTTCAACTTGTACATCAGTGATATCTCCAAAGTTAGACTTAAAGCTGGTATTATTTGCGGATGATACCACTGCTTTTTGTTCTGGAGGGAGTACAGACCAAATCATTAGAAAGGTCACAGAAGAAATGTTCACACTAAAAAGATGGTTTGATGATAATAGATTGTCCTTGAACCTAAATAAAACTAAAATCATGCTGTTTGCTAACAGCAGAAAGGACACCAGCAAATACAAATACACGGTGTGGACATTGAAAGGGTTTTTTTTTCATTTTTTTATTTAGGAAAGCAGGAAGTGAACAAATGTAACAGTTAGTGATTGTAAAAGTAGCAGGTGGAGGGGTAGGATTTAATAAGCTTTGCTTCTTCCTACTCCTTTTGGACATGTGGAACTGGGAACTGATTATGGGATGCACTCAATTGGAATCTGATGCATGTTCTAATGAAATAAAACCATTACCATTACCATTACCATTACCAGAATAGGTGTCGCATGTGAATATGATTAGACCACATGATTATTGTCTTGGGCTGGCGACAATAAAAGGCCACAGTGCAGTTGTATTACACAACACAATGCCATAAATGTATTGAAGGGATGTACAGTAGACATGCTGACTGACATGCAGTCCATCAGAGCCGTTTCTGGACAGTATATGGAATGTTACCATATGTCATGTTACCAATGTTTCTACCATAAGTCATCTCCATTAGGTCCCAAGCGGCCACAGTCCATGTCTAATCTTACATATTTTAGTTGCGTGTATGATTTCAAACATCATATCCCATACTCTCAGGGGCACTAATGGCCAGAGCCCCAACCAGGGAGGAGCTCTCACACCAGGGGACACGCAGGGGGAAAAACCCGTGTCCGGGCTCAGGTGTCCCGAGTGTGGAGTGAAGTTTGAAAGCCTGGAGGACTTGGAGAGTCACGTCCAGACGGATCACCCCGAGGTCAGCCCAGAAAGCTCCGCTGGGAAGAAGGCGGAGGCTTCGCCTGCTCCCAAGGTGAGATAAAAATGACTTAAGTCGGCTAAACATTTACTACATCTGTTCACGTGTTTCCTGCTGCATCTTACGTACGTGTGTGATGGGGGGGGGGTTTGCCCATGGGGGGGTTACCCATCGATGGGAGCTGTGCTACTTGATATTGACAGTCGGGCTCCCCGGGACCTGCCGCGTGTGTACTCCATTGTGTGTGTTGGAAGCAGTTTTCAGGGACCCTCTGTCTTGCTACCTTTTCTTTCTACATCGTCTGACAGCACAGAGACGACCATCTAGGATTAGTGTGTGTGTGGGTGGGTGGTGGGGGGGCGTTGCAAAAGCAAAGAGACCAGGGTATTTGGGCCTTTGTGTATTTCTGTCTTTTTGCTTGAGTGATCACTGTGTGCAATGAATGAATAAACATGGCCGTCGCTTTTTCTGTTTTTGTTTGTCTCACTTTAAATGTATACTTACGACTCTTTTAGATGACTGCATGTCTCATATTTGTTGCTTTAACCGTTAATATTTTATTATGCGTGAATTGTTCTGGCAAATGAAAGACATTCACTTCACACTGTTACGCTACCAAGTACTGTTGACCCCAAGAAAGAAATAACACACAAATGTACACGCAAAACAGGACTATTTTATGTTCATTGACACCCGCAAGGCATACTGGGGAGTTTTGTGCATGGGCGTCTTATTAGAATTTTCCTTCTCGGGGCTTTGATTTGCCCGCAGTTGGAATATTCAGGTTGTCTTACAAGACGTTTCGCCTCGGTTCGTGCTCAATGACCAGGCGGGACACACACCATTCAGACTAGATAGGACAGCTCTAGCCTCTAAAGCAGGGGTGGGCAAACTGTGGCCCCGGGGGCCACACACGGCCCACCAGGCATTTGAATCCGGCCCGCCAATTGCTTTCCAAGTATTTCAACTTTTAATATACAAACTGACAACATGACTTGCAAGTTGGACGTCTTATTTAGTAGAAAAAAACAATAAAACTGTAAAATTTAATGACATAGTTTGATGTGGTCTGATGTTTAAAGTGCTCCTGAAAAATACATACAGCTGATAGTATAACACTATAGATAAAATTACGCAAATAATTCAAGGAAAATTCTAAACATAAAATAGTGTGTGTGTTAAATATATGTTCTGGCCCCCCGGACAATTTTATTAACTCAATGCGGCCCACGAGTCAAAATATTAGCCCACCCCTGCTCTAAAGGGCTGGAATGGTTTGGCCCTTTAATGGTTGACCGTTTGGATACAGTGGAGACGCACCTCGCTTTGGGTGATATCACCTTCGTTAGCATCCCGTTCAGATGTAACGAGTGGGATCTTTTAGTGTGAGTGGGAGCTAGCTGTCCTACCTAGTCTGGCTGGTGTGTGTCCCACAAAAACGTCTTCTTAGACAACCTGAACAGTCCAGTTGCCCTGAGGTGACGTATACGAGTGTGTAAGTCGTGTGATCCACATGTTACGTTTTGGTTGCACCGTGAGTGAGGGAGGGAGGCGTTCGATTTGATCACCTCCTGTTGGTTTCTGTTAGACGTTTTTACGGGCAGCTGAGTGACTTTATTTCTCTCCATTCTCAAGGACGATTCCATTTCATTTTGTTTTGCAAACTAGACCTTTTGTATTTTGAAATATTTACTCAAATTCACCTGCCAACTTTGTTTCCGTCTGTCACAGAAAAAGACCTACCAGTGTATTAAGTGCCAAATGACCTTTGAGACTGAGCGGGAGATCCAGATTCACGTTGCGAATCACATGATCGGTGAGTGAACCACAGCTACTTCTCTCTCTGCCAAGGTTATATCCGGTGTGTGTGTAATGGGGCCCTTCTAATGACCATGAAATCAATACCTACCTTCCTGGTTTTCTCATCAATGATTGGCACTTTGCAACGTCCCACTCATTCAGCAGCTACACGCAGACGCAGACGCAGACGCAGACGCAGCTCAGCGCTTCAGTGTCGTTTTAGAGTGCGTTACTGAAAGCCGTCAGTGTATTAAAGACGGATATCTTTTACATTAAAAACATCTGCTGTGGTAAGGGAAGCCTGATGCTTCATGCACGCTAGCCACGTATACATGGACCCAGGACACAGGAAATGATTGACTCACTGGCCGTGGCTCTTCGCTATTCGGCTGTGGTGTTTTTGTGTCCTTGTTGAAGTGTGTTGCATGTGTCGTCGTGTAATAATTCCCCTGCGTCGCATCGCTTCTGCCTTCCTTCGGTCCGGGGGTCCGTCTGGCTTGTTTTGCCATTTGGGAGAATTTCGTCGGCGTTGTGGGTTTTGCCGGCGAGAGGGGTTGTGTCCATGCGGCACTCGTAGTCGCACGGTCGGCTACTGTTGCGCAAGTTGTCCACCGTAACAGTAGCTAGTAGCTAGCTGGACCACAACAGGAAGACGGGCTACAGCCAATCGGGACGCAGAAGACTAAAACTCTAAAGGCTTGACTTGTCACAGCATTATTTTAAAAATCCAAAAAAGTGAAGCGTGATGGCGCGAGGGAACATTGGATATCAAATGTCTTGTTATTTTGTGACTGAGCAAAGTTTCCCCATTTTTACGGCATCTTACCATTCAGGGCAGCCATCATGAACTTTCCTGCTGCTTCTTTCGTATTTGATCCACTTTCAGTAAAATCCCTCATCCCTACACACACACACACACACACACACAGGCGTTGTAGTTTTGGGTTAATTAACATGCTAATTGTGTGAAAGCCTTGCACAGAGTAATTATGAAATTGAGGCAGATTATTTTTGAAAGCGTGCCCACTTCCTATTATTACATTCCACAGAAGATCAAAAGATGTTGATATTATTTTCCATCTTTCACTTTTTCCTCGCTGACGCTCTTCTTTTTGGTTCCCTTCTCCTTTCTCGCTGTCACTGACATTTATATAAGTGCCGTGCATGTAATTCAAAGAACCGTACAATTAAGACGAACCGTCTATTTTAAAAGTAAAAGTAGGTCCGACCACAAGCAAAGCAATTTTTTCGCACAAGAAATCAAGTAAAGCCCTTCTAGACGAACAAAACATGTTTTATCGAGAATAGTTATCACTTTACATGGAGAAACAATGCAAAATAGTAATATGATAATAATCATATTTACATTTATTGAAAAGTCTTGGTGAAGAAACAACTTCTGGCAGGCAGACACCATCTTTTTTTATTTTTTTTATTTTATTTTTTCTTTTTTTCTATTTTTTTTTTCTTTTTTTTCCAGATGCCATCTTCATACTTTTTTTTTAAATCAGGAATATAAGGTCTTCATCCCATTGCTGGTACTCGCAAGTGAGTCACCAACACTTTCACAGAATGATCCAGTAGAGCAAACAGACTAGATTCATTCATTCAAACAACCATTCACACTCACATTCATACCTATGGACAATTTGGAGTGGCTAATTAACCTAGCATGTTTTTGGAATGTGGTAGGAAACCGGAGTACCCGGAGAAAACCCACACAAGCACGGGGAGAACAGAGATGGCCAAGGGTGGGATTGAACTCAGGTCTCCTAGCTGTGGGGCCTGCCCGCTAACCACTCGATCGCTGTGCAGCCCGATTAGCAAAACTTTATCAAAATTTGTGAAATGTTTGTCCGGGTTCCCATCGATGCTCGATGCCCAACCGTAATTATAACTTAAATGCTCCACATTCGTAACCACTCGTCCACCGTGCAGCCACGGACTAGATCATTACATGCAATATTAACCCGAGAGTTCTGACTTGCTCGTGGAGAGACGATCGAGTCCTGTAAGTGCGACTGTCACATTGCTCCGTGGGTAATACACGATGCCCCCCACGGCCTTGTTAATTACGCTGTCAGATAACCGGAACGAGAGACGGCGTTCGGGCCAATAGAGGGAGAAAGGGCCAGCCTGCCTTGTCTTGAGAGGAATGTTTACAGCAACAAGTGTGACTTGTATGGCAGCTCTTGGAGGGAGGGGGGTCTGGGGGGCTGGCAAATAAGTGGGCGTGAATAGAACGTTTTTTTTTTTTTCTTTCTAATTGAAAGTGTTGCTTGATCCTGGTCCCCAATGAGGCTTTTATTTTGTTAGGATAACTGCATGTCCACCTGTCAGCAACATCAAGGTTAGGACAGTTGCCTTCCGAGAACTTAAACCTCCTACGTCGCTCACACTGCACGAAGGACGCAGGAAGGAAAGAAAAAATACAGTCAGAAAAAGATTCAGTACAAGAATCAAATGAAATTGTAATAAAATAAGAAGAAATCGTCGGCCATGTTGCCTTCATCCTAGGCTAGTCTTGCAACAGCACACCGAATCCATGACCCCTTCTAGCATTCATAACGATGGAATCATCTTTATCCTCAACAGTCACGTGTTTGGGATCATAAGATGTCTATTTCCATTTCCATGAAGACTGCTTTCCTTTTCCTTGGTGCGCTCCAGCTTGGAGACACAATGTAGTGTCAAATGTTAATTGTTTCAAATCAAATTAATCACAGTGTTTTCTAATGAATTCATTCATCGCCAATTTCAGCATTTGTATTATGTGAACATAAATGATTGACAGGACACAATTAGATGTATTTGTATGTGTTACTCATTACTATTATAACTCCAAATTAAATCAAGCCAAAACACTCGTGTCTTTAATAGTAGCAGAACATTTAAATCACCTTTTTAACCAAAGAGGAATATCAGTTAAATCCACATTTTTGATTTACATGTGTAGACAATATATCTGAGATTTCCGAGTGTACTTAAACGCAGCAAATTATACTTCCCCAGTAAGAGATGAGATAATAGTTGTTTTATTCTGTCTTTCTTTTTATTTAGAGCACAAATACACCCATAATAAAGGCCTTGCTGTGTTTTTGGAGCGTCCCTGAATGCATCTCGCTGTGGTCTAATGACAGTGAGGAAGTGTCGTTCCGAGGAGGACTAGAGACGTGTTTGGGAGTTGGAGATACAGTACATACAGTACATGGTGTTGGAATTGGGTTCTGTAGTACTTGTTTTCTGTTGACACACACACACACGCACACACACACATACACACACACACACCACCGTATCCAGTCATTAATGTCTCACTAATCACCTCGGTCTAAATTTCACAGCAGGAGGCCTGACCTCTCAAACACGGGAAGACACACCGCTCCTAATACGGGCTCCTCCTCTCTCGCTTTCTCTCTGATAAACAACCCGAACGTGTAATCGTATCGCCTCCAAACGCGCAATCTGTGACCACACAGATTGTCCTTGAACCTAAATAAAACTAAAATCATGCTGTTTGCTAACAGCAGAAAGGACACCAGCAAATACCAATAGACGGTGTAGACATTAAATAGACACAATAGATGAAAATATGAGCTGGAAACCTCATATTCCAAATATACAACATAAGGTGGACAGAAATATTTCAGTATTGAACAAAGCAAAATTTGTTCTCAATCAGAAATCACTCCACACTCTTTATTGCTCTCTGGTTCTACCATAGTAGAACCAGTTACTTATTAGTTACTTATTGTGTGGAAATATGGGCTAATAACTATAAAAGCAATCTTCACTGGCTAAATGTACTGCAAAAAAGGTCAGTAAGGATAATTCATAATGCCGCCTACAGAGAACATACTAACTCCGTATTTCTAAAATCACAAATACTTCAACTTGCTGATATAGTTCATCAAAAAAAAAAAAAAAACGTAAATTATATTAGGAAAGCAGGAAGTGAACAAATGTAACAGTTAGTGATTGTAAAAGTACCAGATGGAGGGGTAGGATTTAATAAGCTTTGCTTCTTCCTACTCCTTTTGGACATGTGGAACTGGGAACTGATTATGGGATGCATTCAATTGGAATCTGATGCATGTTCAAATGAAATAAAACCATTAGCATTAGCATTAGCAACATGCCTTGCCACCCCTCTGCTGGCACCAATCAGGGAACCCGGGAGGGAGCTTCCCAAATGTCGACATGGAGTTGTCATACGGTTTAGGTTGTTGTTATTTGTGTGTACATGTTCCCGTCATGTAGGTGGATGACCAGGCCTTCCAACCCCCCCCCCCCCCCCCCCAACTGACACACAGACCACTCCCAATGCGTATGACTAACCGTGCCCATTCTCTCCTCCGCTCTCCCCAACCCCACCTGCCACCGGGACGGCCTGTAGAAGAGCCCACCTGTCGGCAAGGTTTGTCCCCTTTCTGTCTCACCCTCTGAGCAAGGCAGCAAGCATTCCGCTGTCTCACTGCCCGCCCATCCGCATCCCATTAACAGACATTGAAACCCCACATTTGGTGACTTGTTATGCACAGATATAGAATGGTGCACCAACCACACCGCATGATGTGGGACGGAGCTTGAACGCCAGGCATTGCAGGGAGAAGAGCGTACGTCCTCCACAAGAGACAACGTGTCATTTAAAGCATCGACACGTGGAGACGGACGGGCGATGCCACATTTTGGCACAACGATTCCTCCACCGTTCACTCCCCCCGATCCCAGCTGCATGCTTCATTGTTCCTCCCACTTCATACGCCCACCCACCCGCACCCTGGCACAGACACACAAGTATGGCGTGTCCACTCACCTGGATCCAAGCCAGTGAAGAGACACGGCTAACGATCAGCGTTACCTGCCTGTTTTCATTCGCATAGCCCGCCGGCGTTCTCGAACCACGGCCTGCTCGTGTGCTTTAAGGAACTGATGCTTTTAGCGAGATGCCACCTTTGACCTTAACCTGAAAACACACGACCTTTGATTGGGTAAGCCCTCAATTCAAACAAGCAGGCGGTTTTCTATTGTTATTAGGTCCGACTACAAGCAAAGCTATTTTTATTCACAAGACATCAAGTAAAGCCCTTCGAGACGAACAAAACATATGTTATATCGAGAGTAATTATCACTTAATTATCACTAACAATGCAAAATAGTAATCATGATAATAATCATGTTTACATTTATTGAAGAGTCTTGGTGAAGAAACAACTTCTGGCAGGCAGACACCATCTTTTTTTTTTTTATTTAATTTTTTATTTAATTTTTTAATTTTTTTCTATTTTTGTTTTATTTTTTTCTATGTTTATTTTTGATGCTTTCATACTTCATAATTTTTTTATCAGGAATATAACGTCTTCATCCTATTGCTGGTACTCGCAAGCGAGTCACCAACACGTAGCGTACTTCCATGGAATGATCCAGTAGAGCAAATGGACTAGATTCATTTTCTACCGCTTATCCTCACGAGGGTCGCGGGGGGTGCTGGAGTCTATCCCAGCTGTCTTCGGGCGAGGGGCGGGGTGGCCAGCCAATCCCAGGGCACATGTAGACAAACAACACTCACATTCATACCTATGGACAATTTGGAGTGGCTAATTAACCTAGCATGTTTTTGGAATGTGGGAGGAAACCGGAGTACCCGGAGAACAGAGTCAAGTCAAGTCAAGTCAAGTCAAGTCAAGTCAAATTTATTTGTATAGCCCTTAATCACAAAAGAGCCTCAAATGGCTTAACAAGCAGGCAACAGTAGATACAGTAGATGATAGACAATAGACCACATCCCTGAGATGCCCAGAGACGGCCGAGGGTGGGATTGAACTCGGGTCTCCTAGCTGTGGGCCTGCCGCCCGATCAGCGAAACTCTGCATCAAAATCCGGGAAATGTTAGTCCGGGTTCCCATCGATGCTCGATGCCCAACCCTAATTATAACTTAAATGCTCCACATAAAACAGTGTTAACCACTCGACCACCATGCAGCCATGGACTAGATCATTACAGGCAATATTAACCCGAGATTGTGGACAAAAAACAAACAAAACGGAATGTTGGAAAAACTCAAGGTGACTACTTTCAACGGGATGCCACCTTTGACCTCCAACCCACAGCACCCTCATCTTGTTTTGAGGACGCCGGTCATTCTCCGCACTCGTCGGCTGTCAATGAGGCCGTCTCGAAGGCTGAGACTGGTGCTTGTTGGTCCCAGTACATCACCTTCCTTCTTCCTTTTACATCCGTGCATGAACACACGCCACACTGTATTCTTCCGTGTCCTGATAGGCAACGTCTGGCCTGCTTACTTTGTGTCGCTGAAGACTTAATGAGGCGAATAAGAAGCTTTTAGAGTGAAAGGAGGTGGCTAATGTGGTGTGTGTGTGTGTGTCTTTGCCACTGGATAGCAACAACGCTGTTTTCTTCTGCCCTGCTGCACCTGAACTAATAAGCCCCAGACTAATCTGGCCCTTTTTTTCCTCTTGGTGTGTGACTTCACTAATGCTCTGTACTTAAGAAAACACTTTGGCTCACCCGTCTTAGTAGAAACTGATATCACAACAAGCATGGGGGAGATTTCCGATGTTGCCCTCGCCAGCCAGCGTGTCAAAGCTTACCAAAGTCTTATGAAGCTGGGAGGGGGAAAAAGGTACTTAAGGAACATGAATAATCCCATCATAGGCATAAGCGTCCAGTCCGAGGGAGTTTGGGGCTCCACAGGAAATGACTTGTAGTCTCTGTGGGGTCCGTTTAAATCAGTTGTTGTTTCTGTAAAGATGGGCTTTAAAAGCTTTTTTAACACACGCTGACCCCCAATTGCCCTCGCTCTCAATCTCTGGTTTTACACCTTTAGAACGCACACAAAAGAGGAAGGCATGGGAGTTCATGTTTACATGAGGATTGTACATGACGGGCCAAACCGGAAACACGCAGAATTAACTCGCTAAGTGTGTTGGTGTTTTTTTTTTTTTTGGTGCCATCCGTATACACCCCAGGCCTAGTCTTAGTCTTAGTCTTAGTCTTAGTCTTAGTCTTAGTCTTAGACCGCCATTCCAGAAAAGGCCAAGCTCTTCTTTTTCCAGCCCATATCATAAATCCATGCATGCATCCATCAATAACCTAACCCTAATAACCCTAACCCAGTCTTAGTCTTAGTCTTAGTCTTAGTCTTAGTCTTAGTCTTAGTCTTAGTCTTAGTCTTAGACCGCCATTCAAGAAGAGGCCAAGATCATCTTTTTCCAGCCCATATCATAAATCCATGCATGCATCCATGCCAATACCAATACCAACCAAACAGTTAGCAGTTTGTTAGCAACATGTCATAAAAAATAATCCAATTTGAGAGACTGAAATCAGAGGATATTTCATGTTTAAATACGGAAACGCTGATTTGAATGCCGAAGTGGTTGCTGGTTTGATGCCACGTACAGCCGGGTCATAGATCAGGCAAGTAGGGATGGAAAAGGCCAAGGCTTTTTTTTTTTTTTCTCAGGGATGTTGTGTGCTGGTCTGTACTGTGATGGTATGAACTCAGGAACAGATGACACCCCCCCCCCCCCCCCACCGTGTCTTTCATCCCTCCCTCCATCATCCATCCTTCCTTCCCAACGTCCCTTCCTCCCTTCTTCCCTCGCCACCTGGAGCCACCGAGCCGTGACACCAAAGGGAGGGAGGGAGCGGTGATGAAGGGGCGAGGGACTGCAAGGAAAGGATCACAGAGGGCTCCATGAAGGAGACTGGGACACTGGGAAGGCTGGAAAAGGAGATGGGCCTCATTGGGATGGAATGGGATGATGGAATGTGTATCGCTGCGTTAATTATTGAGTACATTTTCTAATGTAAATGTATTAACAGCGATGCTGAATTATAATCTTGCACTTGTTCTGTGTGCGCTATTGTGTTTTGAATACTGGGACCACGGAGCCCACCCCCCCCCCTTGCCCCCCCGAGAGCTCATTTTGTCATCTTCTCGCTTGATTTACTCCTTCCTTCTTCTGTTTATTACCAGTCATTACAAGCTGTTTGGAAACCTAATAGGACACACCGACAAAGAGACAGGAGAGACAAGCGCTACAGTCAGCCGAATGCACAGCCGTGTGTCATGTGTGAAGGATCGGCCGGGGGGGGCTAGGGGGCGGCATGTTCCACCTGAGAGGATATTTGCACAAATAGCATCGTTTTCCTTGCATGTCGAAGCATTGTTCCTGGCGTGAGTGATATCTTTGTTTGCACTGGGTGCGTGTGCGTACCCATACCTTACTGTACTTCCTGTGTAGCCTACTGTACCTGCCTTGCTCCCGTGCATCCTTGCTGTTTACTCAACCTGCCCAGGTGTGGCTGCACCAGCTGCGAACAACAAGTGCACACACACACACAGACGGCGTTCGCCTCCTCAGCTTGCTAATTGTCACATGACAAACACGGCGTTTTGCCTTTCTGCGCTTCATAAACAGAGGCCAAGCGACAATTAACTCGCTGCTTAATTCGCTAACTATTTTGAATTCATTTTCTCATGTGACAGGCGCATCTGTCACAGTTGGTGGCGAGCAAGTGTGTGTGTGTGTGTGTGTGTGTTAGAGGATCTACCTCCATACTATTGCATAGGGAAACCCTCAGACGTGCTTCCCATGGTAGGAAACACCATCCGATATATCCAGTCGTCCCTCACGACATCGTGGTTGGAACATCGCTCCCTCCATCGATCCTGGCTTTTCAAAAAAAAAAAAAAATCAATGAATATGATCATGATGATGTGATTAACCAAGCCTATTATTAGTAAAAAAAAATTGAAATAATATAGTAATCCAGTCACTAGGTGGCAGTAATGTTACACTGTTTTCATTTCCTTACATTATATTACCTTAACTTGCAGCCATTCATCCTTGCAATTGGACATGGAATAGTGGGAAAAAAGTTACCCTCCCTTTCTGTGTGGAAGTGGTAGGTTTTTGGTTTCTTACTTTGTCCTTCTTCCCCAATCAGTTTCAAACCTATTCCTAATTTCCTAATAAAAACATCAACTCGGTCCATAGCTACAGTAGATACAGTATCAGTCATAGTGACAAGTGACAAACGTCATCGTGAGAAAGGATAAGAGGCCGATCAACCCACATTACACATTACCCCTACACTACAACAAGGAACCTTTCCAATGCTAATGCTGACTTATGCTAATGGTTTAATGTCATTTGAACATGCATCAGATTACAATTGAGTGCATCCCATAATCAGTTCCCAGTTCCACATGTCCATTGTAAGTGTCAATATAGTGATTATATATAGCACATCATCGTTGTGCATTGTTTGAGGTCCTTACTCAATCCATTCCATAGTTTGATTCCACATACTGAAATGCTATGGCTAGCATAACGTAGTCCTAGCATAGAAGTGTTTCAAATGTACTTCTTCCCTGAGATCATATTTCTCCTCTCTTGTAGAGAAGTATTGGATGACATTTTAGCTAATTGCTTATTTTTACCCTCATGCATTATTTTAGCTGTTTGAAGATGAACTATATCAGCAAGTTGAAGTATTTATGATTTTAGAAATAAGGAGTTAGAATATTCTCTATAGGCGGTATTATGAATTATCCTTACTGACCTTTTTTGCAGTACATTTAGCCAGTGAAGATTGCTTTTATAGTTATTAGCCCATATTTCCACACAATGAACTTATGTCTTATCATTGCGTATCATGTCTACTATATTAGATAACATGACTATAAAGACGACTATAGGGGTGTTATTTCATGTCTACAGTGCTCTAATAGCGTTCAAAAATGCTTTCTGTGCTCTAAGTATGACAATAATATTGTATGCGCCATCTTCCGGTAAAGTTTTGTACTTGTTCCCTAACTCAGAAACTACCAAGCCAAGAAACAATGATTCGGAATAATAATAAAATAATAAATAACACATAAATAAGCCAATGAAAGAAGAGCGGCATCTCCATGCAGGAAGGAGGAGGGGCTTGATGGATAGCGCAGACGTAGGAGGAGAGTGATTTGTGGCAGATTTTGGCTGGCACTCCGTCCTCTCGCTGAGCAGCTGGACTTCATTAAATGGCTGGTGTTAATTACAGGGACTGTGCGCACGTACACACACACACATGCAATAACTGCAGACCCACAACGAGACATGCACACTCACACTCACGCCGACGCCGGCCGGGGTCACCTTGCTAGCTCGCCGTGGTTGAAGCGTCAGAGTGATGGCTGGATGGTGCTAGACCCCGCTTGAGCCTACCCCAGCTGACTTTGGGGCGAGAGGCGAGGGACACCCTGGACTGACGGCAGCCAATCACAGGGCAGAGTTAAAAGATACGGATCTAGCATGAGTGAAAGGGAAGCATTAGATGCAAACAAACTGTTGATCCGGAACGGTCCCATTCGGAATAAGGCTCAAGGCAAGCGACATAAAATACTGTAGTTCTTGTAAAGAGAGGAAGAAGAAAAGAGCGGCACCAGCACAGCAGGAAGTGGAATGCAACGCCATGCTGGGAGCAGTTGAAGGGGGTCTTCTTTGGTTCTTAATTACACAGCAGCATGCAGGAGATTGCAGGATGGAGCCGATGGAAGAAAGAAAAAGCACACGGTATACATTGATGCTCTTATCTGTTGTCTGGAAGCAGATGTCGACCAGGCTGTTCCTTTTATTGCCGTTCAGGTTTTGTGCAACACACACACCATCACACATCATGCAGGATAAATCAATGCATTCTGGTTTCAGTAATTTCCCAAGGTGCTTTGCTCTTGGCCCCTGGGGTGAGCGAGGTGACAAAGCCAACCAAAGAAGAAAATCTCTTACTTTCTCTTCTGCTCTTCCAAGTTGCTATTTGCTGTTTTTCTTTTCTTTCTTTCCTTTTTACTTCCGTTGTGTTTCCGTTGCTTTTATGCAGGTGACGTTACCTGATGAAGTACACGCACGGATACCAACACCGGATGCCTTTTTAGGACATTTGACATTTGGAGTCTTTGTGTTCTTATGGCCATTAGCTGGTGGCTTCTTATATTAGACTGCATCTCCCTCGGGGAGGGGCGGATCTAGCTGACATAATCGGCTAATTTGCATAATTTGTGTGCGTGTGCGGACTGGTAAAAGAGACCAGCGACATTATTACCTATGGGTGTTGATTTCTATTTTTGTGTGCATAGGCGATTTTAAAAATGTTTTATGTTTAACTGACAAGCAATGGTGGAAGGTTTTCACAAGGACAAAGAAACCAAAATGTACCACTTCCACACAGAATGAGATGATAAACCTTTTTTGTTTTACTCCATCTCAGCCATGGCATGTCGGCTCAGTTTTGCCGGTCTCCGTGCGGAGTGAAACGTAACGTAATCATAACGCATCTAACGTAGATGCGTTATGATTATAATCATCTGCCCGTTGTGAGATAATTCCAACCTGCAATAAAAAAAAGTCTGGTGCTTGTGTGTCTCACCGAGCATTACATGACATTACTGACACCCGGTGTCCAATACAGGATACTACGGATCATTTCAACGTCTTTGAATGCGTCTTCTTACCGCCTTGTATATGTATTTTATTTCATTTATGGTAATGGTAATGGTAATGGTTTAATTTCATTTGAACAAGCATCAGATTCCAATTGAGTGCATCCCATAATCAGTTCCCAGTTCCACATGTCCAAAAGGAGTAGGAAGAAGCAAAGCTTATTAAATCCTACCCCTCCATCTGGTACTTTTACAATCACTAACTCTTACATTTGTTCACTTCCTGCTTTCCATAATACAGTTTAAGTTTTTTTTTGTTTTTTTTTTGTTTTTTTTTATAATGTACCTCATACCGAAGTACTGGGTGATATGAGCATCCAATGCCATAATGGGTACCATAGTAAGTGTCAATATAGTGATATATATAGCACATCATGACTGGTTCAAGACTCTTCATCCTTGGATTTAGCAAACATCAACTGCTTGTATTGTTTCTTGAATTGGCTCATCGTTGTGCATTATTTGAGGGTCTTACTCAATTTATGCTTTATTTATGGGGCGAAAATAATTCATCAATCCCGGAATGGACTAAAGTCCAGATTTCCCGTCTCATGTTGTCTATCCCCTTTCATCCGTTTCATTTGTCCTGGATGAGAAATGGTCATTTGTGACAGATCCAGCATGCTAATGGTAGATGGCAGGAAACAAAAGTGTCCATGCCAACACACATGCACACACGCCGGTGTGTACAAACATGGACATCCATCTGGAAATACACACGCTGAGATGCTCTCCTATGCGCACACAACGCTGCGAGTCTTTCCCAGCCAGACACACACGGACGCACGTCAGTGCATTGCAACACAACGTGTGTACACATGTATTCACGTAACACTCTGTACGCTCCCCGCTGCATCGCCCCTGGTGCTGGTTCCCTCTCCTCCTCCTCCTCCTCCTCCTCCTTCGCCCTCCTCCCCCACCTCCTCCGTCTCCCAGTACATCTGGCACGCTCAGCTGCCGAGGAGCGCCATAATTATCCCGCCGGAGACGCACACTCGCGCGAAACGTACACACACATTGTGACGAAAGCTCATGCACACTTGTCTTCGGCGATCCGCGCTGCTCCCTGCTGCTCCTCGTCACTACCGGGGCTTCATTAGAGTGTGTGTGAGTGTGTGTTGATGCATGGTGCTTTTGGATGCCATCCAGATGTTTTTCTTTATAGTTGAGGAGTGTCCTAGATGCGACTGCCCGCACACTTTTAGGAAGCGTGCTGGTCCTGCGTAGAATTCCTTTTTGGCCGTGGGTTTGGGTCAAAAACCTCAACGAATCTCAAAATCTGATCTTCATTACGCGGGATCACAGCAGGGACACGAGACACGAGACACGGACGCCGCTTTTAGCATAGCAAGCTACAGAGCTAACTAGTTTGTATTCATGCTGAACTTCACAATGGATTTGAAACAGTATGTTAGCAACGTTATGTTGGACTCCGCATCCATGGCGGACTTCCTGTGGAAGTAAAGGTCATGGAATGTAAGACAATGGAACATCACTGACACCGAAATACGCCATATGACTTGTTTTTGGACTAATAATAATATGAAATCATTCATTTCCAAAAACCTTCCATGATTTAACATTATTTTAATTATGAAATCGAACTCACTGACACGAACCAAGGAGTGAACCTTACCTCCGACAGGGCGCTCTAGGCTTGTGGCAACTGCATGCTGCTTCTCTACTCCAGAGATCGGGAGCTCGGTGAACTTGTTGACCGCTAACTTGCTTGTTGGACTCTTGGCTTGCTATGTTCATTTAATTTAGCCTATTCAGCCTCCCAGGTATGTTCTTTATGCTTTCGCGTATAACATTTTTTTTGTCTGATGTGTCTTACACTAGAAAATACGGTATTTTCATTAGATTTAAAATGCATTTCTGCCATAACAATGATTGAAAATCGAGTAGAAGTCGACCTCCAAGGGTTGGCTGACCCACGTTGACTTAGCACAGGCCAAAATAACCTTAGCTCGACATTATATGTGATAATAATAAATGAGTTAGTGCATTGGATGTGAATGAAAGAACATGCGATCCACTTAGACGTGTTGTCGACGTTTACGGGGGTCGACTTAAACAGGGGTCTCTTTTGACTTTTCCAAAGGTTCAGCTTTTGCCAGGAAAATTTAGCAAGATAAGGCCAAGCAAGAGCTTCCTTTTAGCTTCTTTGCCACAGAGAATTACTCCCATGGTATGTTTGGCTGCATGGAGTACAGCAACATGTACTACACACCACATACTGTACATACACGAGCAGTGGTTTCATTTTTTCAGAGGTCTTAAATATTGCTCTTCAGATTGGAGATTTGCCACTCAGCCGCCCAAACGAGCCCCATCATAGATGGGAGCGCTTAATTGATACCCCCTCACTGCCACCATGTTGAAGGCAAGCGGCAGCGTTTCCCTAATTATAGCTAGCCGTGTACCGCGCCTTCATAGTATGATTGGTTTTCAGGTCCGTGTGGGGGTGTGAGGCTCTGTCAGGCTCTCATCCACCCTGCTGCCGTGGCTCACTATACTGTCGCATGTTTGACTCCCAAAGCCATTATGTGTCAGACTTACCGCGGTGCCAAATTCAACTGGGCTTTGTGAAAGGTGACCGGGAACACCTACCATTTTTTCAAACGCTTGTTCATGCTTTTAGTACCGCGGGAAGCAAACACAAAGCAGCAGTCACATGAGTGGGTGCCTGATCATTGAAGCGACTGAAACCTTTAAGACCTGCTGTATGCATTTTTTACTGCAATTGGAATAGTTGAATAGTTGAGCCTTTGTCTATTATACAGTCGTACCGTTGGGGTGGATTCATTCATTCATTTTCTAACGCTTATCCTCACCAGGGTCGCAGGGGTGCTGGAGCCTATCCCAGCTCTCTTAGTGCAAGAGGCGGGGTACACCCCGGACTGGTGCCCAATCCCAGGGCACATATAGACAAACAACCATTCACACTCACATTCATACCTATGGACAATTTGGAGTGGCTAATTAACCTAGCATGTTTTTGGAATGGGGGAGGAAACCGGAGTACCCGGAGAAAACCCACGCATGCAGAGATGGCCGGGGGCGGAATTGAACTCGGGTCTCCTAGCTGTGAGGCCTGCGTGCTAGCCACTTGTCCACCGTGCAGCTTGGTCTTGATTTGTTTGTGAAAATTGAAATGTACAAAAACCAAAGCAATTTTTTTCAAAGTAAATATGAATCGGTTCAAAAAAATATTGGTGGGGTTGTCCATGTTGGGGAGCAGTATCAATATCAACTTGCCTTACTGTGTAAGTAAACAATAATAATAATAATAATAATAATAATAATAATAATTTATAATGAATACTAATTTATAATATAATAATAATAAAATAATAATTTAATAAAGGAAGTCAATAATAATAATAATAATAATAATAATAATAATAATAATAATAATAATATAAGAAGAAGAAGAATTTACAATATAATAATCATAATAATAATATTTTTTAATTTATAATAATAATAATTTCATAAAGGAAGTAAATAATACAAATTTATAATATAATAATAATAATAATTTTATAAAGGAAATAATGTACAAAGGATATAATGAACACAAATGGTAGCTTTGTAGATTGGTAGATTGGTGTTTGTCTCCATTGGAAGATTGAATAAAACCTGATGATATGTACACAAAAATAAACGTATGTAAACAGTTCCTCATCATTGTTCATCGTGTGGTGGCGTGCTGGTCTATGCTGGTCTATGCTGGTCTATGCTGGTCTATGCTGGTCTATGCTGGTCTATCCATCAGCGTGTCTGCGTAAAGAGTGTTTGAGCTCTGATTTCCTGACTAAAGTTTGAACAAATGGCTGTTGGATCAATAGCTTCCCACCAGCGATATTTGGTATCATTGCATGTCCTCCTCATTACCGCGGCAGGCTGCCGTCTCCATGGACCTGAATTATTCATAACACCAAACCATCACAAATATGTACACACAGCTACACGCAAATACACACGTACACAATCCGAGTAGAAACACCCCATGTTGTTTTTACAGTCAAACTCCTAGTCGCTGCCCTCTCAAGCCGACACGATAAATCAACGATACAATATTGTTGGAGACCTTGTCGCCTAATAAGTGTAATTGTATAATAATTATAACACTGAAGCAGCAAAGATTTGTGTCATTCTCCGAACTTTTGGCCAACAAAACTTTAGTATGCCGCTCACGAGGTGTCAATACCGTTAATGTAATGCTGAAGGATCAAACTTGATTGCCAGGAATGACCTCACAACAGGCACAATAATCCTTTACTCACCACCAGACTTCATGGAAAAGACATCCCTCGGGTGGCGGCCTTTTTAGGGGATTTCCATTGATCTTTCAAGGCACATTGAATATTGTGTTCTGCATAAACAAAGATTAGACTCCCGTCTTTCATCACATGGTTTCTACCTGACACAAATAGAAATTAAATTAAATTAAATTAAATTAAATTAAATTACATTACATTACATTACATTACATTACATTACATTACATTAAATTACATTAAATTACATTAAATTACATTAAAAATACTTAATTTATATTAGGAAAGCAGGAAGTGAACAAATGTAACAGTTAGTGATTGTACAAGTACCAGATGGAGGGGTAGGATTTAATAAGCTTTGCTTCTTCCTACTCCTTTTGGACATGTGGAACTGGGAACTGATTATGGGATGCACTCAATTGGAATCTGATGCATGTTCAAATGAAATAAAACCATTACCATTACCATTACCATTTATTTGAACAACTTCTACTTCTAATCAGACGTGTTAATATTGTAGACTTGATCAAGCGCTGCTCCCGCTGCGTGTTTTTGCTGCGGCCCAAAGTACTACCTGTACTACATCAACTCCATGCTGCCGCAGGTGTTGCTATGATTACTCTTGTAAGTCAGGCTGAGCGATGCTACTATAATTCATCTGCTGTTGCTGGTCAAGTAATGACGAGCAAGTGCCTGTTTAGTATGTGACCCAGCGTTCGAGCCTGACGCTGCAGCTGAATCCAGATGAGATGGCCATGTGTTTGTGTGTGTTTGTAGGCGGGGCAGCGTGCCCCGAGGCGCTTGGTCCTTAGTGTTTGGCTAAGGGGGTGCAGAGCGACCCTCATCCTCGCCCTGATCAATGCGGTGCGTGGGTGTGCGGAGACGTGCATGTATCTCGTTAGCACCAAGCCGGAGAGAGTCCAGGGACCCATGCTTTCCTTGCCAAGGGATACGCTTAGGTCCCGGCACCTGGACCAATCACATGCGTACATATTAACACACATACGTATGCGCACACTGGCCCTTTCTCTCATCATTTCATTTGCTGTGTGTCCCCCCCCCCACCCCAACACACACACACCATGCATACAGATTCCACAGCAGTCCCAGTGTGCTGCAGTAAAACTGAACTTCAAGTACAGGCCAGGAAGTACTTATTGACGACTGCAGGGCTTCCGTTTGGTTTTACTTTGTAAGAAAACGTTTAAATCACATCCAAAATTATTGGAGATGAAAAAGTATTGTTGCTGTTTGTGGATGGTTACATGTTGTTTGGACATTCCAGATATTAATGTAATACCAGTATACCAGTATAATAACAGTATACCTTATACTGGGGGTGTGTGTGTGTGTTTGCGCTTACATGTGTGTTTAAATCAGACATCATTCAAAGGTGCAAGAGTGTGAAAGTGGCCTGTCTCATTACCAAGGACACATTTAATTACAACAGCAGGTGGTGTGTGTGTGTGTGTGTGTGTGTGTGTGTGTGTGTGTGATTCTGAATGATGTGTGTGTGTGTTGCTGAATACAGCGGATCCCCGTACATTCACGATTCAGCGTCACAGCCTCTGCAGATTTGCTAAGTAATCATTTGTATATGTATTGGTTGCACGGTGATCAAGTGGTTAGCACGCAGGCCACACAGCTAGGAGACCCGAGTTCAATTCCACCCTCGGCTATCTCTGTGTGGAGTTTGCGTGTTCTCCCCGTGCATGCGTGGGTTTTCTCCGGGTACTCCGGTTTCCTCCCACATTCCAAAAACATGCTAGGTTAATTAGCCACTCCAAATTGTCCATAGGTATGAATGTGAGTGTGAATGGTTGTTTGTCTATATGTGCCCTGGGATTGGCCGGCCACCAGTATTCTCGCCCGAAGACAGCTGGGACTCTTGTTAGGATAAGCGGTAGAAAAGGTGTGTAATAGTACAATAGTACTACTAATAGTACAATAATACTACAATAACACATGCCTGTTCATTGATCCAGTACCTGTAGACCTGAAATCAGGGGATAGTGTAATATGACTTAGTGGATGGTTATATGCTTAAGTAAAGCCTGGTTATATAATACTAACAAATACCGCGTACAATAGTGTACAATGTGCATACTAGGTACTGTAAGAACAAATACAAGAACCAAACAAATTGATCTCACACGTGTTTCATTCACCTTATTTAGAGTCCTGTCAATATCCTGTCAAGGTTTCTAAATAAACCTTTATTTAACTCCTTCAATCACAGCCATTTTTTAACAGATAATCCCTCCAGTAGCGGCCGTGTCGACTATTTTATTGATCTTTCAAGGCTCGTAGAATACTGTGAGTTTATACCGGCTATATAAACATGGAACCTAACAAAAGAAAGATTAGACTCCTGTCCTTCATCAGGGAAAAAAAACATCGTTTCTACCTTTTTCCGTTCTTTAATCGTCAGCAGTAGAACATAGGTAAGTTTCAGGAAAATATCAGCTCCCAACTAGAAAAGGGAGAAAACCAGCATATGTTTCACTTTGACATAAATATTATAAATACACACAAGGTTCAAATACAGTTCAAATATCTAAACAACAAATAACACATAAACAATGTAAACGATATAAAAAGCCTGGTTATATAACAATAACAATAACAAACACCACGTACAATAGTGTACAATGTGCATAGGTACTGTAAGTTTTGAACAAATTGATCTCACACGTGTTTTGAAGCATTTCCAAGCCTTTTCCATCCATCACTCAAAGGCTCCATCTCCTCCCATTTCTCCCTCTCCCTCCTTTTCCGTCTGCAGGAGAATCTAGAAATGGGGTGGGGTTAGGAATTGGCAGGAATTGTCTAACCACTGAAACCATGGACACCAACAGGGACGCATGCACGCACACAACGATATAGACCGTAACGTACACACATGGCGGTCCCTGCAGCCAGAGCCGAGGGACCGAGTGTGCGGAGAGCAGCTGTAAGGCCAGCGGACTCTTACTGTACTTCTTTGTTCGGCTCTGGCTCTGCTCCACTGCTCCACTGCTCCTCTCCTGCTCTCTTTGTTTCTTCCTTCGCTCGCTCTCCTTCGCTGCTGTGGTTGACTCACGCTTACAGGTTTTTTTTCCGCTTGAAGAGAAGTAATAGTGAACATGTTCCCTGCACACACACGGTCATGTCGTATTCTTCTCACTGGACGGCATTCCCTCTTTCTTGCAGAAATGGCCTCTGATATACAGCATGTAGTCAATTAGTAAAAGGCATTAATCAGCCATTAATTGATTGTTAAGGATATTGTATGTCTGGAGAAATTCCACAGAGTTTTGTCTAACGGGCATATACCAGTAATTTGACCCCCGCGGTTGCCTTTGCAGGCCATTCTACCCTATATTATATATATTATATGAAATATTTTCTCAGGCTACTCTGGAAGGTTAAACCAGACCTGCTTGTAACAGCGCACAGAATCCACGACCCCCTTTCTAGCATTCGATAAGAACACTGCACTTTTTTACTGCACGTATGGGAAAGACTTATACTTCCTGTAAAATACTTCCTGTTTCTTGAACGATGAGCCAATTCAAGAAACCAGATGGAGGGGTAGGATTTAATAAGATTTGCTTCTTCCTACTCCTTTTGGACATGTGGAACTGGGAACTGATTATGGGATGCACTCAATTGGAATCTGATGCATGTTCAAATGAAATAAAACCATTACCATTACCATTACCATTACCATTACCATTACTTTTATGGACAGAATGCAGCAAAGGCGTTGGGGGGTTTTGGTTTGGTGGCTGCCTGATTGGGTCGCTTGCTTGAGGAGGCTGGGTTCAAAGGTCCAAAACAAAACATTAAATTAAATTAAATTGGAAAAAAAAAATTAAAAAAAAAAAAGTAAAAATCAAAATTAAACAAAAAAAACGTAAACTATAATAGGAAAGCAGGAAGTGAACAAATGTAACAGTTAATGATTGTAAAAGTACCAGATGGAGGGGTAGGATTTAATAAGCTTTGCTTCTTCCGACTCCTTTTGGACATGTGGAACTGGGAACTGATTATGGGATGCACTCAATTGGAATCTGATGCATGTTCAAATGAAATAAAACCATTACCATTACCATTACCATTACCATTAAAGTCACCTGACAAAGTCACCAAAAAGCACCAACAAGGCTCCATTTCCCTATAATCTGACATGCATATGAACCTAGCTACAGCAACATTGTTATTACGATTAGCATTGTCACGCCGATAGGAACATTTCGGGCGTATTGGCATTCACTCTCACTGACGTGCCGTCTGCAACCACATCTGATTCCATGGTGGGCCCCCGTCCGTCTCCGCACTTGCCCAGTCCGGCGCGTGTATCGTTTGAAACGCGCGTTGTGCAGGTTATAAAATTGAGTAGCTTCCGAAGCACTAAACAGTATTAACTAGAGCACGAGACAACCAATATCAAGCTACTCTTTTGTCTGCTTGTCACTCTTCTACCTTCCAGCTTGGCCGTCTACCGCGTGCAGCCATGTTAGCGTGTAACGCTTCCACCCCTCGGGCTCCCTTCCCTTCCCGGGTTAAGTCACATATGGGTGCTGCATGGGTATTTGTGTTGTGTCAGAGCGTGTGAGTGCGTCATGCCAGTTTGTGAAGTAAGGGGATGAAAGGAAGGATCTTTGGTCGCCACAGTGATCAGGCTAATTACAGCAGCTTAAGTGCTTCGCCCATGGTTATCACACACTGTCACAATACTCCGCTGAGCACTTGAGCTTGTGTGTGTTCACTTTTAAAGCGCATGAAAGCTTGCTTTTAAGCCGCTCAGCTGTAGCGCGGTGCTACTCGACTGTAATGCACAGGCACATTTGTGGATAATTAGATTGTAATCTGCCGTCTTTCCTTATTGTCATGCGTAATATTGCGCACAATGCTGTGACAATATGTGCTGCTTTGCCACTTGTTTTTAATTAGGCGTGTTAAAACAGGAATGGAGTAAGGTTGGTCTTGTAGTGGGGGCCTTCTGCTTCATCACCATATATTTTCCTAACTGGGCAAGCATGTCACTTACTCAAACCGGCGATTGTATTGCTTTCATTCACCTTATTTAGGGTCCTGTCGATATTCTGTCAGGGTTCCTAAATAAACCTTTATTTAACTCCTTCAATCACAGACATTTCTTAACAGATAATCCCTCCATGTAGACCATTTTATTGATCTTTCAAGGCTCGGAGTTTATACCGGCCGTGTAAACATGGAACCTAACAAAAGAAAGATTAGACTCCTGTCCTTCATCAGGAAAAAATCGTTTGTTTCTACCTTTTTCCGTTCTTTAGTCGTCAGCAGTGGAGCATAGGTAAGTTTCAGGAAAATATCAACTCCCAACTAAAAAAGGGAGAAAACCAGCATATCTTTCACTTTGACATAAATATTATAAATACGCACAAGGTTCAAATACAGTTGAAATATCTAAACAACAAATAACACATAATGTAAACAATGTGAAAGTAATTATTTATTTAAAGTATAACACCAGCAATTATTTATAAATTACACATTCTGAACTGAACGACTTGTGCGTGTTGTGTTAAAATGTCCCCTAAATGCACCTCCCCTCCCCACCCCCCGCCCCGTGGTTGTTTTTAGGATTTAAAGTGCTCTGAATGAAATGCATTAGTGGAGAGTTGCATCATCACCTCGTGCAAAAAATCAAAAATCAAATGAAAGATGTATAAATACGTTGCTGGGATTATCAGAAGTCCTAAAGTCCTAAAGAACATACATATGCGTGTTTACATTGGGAACATTAGCGACCGATATTAGCATAAAAATGACAATGAGATAGCAGATCATATCGGTTTATATGCCGACATTGATGTTTGGGGGGGTGGGGGGGTGTAATGTTGCTGGTTGTATTAATCCATAGGTTCCTACTGTGCACTTGACTTTGTCACGATCTCGCCCAAACGCAGCTGGGATAGGCTCCAGCATACCCCAGATAGCTGACCATGATAGCTGGTCATGGCTTACAGTATGTGTGCAGTATGAGTGTAAACTCTGCTGTGAGTAGGTCATTAATTACTCTGGGATGTGTGTGTGTGTGTGTGTGTGTGTGTGTGTGTGTGTACCTGTGTAACCAAGGTTTTGTGAAGCCCTAATGGGGTACGCCGTGTGCGTTTATGTGCTCCCAGGCTGCTGTTTATCGCTTAGCGAGCTGGAACTAATTTACTAATTGAGTTTTGTGATGGAATGGAGTGACGGGAGGGGAAAAAAACACAAAAGAATTCAGCACCAGTCTTGGTTGATTCCTTAAAATAAAAGAAAGAAAAAGATGGCGGGCATTCGCACGCGGTTGTTGCGTGTCGTGGCACGACTTGGCATCCTCCGGAGTCGTTGTGTGGCTAACAGGCGGTTATGACGCCTGCTGCCGTATTATAAAGACGGCTGTCACACAACAGAAGTCATTCCAGCAAGATGGGAAGTGGAGTCATATGGTGTTCAATGCCAGGTTATGATTTTCACACTTCTTCAACATTTTATACCTAATTTTTCCCATGTAGTCAATGATGAGCTCCCGACTCCTTTGGAATACTTAACTCTTATGCATGATGTTGTGTGATGAAAGTCAAGCAGGATAACAAAGGCTGATACCACAAAGTCGGTGAAATCCTGAGCAGAAGAGCAAACGAGATGATAGGAAGGAAGGTGGAATAAAAGTGGAGGTTGCAGGGAAGAAGGAGACACTGTGGGAGTTGAGTTAGAGGAGGTGAGCGAGGGGCGGGGCTGTTGAGGGAGGTGATGGGGAGGCGGGGGGGTCTTGGCTGGAGTAAAGAGAGTCATGTCAGTACCAGCTGCTTCTCTCTCCATATTTCCCAGCATCCCTGAGGGCCGTTGACCCACAGATTTCCAACAAAGTTGACTTTAAACATGGCAGAGCAGAGAGGCATGGGATGTTCCCACAGAATGGTACTTACCTTTTCAAGCATGCAGTATCGCGTGTACGCAGTATATACTTCTAACGGCCAACAAGGTTAGCATCTGGGTCATCAACACAACAGTGGAACCTTCATGGTCGAACGCAATGTCCAACTTCTAGATTCCGATTCTATACGCTTGTCCACAGAACACAAGAAGGACATTCTTTCTATGTTTTCACCTTCTTAAAATACGACAAACCGCTTCTTCTCCTCCCAGGTACGCTTGTAACAGCGCATGGAATCCACGACCCCTCTGGAATAATGTATTAGCTTTTCAATCAGCCATTGGTGGCCATACGGTTAGCATGTTGGCCGCACTGGGTCGGAATCTCCGGTTGGGAATCTCTGTGGGTTTTCTCCGGTTTTTAACTCAAATTAACTCCATTTTTATCTGAATTTTCATTCAAACCAACACCAGTAACTTTTCATCGAAATCGATTATTTTTTTCAATTTTACTTTGTTGGTCGAGTCGGTCGAGTTTGATTCCACCCTCTGCCATCTCTGTGTGGAGTTTGCATGTGCTCCCCGTGCATGCTCCAGCCCCCCCCCCACCACCCTCGTGAGGATAACAATGAGTTTGTGCCCATCTGGATCTAAGAACAACCCAAACAATGTTGGGTTTGACAAACCTAACCTGGACCTAACGTGGGGGGGCATGGGGGGGTCATCTCCCAACCAGGTTTGATCCTCCGCCCTCTCCCATGATCATGTCGAAATACCCCGCCAATTCCTCCTGATGCTACGTCATCGGTAGGTAAATGCAGTAACGGCATCAAAGCGCCGTGGGTACCTTAAAGGTAGAAAAGTCCAAGAAGTGCAGACCAAGGGGCTGGCTCCAAGGGGTCTACTAGCCCCCAAAAGCTGGTACTACATTCAACCATACGAAATGGCTCCATCGTTTATGGAATCACAGATGGATTTGCCGCAAGCTTGAATGCGCTTTTTCCAGATGCCGGAATGATTTGCCGTAGTATGGCTGCTATAAACATTGTATTGGAACATTGGAACACTGTAAACTAGTATATCCGCGGTTATTGTAAGAACTGCATCCCGAATTATCCGCCATTGGAACGCCACATTCAAAGTCTCCTGGGTGACACAATGATTTTCATTACATTTTCTCTCATCTTCCCCCCCTGCATAGCGCACCACAGACGCCCCCACAGCAGCCCCTCCCACCCCCACCCCCACGCCCCCTCTCAGCGGTCCTTCTGCTCTGCTCGTCTCTCCTCCCTCCATCCCTCCATCCCACCGAGGGAGAGCAAATCCCTCTTTTCCTAGGTAGGAGTGGTGTGGCTTAGATCTCAGCCCCCCCGCATCATCCCTTCATCAGACCCCCCCATCGTTTTCCTCCATGTATTCTCATGTTAAATTATGTTTTTAGACCTCACTCTTTCCCACCCCTTTCCCTTTTTACACGGCTTCCTCTTGACTTCGGCACCACGATGACATCGAATTCTTGCATGGAGCAACCGGGTGCACTTGTACCGTCTAATGAGGTCCATTTGGAACAAATCCATCAATCATGTCTGATCATAACTCTTGATGTTAGCTGGTGTCTCTGCTTTGTTGGACACCCCATAAAACCCCCTCCTGACCTCAACCCTTCGCGGTACGGACTAGCTTGTAGCGTTTTTAGGGACTTTTATGTTTACCTCTCCTACTCCTACTCCACCACTAAAAACTGTTTGTCTGACATATTATCTGACATTGTGCCTAAAATCACCCTAAAATTTACGCAATTTGGCTCGAGCCGTTACATTCCAGTGGATTCCAATAGTTTGTGACATTTGGTTCCACTTGGTGGACACTTTGCGCCGATTGCTTGACGGAGATTTTAAACATTTAGAAATGTTCTTGCCGCCAAACTAAATTTTTGCATTTGTTACGGGCCCCCACGAGCAAGTTGGGAGGCAGTTTGTGCCACTGCACGCCACTAGGCACCTTATCGACGACACTAGGGGCCACAGCAAATTACATTACCAACTGGCACCAACTGGCACCGGCCCAGTGGAGTCGTAGCATCATTGGCGCAACTTGGCTCGAGCCGTTACATTCCAGTGGATTCCAATAAGCGATAGTTTGTGACATTTGGTTCCACTTGGTGGACACTTTGCGCCGATGCAAGACGAAGATTTTAAACATTTAGAAATTTTCTTGCCGCCAAAAGAAATTTTTGCCGTTGGAGGCAGTTTGAGCCACTGCATGCCACTAGGCACCTTATTGGCGACACGAGGCGCCACAGCAAATTGCATTGGCGCCAACTGGCACCAACCGGCGCCGGCCCAGTGGACTCTTAACTTACTTTTAGCATAACTACCCCTTTTTTGCTGACAAAGTAAAGTTGTTTTCCCTTCTTCCAGCCCCCTTCCTGTGTCTTTTCCATTCTTCTTCTGCAAAACACAGATCAACCGTCATGTCTATTCCTCCACCTCCTCACTTGTTATGCCCCCCCCCCCCCCCAGCAGTGCTTTATCTCCACTGCCTACATCATTCCAGTTAATCCCTTTTTTGTTTTAAGTGAGCGAAGCGTTCGACCAGTCATTAGGATGCATTTTCTCTGTTCTTTTGCTCCGTCTTTACATTCTTTTTTTTTTTGCCGTTCTCTGTCTCTGTGGCCCTGTTACCATCCTCTGTTAAAGGGACGCCGCATACCAGATGACAGCCTCAGTCGAGGGGAGGGCTGTTCAAATGAAAGGGAATACGAAGGAGACACGGCTGAAAGAGAGAGCAGGGATCTAATAGCGATAGTCATCTAATGCTGTTATGTATCGCGTATAAAAGTAAGACGTGCACAGCATCGACGTATTAGCACCAGATCAATACAAACCGTTCAACATCAGGACCAGCTTGGAGTTTCGTTTACTGTTTTTACAGATCTTACCATCGTGCGTTCAGGAACAAATATGAGGTGAAAGATGAACGGGAAAAATACAGTATCGTGTAAGAATGCGACTGTGGTGCGTTCAAGAACCGTTGAACAAAGTGAGAAGGGTCGCCGCTCTCCGAAAAACAATGAAAATTAGCTTACTCTGTTTTATATTTTGGAATAAAATAATAGCCCTTACGGTCGAGTGGTTAGCGTGCAGACCTCACAACTAGGAGACCAGGGTTCAATTCCACCCTCGGCCATCTCTGTGTGGAGTTTGCATGTTCTCCCCGTGCATGCGTGGGTTTTCTCCGGGTACTCCGGTTTCCTCCCACATTCCAAAAACATGCTAGGTTAATTGGCCACTCCAAATTGTCCATAGGTATGAATGTGAGTGTGAATGGTTGTTTGTCTATATGTGCCCTGGGATTGGCTGGCCACCAGTCCGAAGACAGCTGGGATAGGCTCCAGCACCCCCCGCGACCCTCTTGAGGATAAGCGGTAGAAAATGAATGAATGAATAATAGCCCTTATTTTCCGAATGGGTATGCGTGAACATAAAATGTTATGTCGATATTAACATTTTTTAACGTTTCTTAGACCGTTAAGAGAGAGCGAGTGCGTACAGGAAGTGAGGTCGGAGGTTCAGCTTTGCGTTGTAGACGACGGCCACAACAGCCCATATTTTTAGGGTTATTAAAATAATTCATAACATTAACAGCCTCTTTAAATACGTCTTATTTTTCAGTTCATTTATTCATTTTTATGCTTGAAAATGTGTCATTTTGGCAAAAAAAATTGGACAAATATTAAGCCGTATTCAAGCTTGAAACGCTTTTGTTATTAATGAATATATTTTTGAAGAAGCGTGAGAGCGTAGCTGTGAAATTTGAACAAAGTGTTTTGTCAGATATATTATCGCCTGTCGTCTGATCCGCGTGCCGCAGATCACAAGCTAATAACTAATCATTTGGACAATATGATTGGTGCATGTCTGGAAACAGCTGATGTTTCCTGGGGTGATTAAACAACGTTCCCTCAACCCTTCATCATCTTTGGACCACCCATTTATCTCTCTCTATCTCGCTCTCTCTCGACCCTCTTTTGTTTTTTTCCCTGCTTCCTCCCCTCCTTTTACCTCGCTAATCATCATTCTATGGCTCCCTCCCTCAGCTGCACAACATTAGGAGATGAATGCATTAATAAAGCCCACACACGGACACAAGCACACGCCAGTGCTGACAGATTGGCCTGGTCGTTTGCTGTCATTAAGCGGAGAACACCAGCCCTCCATCATTAGCTGTGTGAGTTATGGACGTCACTCATAGCTGGTGGCTGCCGTCTTCATGTCCGTGAATGCTACGAATATTTCTCTCCTATCTTTGGAACCTGATTCATAGGTGGCTCCAGACGTAGAAGAACAATCAGAGCGTTGGTGGTTTGATCCTCACACCCACCACTCGGCACTGCCGTTGTGTCCCTGAGCAAGGCACCTGTGCTGGATGTGAACGAATGCCACATTTCCGTCAGGCTACTGTGGCTACGGATGTAGTTTACCACCACCATAGGAGCATATTTATTCCACCTCCATCATTTGTGTAAGAAACATGCTGAGGTCTTCGATGGCCAACTTGAAGAGCCGACGTCCGTCAGCCGTGAGGACAAAGCTGCGTGCACACTGCTGTGTGTGCACGTGCACGCTCGCGTGCAGGAGGAACGTGGGCCCGTGTGGGGGAATACAGAGGGTAAGAGGAGCTCAATGAGAATTTCATTTTTGACAGCTGATTAAGGAGAGGCGTGAGGAGTAGGGAGCTCTGACAGGATGTCTCCATGGGCAGCATGGGAGGTGAGAACAGGAGAGGGCTGGGGGTTTGCGGGGGAGGCGGGGGTGAGGGAAGAGGGAGTCGGACGCAGCAGTGGTATTGGTGGGAGGGAGATTGAGATGAGGAGTGAGGAAATTGACATCTTCAGAGGAATATTTCCTCTGATTAGCGGTTGAGAAAGAAGGCTTAGGAAAAACAAGCGGCTCAGTTTGGAAAAGTGACCGCTTGTGATGAGGCAGGGAAAGGAGAGGAAGAGAGATAGAAAGGTGGGCATGCATCCTGCTGCTTATCCTTGAACACTCTTAGGAGGTCTCTCCTTCCATCTCCCACCATGTCGCCATCACACACACACACAATGCCCCAGCTAGCACACGAGGGTGCTGTTGCAATTAAACCGGCACAGCATGGAACCCGGATTGAAGGGGGGAACGGGAGGGGAGGGAGCATGGACGCCATGCTGCATGAACACTACCCCTGGAACGGAGGAGGCGGGAATAGAATAGAATGCTAATGCTAATGCTAATGGTTTTATTTCATTTGAACATGCATCAGATTCCAATTGAGTGCATCCCATAATCAGTTCCCAGTTCCACATGTCCAAAAGGAGTAGGAAGAAGCAAAGCTTATTAAATCCTACCCCTCCATCTGGTACTTTTACAATCACTAACTGTTACATTTGTTCACTTCCTGCTTTCATAATATAATTTAAGTATTTTTTTAATTTAAAAAAAAGTAATTTTAATTTTTTTAATTAAAAAAAGTAATTTTAATTTATTTTAATTTAATTTAATTTTTTTTTTTTTTTTGTCCAGTACCAAAGTATGTTCCGGCCCGGATCCCCCAACGGTTTGTGGAATTTTTTCAACCAGATTTTCTTACGCACTATTTCCGGGCTGCTAGAAACACTCGGTAACTATAATGGAATTATTTGGAATTATTTCACTATTTTCAAATACTGTAACATGACATTTCACACACGACGGGCATGTCGTCCCCAAAAAAAGCTCCATGGTATCGAACAGAGCTGCGTCACTCAGCCATTATCTGAGGTGACGCAGCGCCATCCCCCTGCCTGCTGTGATTGGTTCGTTAATTAGCTCAAACAAGAGGCTACAGGAAGGCAGCGCACTGATTGGATATCTTATGAGCGTAAATGAGCTCAATTAAGTCCTTGGAAGGGTGCGCCGCCTTCCTTTCCTGGGGCTTCGGGTCGTCTGCCTGTGCGCTCTTTGTGCGGTACGGTAGACATAGATGGGGGGGGGGTTACAGGAAACAATTAGGGTGCCTTGTCATCATCAAATGATATTTATTCCAGCTTCATTCCAAGCATGAAGCCCGTAGACACTGCAGATATGCGCATTTCATATCTCACTGTACTGTAGTGTCTTGTAGGGACTTGCTGCTACTCGACTACCCAGCATGCCTTGCGGTCCGTTTGTAACAAGTTAGTTTGTTGCTGTTGTGTTGTGAGTTAATTTATCTGCTAAGTGTTGTTTGTTTTTTTGGTTCATACCGTTTGTCTGTTAGCACCGTCTACTTCTCGGCTATCGTGCCGACGCTGTCGTCATAACGACACGCCATTCAGACAGTCCTATTATAATGATACATATTATTACAATCCCTATTTTGGTTTTTGTGGCGGGCGTGGACGGGGTGTCCAGGTGTGACGGAGTCTGTTGTGGTTGAAAACACACATCTGGAACAGGCACGTGTCTTTGCATCCAGATGTGATGGAGCGTGATGCAAAGCACACATTAAAAACATACTTTGGCTTTAAGAGGTGTGTGTATCCGTTCCGTGTGTCCAGACCACAGATGCGTCCGTCAGGTTTGTTTGGATAAAAGTCGACAGATGTTATTTTGATCCGGATGAAGGTGGAGCCTGATAAAGGACAAAGGGAGTACAAGAATCAAATAATGACACACATGCACGCCCAGACGCACGTGCCGTACCTCCGCTATGAAGTCAGCCATGAGAAAATGTTTGGTCAAGCATGGTTGGCTGGAGAAGCAATTAGCAAAAGCTACATGCGTCTGGGTGGCTAGACAGTGTTTCTCCAGCTGTTGCGTTCCTACAAATGAGCCCATTATTTTCAGGTGCTTGTATGCTTGCGCTCCAGTTAATGCAAACAAGTGTTGCTACGGGCTTGGCATGAGGCTGTTCCGTCCAATGTGCCTTTATTGTCTGCATCAGGCGCACAGATGTTGCGCTTTCCAATAACCAAATGACCTGGTTGCACATTCTGTCATGTTTGTGTTTCCCGTACACTTGTTTATTTGTGGCGGCCCGCCACAAATGCATTTGTACTGCCGCTGATTGATTCAACGCTACCTTTTTTCAAAGTGCCCGCAAGGCATGCCAGATGCTGGATCCCACAGTGGCAATGCCGGGTTTGTCTGTTTCCCGTACACTGGTTTATTTGTTGCGGCCCGCCACAAATGCATTTGTACTGCCGCCGATTGATTCGACGCTACCTTTTTTCAAAGTGCCCGCAAGGCATGCTGGATCCCACAGTGGCAATGCTGGGTTTGTCTGTTTCCCGTACACTGGTTTATTTGTGGCGGCCCGCCACAAATGCATTTGTACTGCCGCTGATTGATTCGACGCTATCTTTTTTCAAAGTGCCCGCAAGGCATGCTGGATGCTGGATCCCACAGTGGCAATGCCGGGTTTGTCTGTTTCCCGTACACTGGTTTATTTGTTGCGGCCCGCCACAAATGCATTTGTACTGCCGCCGATTGATTCGACGCTACCTTTTTTCAAAGTGCCCGCAAGGCATGCTGGATCCCATAGTGGCAATGCTGGGTTTGTCTGTTTCCTGTACACTGGTTTATTTGTGGGGGCCCACTACAAATGCATTTGTACTGCCGCTGATTGATTCGACGCTATCTTTTTCAAAGTGCCCGCAATGCATGCTGGATGCTGGATCCCACAGAGGCAATGCTGGGTTTGTCTGTTTCCCGTACACTCGTTTATTTGTTGCGGCCCGCCACAAATGCATTTGTACTGCCGCTGATTGATTCGACGCTACCTTTTTTCAAAGTGCCCGCAAGGCATGCTGGATCCCACAGTGGCAATGCTGGGTTTGTCTGTTTCCCGTACACTGGTTTATTTGTGGCGGCCCGCCACAAATGCATTTGTACTGCCGCCGATTGATTCGACGCTACCTTTTTTCAAAGTGCCCGCAAGGCATGCCGGGTTTGTCTATCTGTGTGGGAACCCGTGACACCGGGATCACTAGTGTTCCGCAATACCAATGTACTGTATATCCACTGGCAAGTGCCGATTAGAAGGAGACAAAGAGAGGCTATGGAGGAACACCGGCGGAGGCCGATGAAGAGGAAGAAGAGACAATACAACGATGCCCTCTAACCACCACGCTGACGTCTCTTTGTCGGAGGTGTGTGTACGCTTAGCCGTGCTGGTGTGTGAGCGTGTATTAATATTGATTTAGCATTCTGTCAGGGGGTCTTTGAACCTCACTTTCCCTACTCGGCCCCTCGGGACGTGTTGTAGACACGCAGACGCATACACGCAGCGAGCGGCGTCAAACGTAATTAATGATAAAAACCCGAAGCCTTGACAAAGAGACGTAGTAGCTGAAACGTGTGAGGCTGTAGGAGGCTTTGTGAATATAAATACGGTTGTGTGTTCTTGCATCTCTGGGTGTTTGTGAGTCACAGGGACCCAGGCGATGAGAGAGAAAAGGGCTAAACTGCCATTCCCAGTAGTGGCGTTGCTCTACATGTGAACTCTCTTAAGTAGGCTGGAGAACTGTTTGACTGAGCGCTCCTATTTATGTGTGTGTGTGCGTGTGTGTGTGTGCGTGTGTGTGTGTGTGTGTCAAGCTGAATGTTTAATCCTTTATCAGCTACTTGATGCGTTTTTAGCACAAGATATATCCGTTGCTGTTTGAAGCCAAAAGAGTATGTGTCACTGCGTTGGGTGTCATTCTTGTTTTTTTAACACCTTCCTCGCCTCAATTTGTTCAATTCGGTTCACTTGAACTCAAGTGGCGAGAACGGAGTCGAAAACCGCTGAGTTCCCTTTATTCAGCATCTGAGCAAGGCTCTTGGGCTTGTGTCTTCCCGGAGACATCCCACCTGGAAGCATCGATGGATTCCACTTTCCTGATATCCATCCATCCATTTTCCTCCGCTTATCCGGGTCCGGGTCGCGGGGGCAACAGTCTTAAGATAAGATATGCCTTTATTCGTCCCTCATTGGGGAAATTTGCAGTTAGTAAGGACTTAGTAGGACTTAGTAGTAGTCGGACTTGGGCTTAGTCGGGAAGCCCAGACTTCCCGGTCCCCAGCCACCTCCTCCAGCACCACCGGGAGGACACCAAGGCGTTCCCAAGCCGGCTGTGAGACATCATCCCTCCAGCGTGTCCTAGGTCTGCCTTTTCCCGGCGGGGCATGCCCAGAACACCTCATCAGGGAGGTGTCCGGGAGGCATCTGGACTAGATGCCCATTATTATTATTATTATTAGTAGTAGTAGTAGTAATATTATGATTATTATGAAGATTATTATGATGATTATGATTATTATTATTATTATTAATTCATTCATTTTCTACCGCTTTTTCCTCACGAGGGTCACAGGGGTGCTGGAGCCTATCCCAGCTGTCTTGGGGTGAGAGGCGAGGTACACCCTGGACTGGTGGCCAGCCAATCACAGGGCACATATAGACAAACAACCATTCACACTCCACACTAGTGGATCAAAAACCTAGCTGTGAGGTCTGCGCGCTAACCACTTGACCGCCGTACCGCCTACTATTATTATTATTATTATTATTATTATTATTATTATTATTATTATTATTATTATAAAGATTATATAATTGAAATGAAAGCAGGGAGATAAAGACTTTTAATCTTAATAATTCTCATTTAATTCTCATAACTGCATTCAAGACTGGCATGATGACCAAAGAGCTACGTTCCAATCATAAACTATATGATATAATGCTTGGTATATATAGTATGATATGATATAAGGTTCCTAAAATATTGTGACAGGTCAATAACTCACTCAAAAGGGTATGACTTGGGCCTATGAATATTTTTAACAATAATATAAATATTTTACATGAATAATTTAATAATTTAAAAAATAATATTTGCAAAAATGAATCCTATTTTTAACGACCTCTCATGGCCCACCTGCAGTACCCCCACGGCCCACACTTTGGGGATCACTGGTGTAGACATTCAATGCATACGTGCGTTCCCATTTAACGACCAAATCACGTCTTCATGCGCTAACGGACCCAAACGCAACCCAATTTGGGCATTTTCTCTTCTCCAATGCGACTGTTTACCTGACTGTTCTTCATTGCTCTGCTCTTATGTGTCAGAAGCTCTGCGGGGCCGCATTTCCATCTATCTTTGGGGACCCTCTTTCCAAGTTGCACTCGCACACACACACATAAATCTCCCGGCACATGTATATTTGATTCCTGCCTCAGAATAATTAATAACTATGTGTTGATTTATTTATTTGTTTGTATTTGAAGCAGACAAAAGGAAAGCGTGCGATTGGGTGTGCTGCTGCGTGAAAGCAAGAAAAGCAAACTGTTTATTATTTCAATGGAGTGCATTGGCAATGTAAATTTGTTTGGCTGGCTTTCCTCTCTTGGAAACGGCAGCAAAACGATTCCTTTGTGTTTGGAAAAGAACTCAGCTTGATCGGGTTTGCAAATATGTGGACACATTTGGACTTTTACCAATCTGATGGTACACACATGACTTTTCGTTTGATGACACGCTATTACTTTTTATTCCGTCTGTACTGCCAGGGACTTGCATGCAAAGATACTTCACCAAATATTCAACAATCATGTGAAATGTTGTCTTGAGCTAAAGTGGAGCAGAAAATTCTGTTTTTTTTTTTTTTTTTTGGTTTTTTGTCCTGTAATTGGATATTACAGGACAACTGTACAGCATAAAGCATACATACCACCATGTTTATGTATTTATGCTTCACTGATTATTGGCTTTTCACCGAGCATTGACATTTGTTACTTTGTGTGGGGGTCCATGAACGCCTCTTAGTTGTAGTGGGATGCTTTGTTTGGCTACGGACACGCTAGCATCAACGCTCAATTTGGTCTCAAAACAAGATTTTGGAGCTGAATCGAATCTAATAATCAATCAGTCACATTTTTATTGCAAATGTTGAACCAAAATCGGTATATTTAAATAACAAAATATAGACATATTAATGATTGTATCAATTACTCAAGACTGCACGGCGACCGAGTGGTTAGCGCGTAGACCTCACAGCTCGGAGACCCGAGTTCAATTCCAACCTCGGCCATCTCTGTGTGGAGTTTGCATGTTCTCCCCGTGCATGCGTGGGTTTTCTCCGGGTACTCCGGTTTCCTCCCACATTCCAAAAACATGCTAGGTTAATTAGCCACTCCAAATTGTCCATAGGTATGAATGTGAGTGTGAATGGTTGTTTGTCTATATGTGCCCTGGGATTGGCTGGCCACCAGTCCAGGGTGTACCCCGCTCCTCGCCCAAAGACAGCTGGGATAGGCTCCAGCACCCCCGCGACCCTGGTGAGGATAAGCGGTAGAAAATGAATGAATGAAAGAATTAGTTATAGTTACTAGTTACAAAAACTGTTACCCCACTACAAAAGTAACTAGTTACTAGTTACAAAAGTAACTGAGTTACTCCACTACAAAAGTAACTAGTTACAAAAAAGTAACCGAGTTACTCCACTACAAAAGTAACTACTTACTAGTAACAAAAAAGTAACTGAGTTACTCCACTACAAAAGTTACTAGTTACAAAAAAGTAACTGAGTTACTCCACTACAAAAGTAACTAGTTACTAGTTACAAAAAAGTAACCGAGTTACTCCACTTCAAAAGTTACTAGTTACAAAAAAGTAACTGAGTTACTCCACTACAAAAGTAACTAGTTACTAGTTACAAAAAAGTAACTGAGTTACTCCACTACAAAAGTAACTACTTACTAGTAACAATAAAGTAACTGAGTTACTCCACTACAAAAGTAACTACTTACTAGTTACAAAAAGTAACTGAGTTACTCCACTACAAAAGTAACTACTTACTAGTAACAATAAAGTAACTGAGTTACTCCACTACAAAAGTAACTACTTACTAGTAACAATAAAGTAACTAAGTTACTCCACTACAAAAGTTACTAGTTACTAAAAAGTAACTGAGTTACTCCACTACAAAAGTAACTACTTACTAGTAACAATAAAGTAACTAAGTTACTCCACTTCAAAAGTTACTAGTTACTAAAAAGTAACTGAGTTACTCCACTACAAAAGTAACTACTTACTAGTAACAATAAAGTAACTGAGTTACTCCACTACAAAAGTAACTAGTGACTAGTTACAAAAAAGTAACTGAGTTACTCCACTTCAAAAGTTACTAGTTACAAAAAAGTAACCGAGTTACTCCACTACAAAAGTAACTAGTTACCAGTAAACAGTCGTTTCTGTGGGTTTGAGTTGCTCACACAAGACGTGGACAAAGTTTTTTTTTTTTCCCCGCCTCTCGCCCGAAGACAGCTGGGATAGGCTCCAGCACCCCTGCGACCCTTTTGAGAATAAGCCGTAGAAAATGAATGACTGAATGAATCAGTCACTCAACCCCTGTGCAAAGCTTCTGTAAATTCTAATATTGATGCTGATATTGATAATCTGGAAAACAATAACATATTGTTTGGCATCCTAAATAATCAGCACAACCATTTGATGGAAAACCTTTCCAGTTAAATGTCTGCAATCATATCGTACCATGTGGCCAAGTCACGTCGATGTAAAACTGCAGGGTTTTGTTTTTTTGATTGGCCACTGATGACTGGTGGCCATTTGGAGGTTATTGTGCTCTACGTGTCATCGGCCATGTTTGGCCCTTTTCCACTAGAGCGGTGCCTTGATTAGACTAACGCTCGCACTTCCAGACACAAAGACCCTGCCAGTAATGGCGCAGTCTTCATGGCCGTGGGGGAACGGCGCTAAAATGTTGATTTGGGCCCGCTGTGTCTCAACACTTCATTTGAACCTTTCACTTTATTCCGTAATCCACAAAAGAAGGTGATTAGCTCCGTTAGACGCGGGTGTGTGCGCAATTAAATGTTCCGTGTCAGCGTGCAGTAACTTTAAACACAAGCGCCTACCCAGCATGCCTTGTGGGCAAAGTTACCGGTTTGCTGTTAGCGCTCCGTCGTTGTTCGCCGCAATGAACGGTACTACGGTAAGGCCGTCGCTTTCCTTGATGGCTCCAGCTGATGGTTATTGTGTTGTTACGTCCATTGTTTATGGATTGGCAGTCAGGAGGCCCACTTCCTGCCAGCAGGCATCACACATGGAGGTCTCCAGCCACGGTTGCAGGTATCTTGGCAGGCTTTTCCACACATGACCTCCTCATGATTTACTGTCTTCATTAGCATGTTATTACTGTGTGTGTGTGTGTGTGGGGGGGGGGGGGGTCAGAGTTGGCTTGCCGTCTATCTTTTGTGTTGTTTTTTTCTGCCGATGTAAAATATGTGATGTCAGCATCCCTCGTCATGAATAACGGCAGGAAGTGGGTGAAAAAATGTGCCATTTGTGTGTTTTGTTTGTACCAGCGCAGCGAGGCGCATCTTGGCATGGCCTGGCATTGCTAGGGTGGCGGGGGGTCATGGACACAGGCAGCACGGCTTGGCGGGGGGGTGCGTAGGGCGAGGACAGGACAGGACGGACAGGCTGAAGCAAGGTCACTCCTGGCGTGGCTTGTTTTCATGTCTCACGTGCGCGTCCATGTGACGCGGAGGGCGTGGCCTCCCTCCAATCAGTCAGGAGGAATTTTTTAAAGTGTGATTATTTTCAGCTTTTTGACTTCATTTCTACTCAATTAGCTGTCAAATTAGAGCAAAAACACTCGGGGCTTATCCGTTATCTTGGACACAACACCTTTGGCTCTCTCTGGGTCCACATGGGCAGCTTGCAGGTTAGCCGGAACAGCTGGAAATGCATTATTAGCTTCCCGCTGTGAGCTCTTATTGGCCCCGCTCCTCTCCTCCTTCCTTCTCCCGGCTCCTCCCTCCCTCGTCTATCACTTTGAGGACTCGGGCTTTGAGATCACGCTGATGTAAAGGGTCAGGGAAGTCGTCGTGTATGGCGAATATCTGCTGATTATGAATCGTCAGCGTTGCCGAGTGTCATATAAGGCGAGTGTGTATGTGCTACTTTTTTTGATTGACATTCAGAGGAAATGAATTGATTTATTTTTTTAGTTGTTGGTTATCTATGTTGTTGTGGGATGGCATTTCAAAGATGTGCCTCGGATAAGCCAGCTAACTCCCTCTGAGCGCACAGATTAAAGAATCACACACACAAAATAAATATACAGTACGATACACACACTAGCTGCAGGATAGGATTATAGAAATGTAGGTAAACATCTTCACTGGCATCCCTCGTATACATCCAGAAGGGATGGGCTTTGAATCGCAAATGACCGCATCGCATCTCCTCAGATCCTTTCCTATCAATCACCTGCCTCCTGTTTCGCGCATTGTAGTCATTTTATGTGATAACGTGCAAGGAAGAGGATTGCAAATTGACTGAAAACGTGCGAGACGGTCATGAATGACCTTTTCTGTATCGCTTATGTGATAGCCTTGATTACAGTTGCTATGACAGTTAGCATTAGAAGCTATCATTAGAAGAAAAGACTCTCCAATCAGCCATGGGTGATAAAAGGACTTAACAACGTTTGTAAGAAGAACGTTTTTCACGTTGTTTTTTATCAAAGTGCTGGTACTCCTAACTTTCTTTGACCCCATGGTGGACTATTTTGAAGTCATACTTGATAATAATAATAATAAATTTTATTTGAATAGTGCTTTTCAAAATACTCAAAGACACTTTACAGAAGAATGGAGTTGAATAAAAACAAGTAAACGGAGTAAAAGATACGATAAAATCCAACATTGATTGGTTAATACACAGTTAAAACATGAGTAAAAGCGGGGAGGGGCGGGGCAGGGCACAGCAGTCAGGTAAAAAAATGTTAGACATTAAAATGTGTTTTGGACTTGCTTTGTCGGAAAAGCGCATGCCGGAATTCACGTTTACACTCAAATGAACCGCAGCTCCCCGGCGCCGGCAGCACTCATGTAGCCCCAGACTGTCACACGCTACCACCACCATCGGCAATACACCATTATCTCAGTGAGGGGTGTCTGTGAATGGGGGGGGGTTGTTGTCGTTGTGGTGTGTATAAATAAGCAGATGGGTAATCAATTCATTAAAGAAAAAGAGGCGGAGAGGGAAGCAAGAAAGAAACGTCGTTGAGCTCTCAATGCTATCATGCTATCATCGCAAGTGGCAAGCTTCTCTCGTTTGTGTGTGTGTGTGTGTGTGTTTACGGTTTATTCACACTAATTAAGCTTATTCCCTCCAGGCTACTTCCAAGCTTTCAATTAAGATTCTAAACAGAAATATACTCTGCATTCATTACCCTCATCGCTCCTAACAAGCTAAAAAGAGGTGTGTGCACGCATTTGTGCGTTTGGCTTTCTATGTGTTTAGTGGGGGGGGTGCAATTCCCTCTTTTCCTGTGAAAATCCTGAGCGATGATTCCAAGGCGAGAGCAATAATGTGTACAGCTGGCCTGTGTGAATGCTAATTGAAGTCTCATTATGTAGCATGTGCATAGTCGCTGTGTGTTGTTGTGGTCAGGTACATGAAACCACGTGATGTCTTACAGTAGGCCCTTTTAACAACAATCTGTCTTCCTGATTAGCAATAGCGTGTACGATATGGAAAGTACAACTCTTTGTTAACGTCTAACAACAGTGTTAGATTAGTCAACGTTTGCAGACCGTGTTAGATATTATGACATGTACAGTCGTCCCTTGCATTTTAAGCATGAAAAGACTCATTCAAAAATGTGATGCTATGTTCATCTTCTACACTGGTCACTAGGTGTCAGTAATGTTCCTACTATAGGGGTGTTATTTCCTGTATAGAGGACTCTAATAATGTTAAAAAGCTGTTCTTGGAAGGTTGTAGCGTTCAGCTTTCCTTTGCTCTAACTCGGAAAATATTTGATTTATGGATAAGGAATCCTACTTTCCAATAAACGAGGGATTGGCAGGGAGTACTTTCAATGTTGGCAGACCTGCCAACATGTACAAATTTATAGTAGTCAGCATGCAATTTGACTCTTGAATACGTTTATGTGCTCTCCATTTTTTTTTATTTCCTTGGTTTCAGTTTCCAGTTTAGTTTGTACACAACCCACAAATAATATTAGTGATATTATCACTTTTTCTAGTATTTCAAACTTAAAAATGAGATCAATAATTGAGATTCACTGCAATGTTGTCGTCTACTGGAGTACCCAGCATGCCTTGTGGGCACTTTGTTAAAGTTGCATGTTTGTTGTCAATGCCTATTCGTTTGTTTATTATTGTTGTGTATTAATTTTTTGGTAAGACCTTTTGTCCTTTTGTTTGATGACCGTCATGTCTGCTTGAGCAGTGTTGTCAAGGTCGTTGTTGGTTATTGCAGAGTCACGATGCCATCTACTGCACAGGAATGGCACTAGACCGTCATATTAGAATATATTTGGGAAATCTTCCAAAAAGGAGCGGCACAAATAAACAAATGTATGGGAAACACCGATATCCATCTCATGTCCGATGGCGTCTACGTCTGGATCGCACCTCCAGTCTAAAAAATGTGTCATCGTAGTCGTAGTTTGTCATTTTTAGTCACTGGCGTTGTTGGCTTTCCCAGAACAGAATGATTCCGCTGTTATGTAATCTGAGAGGGGGAACCCAAAGCTGCTAAACACACACACACACACACACACACACACACATACACACAACCCAATCGTCTTCCAAGACATATGCACTTGTGCACTGCACCGATATGCTCAATTTGTGCTCGCTTTCATTACACACAAACACTGACTGGTAGTCGCCGTGCCCGCCTCGCCTGCCAATAGACTGTGTTTGTGTTGCCGTGTGTACCCGACTGTTTTTAATGCTATTATTAGTCATAATTAAAGTCTATTAGTTGCTGAATATTACACATTTTTATACTGTATACAGTAATCTCTCACAGTAGCGCTACTCGATTATCGCTTCCTTGCATATCTAAGCAAATTGTACGTACTCTTGGCCTAAATTAAGCATTTTCAAGCATAAAAATGGCTAAATGATCTACGTATATGTTCAGTGAGACAGGCACTCATGTTCCCTGGGGAACACATTTACTGTGACACTGATCGAGTTACTATTTGCTATACTGGCTAATACGAGAGTCTAACGCCATTTAAAGCCGCAAGGAATTTAACAGTGGTACGTGTGACCTGGATGATCATTCATTCATTCATTCATTCATTCATTCATTCATTCATTCATTCATTCATTCATTTTCTACCGCTTACTACATCCTGGACCGGTGGCCAGCCAATCCCAGGGCACATATAGACAAACAACCATTCACACTCACATTCATACCTATGGACAATTTGGAGTGGCTAATTAACCTAGCATGTTTTTGGAATGTGGGAGGAAACCGGAGTACTCCACACAGAGATGTCCGAGGGTGGAATTGAACTCAGATCTCCTAGCTGTGGGGCCTGCATGTCAACCACTCGGTCACCGTGCAGCCTTGAGTAATTGATGCATTCATTAAAATGTCTATTTTTGTTATTTAAATATACCGATTTTGGTTCAACATTTGCAATAAAAACATGACTGGTTGATTATTTGATTAGATTCAGCTCCAAAATTGAACTCGGATCTAACCACTCGTCCACCATGCAGCCCACCTGTATGATCATGTATTTTATCATGATGACGTCAGGCTTTCTGTGGGAAAAAAAACAGCCTCTTTTTGGAGAACTAAAATTCAAAACGTCTTTTTTTTTTTCCAATCAAAAGTCCACAAATTGGCTGAGCTCGGCGTGAATGTCGACTCTGACACTGTGAAGCGGGATGGCTGGTCCGACTCTTTCGGTTGGAACTCCAGTTGCAGTTTGAAAGCTTTTTAATGGGTGACGACTCCAAATGGACCTCCGCCAATGGCTGACTGCGCTATCAAAGCTAGGGTGCTCTCTCATTGTCGTTCAGTGTAAAATAGGAAAACCCACAAAGAGATAAGGAGTATTCAGATGATGAAAATATTGACATTTACAGACTGATAGAATTAGAGGTGGGATGGAAAATAAGAAAGCGAGAGTGTGTGGGTGTAGGGTACCCCGGGGAACTCCACACTGCAGCATTCTTTGTCTGCATGTGTGTGTGTGTGTGTGTGTGTGTGTGTGTGTGTGTGTGCGTGTGCGTGTGTGTGTGCGTGTGTGTGTGTGTGGCGGAGAGAGAGGTTGAGTAAGGTGGGGGTACTCCTGGGACCCCTCCAGCACTGCAGTAGGTTCCGTATGTGCATTGTCCAGCCCCCACACTACCAATGGGTCAGTCTAACCCCCTGCACCCCCCCCTCCACTTGGTTGCTATGGAAACACACCTTGAGCGAACCCCCGAGAGAGGTCCATATTCCTCCGCCTACCGTCCGCCGCTCTCCTCCTGGCTGCACTTTATGCCCCCCCCTCCTCTGCCCATCTCGTCTTCCATCCCACCGTCGTTCCATCTCTCTCACTCCGACACGACTCCCTTTGCCTCCATGCTTGTCTTTGCCACCCCCCCCCCCACCTTCACCCACACACACACACAAACACCCCGCTTTCCTCGCCATCTCCTGCCTGGCATCCTTTACGGCCTCTGCGCCACAAGAGACAAAAAACACACGCATGCGCGCAAACCCCCACCGCTCTTTCCCACACACACAGCATCACATGGTTTTGGGGAAGGGGGGGTTGACAAGAGCAAGGAGGGGCAGTAATGGAGGGTTGGCACCCCAGGGACGCCCAGCAGCCAGTGTGGAGATAGCAATGGAGGGAAAAAGGGGGCGGGGTTTTTAGGGTTAGTGGGTGCCAGAATACCCTGAGGAGTTTGACAGCCTATGGTAAGAGGGGGTGGGGGGGGGGGGTATGTTATAGTGGAAGGCAGCACCTTAGGGACCAAGTTGCTCATTTATGCTCTGCTGCATGTTTCACCCTGATGAGCCGTGTGTGTGTGTGTGTGTGTGTGTGTGTGTGGACGCGTGTGTGTGTTTGTGCGATGCCACCTGGTCCCTCTCCTCTGGTCAATTAGCGTGGAGAGTGGATGGTAAGGATGGTAAGGATGGTAAGGATGGTAAGGATGGTAAGGATGGTCAGGATGGTCAGGATGGTCAGGATGGTCAGGATGATAAGGATGGTAAGGATGGTAAGGATGGTAAGGATGGTAAGGATGGTAAGGATGGTCAGGATGGTCAGGATGGTCAGGATGGTCAGGATGGTCAGGATGATAAGGATGATAAGGATGGTAAGGATGGTAAGGATGATAAGGATGATAAGGATGATAAGGATGATAAGGATGGTAAGGATGGTAAGGATGATAAGGATGATAAGGATGATAAGGATGGTAAGGATGGTAAGGATGGTAAGGATGGTAAGGATGATAAGGATGGTAAGGATGGTAAGGATGGTAAGGATGGTAAGGATGGTAAGGATGGTAAGGATGGATGGTAACGAGAGAGAATGGAGCTCAGGCTGACCATGAGCCGTGTGTGTGTTTCCACTGTTTGGGCATTTGGGCGGACGCACACCGCATGTTTGTGACTTGACCTGCATGTCATGTTCAGGGTCATAGGGGTCATAGGGGTCAATGGACTCTGCAGAGGCTTCATGGCGTCCGGAGTGCATCCGGCCGCTCCCGTTGATTGTGTCGAAATGAAAAATGTCATTATACTGCATGTCAAAGATGACGTGTGTCACCTGGTCAAACATTTATGGCAAACAGTCAGTTTGAAATAAGAGCATAGATGTACTAGATACTATGTTTTAATACATCATGGATAATGGTACGCCATGTACGGTCATGATAAACACATCACATTATGTAATAATCATGCAACATGTAATCATGTCATACATTTTCCCCTCAACTTGTTATACATTGTAAAAAGTTATTACAAAATATGAATACAATGTACATTCATACATATGTATGAATACAAGTAAAATGTCCATGCTTCACTTTTTTTTTTTTTACATTTTTTTCATCATATGAGTGAGCATACAGACAAGTAACTAAGCGCAAAAGCCAAAAAAGCACCCTTATATTCCCGCCGCAAGGCATGCTGGATAGCTTGTGGTACTCTCCCAACATTTTTTGCCGTGTTTGGTGCATTTTTGAAAGATTGAAAATATGTTGAGGAGATCATCAGTGAAGTAAACGGTATCCAATGTTTTATTACTGCCCAGCATGCCTTGCGGGCATTTGGAAATAAGAGTTTAAAGTTTTGTGTTTCGCTGCTTAGTTGATTGATGGCGATGCGTTCACTTGCTGTGGATGTGTTGTGTTTGCGTTTTGTGTTTTGTGCATGTCGTTCTGTGTGATGCCACCTACATATCGACGGCCGCTTCGCCTAATCGCCCTTGCCGGCCAGTGGAATAACGCATAATACGTCCTTCTAAGTCCATGGGAATGTTTCTACAGAAGGAAGTCCATAGCTTCCATAGGAGTCTTGAAACTCAGAAGGTGAAGAACCAACAAGTTAGACCGCTAGAAGCTGGACTTGGATACAATAGCATCCACTCGGAATCATCTTGGAGTCTCCAAGCGTTTGATGGAAAGGTGGAGAAACCAAGAACCCCTAAAATCCTTGTCCATTGTTGTGTTCCAAGTCCCGAGTATTAACCTTCACCCCGCCTGTCTCTTTTGGTTTCCCTCTCATTGCCCCCCCCCCCCCCCCCCCCGTGCTCTCCGGTGCCGGTGTGCGCGTACACAACACACGCTGGGAGACAAAGTGTAGCGGCAGGATGCTCTACGACTTTGTCATCTCACGATGGGTCACATCGTGAGAGGGGAGCGGCACGCCGAGTGTGGCGTCCCCCCCACCACCAACGCCGATCAAAACAATGTACAACTCTTTCATGACACACGACCACGCAGTCTTTGGAGGCCGCGGTAATCAGCGTTCTGTCCCTGAAAAGATAACCACTTAGTGGAGTCGCCGTGGAACTCTGACTGATCATCAGTGGGCTTCAACTGTGGGTGGAAAGACAACACAAAAAAAGCAAGGCTCTCTTTCAGGAAAGGCAAAATAAATCTCCATGAAAGATGACAATTGATTTAAATGCAGCGCTGTGAACGCCTCCCACCCCTCGCTCGATGTGTGCCGCCCACCATGTGACCCCCCCACCACCACCCCCCTGCTGCTTCAATCTCCTAGTCGATGATAATGAACTTCTATCAGCCTCGCTGTGCCTCGGACGCTCTGGCGCCCCACACAACCGGCAGCCTTTGAGGATTGTGTGTGTGTGTGTGTGTGTGTGTGTGTGTGTGTGTGTGTGTGTGTGTGTGTGTGTGTGTGTGTGTGTGTAAGCGAACGAAGGGATGTTGCCGTTCCACAATTTATACACACACACACACACACACACCTCCCCGCAGCCATTGAGACAGGATTAGGGCGCCCTTTTGTCGGCCTTTGAGGCAAGAGGAGAGATGGGAATGTTTGTGTGTTGTACTTGTCAGTGTGGCTGTCATGGATGTCGGACTGAAGACGTTATTAACCTCATAATCCCCAGCAGCAGATGCGTGGGATGTTAGGTCCGAGACTTGAGGGACCAAACCATCACCATCCACCATCCATTGGTCGGGATAAGTTCACTGTCCTGCAGAAAAACAAGGATTGGACAAGATGATGGAAGTAAATCCAACACCAACGTGCGTGGTGACGTTCCTGAAATGATACCGAAATGAACTCCAGCGTCGCTCACGCTGAACATGAACATGAAGGACACCAACTCCTTACTTTTACTCATGTGGTTGTCTTTCAGGACTTTCTACCTTTTAAAATATTACCCCAGGCTAGTTTGGTAGGATCAGCTCCATTTTTCCTTCTAGATCTTCTTTTACACAGTTCACCGAATCCATGACCCCTCTACCATTCATTATTATTTATCCCGGTTGGGATCGTCAAGCATCCAAAAGAGCAGTGAGTGTTTCTATGAGCCAGCTTCCTTGGTGTTTCCTTTTCCTTGGCGCACTGGTACTTAGTAGACATAAAGTAGTGCAAAAAGTTCTCTTGTTTATGGACCAAACTTTAATTTTATAGCATTATAGTTCAGTTTTATACCAACGTGTATGGGCATCGTGTATGCACGGTGGATGAGTGGTTAGCATGCAGGCCTCACAGCTAAGAGATCCCTCTAAAATTCATTATTATTTATCCCGGTTGGGATCATCAAGCATCCAAAAGAGCAGTGAGTGTTTCTATGAGCCAGCTTCCTTGGTGTTTCCTTTTCCTTGGCGCACTGGTACTTAGTGGACATAAAGTAGTGCAAAAAGTTCTCTTGTTTATGGACCAAACTTTTTATAGTTTTATAGCATTATAGTTCAGTTTTATACCACGGTGGAGGAGTGGTTAGCGTGCAGGCCTCACAGCTAGGAGACCCGAGTTCGATTCCAGCCTCGGCGATCTCTGTGTGGAGTTTGCATGTCCTCCCCGTGCATTTGTTGGTTTTCAATTTCAATTTGTTGGTCAAACATGGGGGGGCACGGTGGACATTGGGGGCAGGATAACAAGGACGGGGAGAGGGAAGGGTGGCCACAGTAAAGTCCCAGCGGGGAGCTGGGACAATTACCAGTTTAGGGGTAAACTGTTGAGGGCTAAGTGGAGCAACCAGAGAGGGAACGTTTCTGACATTTCTCACCTCTATCCAAAATACTCCCGTACCGAGCGTGTGTACCACGATCTGGTATATTCTGCCGCTACCTGGCGCTGTCGGTTCGTGTCTCCACAAAACATCTGTTGTGAATGTTGTATTATTAAGTGTCAAATATGTTCCTGCTTTCATATCGCCATCCAACCTTCACGCGCATATGTATATCTGTGTCCTATTTGCAGAGGAGGGCATCAATCATGAGTGCAAGCTGTGTAACCAGATGTTTGATTCACCCGCCAAGCTGCTCTGCCACCTGATAGAACACAGCTTCGAAGGCATGGGAGGTACCTTCAAGTGTCCCGTCTGCTTCACAGGTGAGAGGAAAAACACCTTCAAGGACGGTAGGAAAGGGGACTTTTGCAGTGGTGTGTCTTAACACGAGTCAATACCTGGTATGATAGCCCCATAACTAGCGAGCGGGACAAAGGCCTGGTCGGGGGGGGCCGCAGCATATAGGAATAAATTGCTTCCTGCCATTTAGATCCAACAATGCAAAATATAAATTGTTAAAATACGGTGCTTATATAAATGTATACATTTTTTTTTTTTCCCAAACATGAAAAAGTGTGCCCACCCCTGCTCTATCCCCATCTGCCGTCCCACCCTCAGACACACACTTGTTCCCCGTGTCACTCCAGCACTATCATGCCCCCCCCTCGGTTGTTGAGTTCAGTCTTGTGTTGTGTGCCCACCCCCAGGTACACAGCAATGCTTTAAACTTTAACTCTATTCCTTAGTGGCTTATGAATTAGTAAGATGGGCACCGCTCCTGTGGGGGGGCTTAATAATTCAACACTCGGTGAAAACCAGAAGTTTGCTGAAACAAAAGGGGAGCAAAAGAAAGAAAGGATTTTTTTTAAACTATGAAACAACACGAGAGCAGAAGTTAAAAAAGAAGCGATAATTTATTGATAAATATCACAAGGTCTGCTGAGGATAGCTACTCTTGTTTTTGCTGCTTAGTTCCCTCGTTTCCTCTTTCTCTGGCGGAAGTCGTACTCTTCACCCTCTCCTCATTTGCTTTACACACGCGGTTATTTGGACTGCATTTACTGCCCTCACAGAGCATCTGTTGTGGGTTTGTAGCCCAAATGTACTGGACGCATGTCTGACATGCCCCCCCCCCCCCTAGTGTTTGTACAGGCCAACAAGCTGCAGCAGCACATCTTTGCCGTCCACGGTCAGGAGGACAAGATCTACGACTGTTCACAGTGCCCGCAGAAGTTCTTCTTTCAGACTGAACTGCAGGTAGGTTGGGTGCTCACCTTCATCCTGTGACCTTCATCTGTTCAGGTGGTCTGGACCTTTTTTGTAATACGCTACAAGCCGTTTACTGTATGTTGGCATCGGTGTCGGGTATTTTACTTAGCTGCACAGTGGACGTGTGGTTAGCGCGCAGATCTCACGGCGAGGAGACGCAGGTTCAATTCCACCCTCGGCCGTCTCTGTGTGGAGTTTGCATGTTCTCCCCGTGCATGCGTGGGTTTTCTCCGGGTACTCCGGTTTCCTCCCACATTCCAAAAACATGCTAGGTTAATTAGCCACTCCAAATTGTCCATAGGTATGAATGTGAGTGTGAATGGTTGTTTGTCTATATGTGCCCTGGGATTGGCTGGCCACCAGTCCAGGGTGGACCCCGCCTCTCGCCCAAAGACATCTGGGATAGGCTCCAGCACCCCTGCGACCCTGGTGGGGATAAGCGGTAGAAAATTAATGAATGAAATAATTAGTTATAGTTACTAGTTACAAAAAAGTAACTGAGTCACTCCACTACAAAAGTAACTAGTTCTAAAAAAAGTAACCGAGTTACTCCACTACAAAAGTAACTAGTTACTAGTTACAAAAAAGTAACTGAGTTACTCTACTACAAAAGTAACTAGTTACTAGTTACAAAAAAGTAACTGAGTTACTCCACTACAAAAGTAACTAGTTCCAAAAAAAGTAACTGAGTTACTCCACTACAAAAGTAACTAGCTGCTAGTTACAAAAAAGTGACTACATAAACACTTTGTAAAAGTAAAAGTAACTACTCCACTACAAAAGTAACTATTTACTAGTTCCAAAAAAATGATCGAGTTACTCCACTACAAAAGTAACTAGCTGCTAGTTACAAAAAAGTAACTGCGTTACTCCACTACAAAAGTAACTAGTTACTGGTTACAAAAAAGTGACTACATAAACACTTTGTAAAAGTAAAAGTAACTACTCCACTACAAAAGTAACTAGTTCCAAAAAAAGTAACCGAGTTACTCCACTACAAAAGTAACTAGTTACTGGTTACAAAAAAGTAACTACATAAACACTTTGTAAAAGTAACTACTCCACTACAAAAGTAACTAGTTACTAGTTACAAAAAAGTAACTGAGGTACTCCACTGCAAAAGTAACTAGTTCCAAAAAAAGTAACCGAGTTACTCCACTACAAAAGTAATTAGTTACTGGTTACAAAAAAGTGACTACATAAACACTTTGTAAAAGTGAAAGTAACTACCCCACTACAAAAGTAACTAGTTACTAGTTACAAAAAAGGAACCGAGTTACTCCACTACAAAAGTAACTAGTTACTAGTTACAAAAAAGTAACCGAGTTACTCCACTACAAAAGTAACTAGTTACTGGTTACAAAAAAGTGACTACATAAACACTTTGTAAAAGTGAAAGTAACTACTCCACTACAAAAGTAACTAGTTACTAGTTACAAAAAAGGAACCGAGTTACTCCACTACAAAAGTAACTAGTTACTGGTTACAAAAAAGTGACTACATAAACACTTTGTAAAAGTAAAAGTAACTACTCCACTACAAAAGTAACTAGTTACTAGTTACAAAAAAGGAACCGAGTTACTCCACTACAAAAGTAACTAGTTACTGGTTACAAAAAAGTGACTACATAAACACTTTGTAAAAGTGAAAGTAACTACTCCACTACAAAAGTAACTAGTTACTAGTTACAAAAAAGTAACCGAGTTACTCCACTACAAAAGTAACTAGTTACTGGTTACAAAAAAGTGACTACATAAACACTTTGTAAAAGTGAAAGTAACTACTCCACTACAAAAGTAACTAGTTACTAGTTACAAAAAAGGAACCGAGTTACTCCACTACAAAAGTAACTAGTTACTGGTTACAAAAAAGTGACTACATAAACACTTTGTAAAAGTAAAAGTAACTACTCCACTACAAAAGTAACTAGTTACTAGTTACAAAAAAGGAACCGAGTTACTCCACTACAAAAGTAACTAGTTACTGGTTACAAAAAAGTGACTACATAAACACTTTGTAAAAGTAAAAGTAACTACTCCACTACAAAAGTAACTAGTTACTAGTTACAAAAAAGGAACCGAGTTACTCCACTACAAAAGTAACTAGTTACTAGTTAAACAGACAGTTCGACGGCATCTTATTTCTCACTCTTGCAGGTTTTCTTGTGGTAGTCTGAGCAAGATGCTGGCAAGTGTGATGTCATGTAGACGTGTGTGCGTGTGCGTGTGCGTGTGCGTGCGTGTGCGTGCAAGCATACGAAGAGGGCGCATACGGTCCTGGGCCAGCTGCGGCCTGGTCTGTGACGAGGTTAATGGTTGGTCTTTCATTCCTCCATGTCATTATCTCCACCAGCCATCTCGCAGCAGACCAGTGACCTGCTAAATCTGCTGGCCAAACACCAGTCAGTCAAACTTTTAGCTGCCGCCCCTGCGGTGACCCCGGGGTCATTTAGGGGACTCATTGCTATTTATTTGAGAAGTCCAATAAAAGAGCAGAGATGATCCAGAAAGGTGCCTTCATGCCACAGTGATGTTTTATTGCAAACTTTGATAAATACAGGCAGTGAGCACGGTGACACCGCGCAGATGAAAGTGTTAATAATTGATGCAGAATAAACAAAACACTGCAGATTATTGTGATTAAGTCCGCAACAGAGCCGTGGCTGTCATTTTATAAGAATAACAAAGCTCATTCTGCTGAGTAATTCATCTTGAACCTTTGCTTTGAAGCGCTCATTAGCATTTGAGTGAGATCACATGACTTCATGATCTTTCTTTAAAGGTGCCTTTTTACAGAACCGCTTGGAACAACAGTCTTAAAGGAATTCTACCACGGGAGGATTACTAGTTTAGTCGCATTACTAGTCTAAGACGTCGTTGAGCCAATCAGATATCGAAATTGAGAACAACATTTACCCAATTTCTTGGTAAGAAGACAAACCTACGGGCAACAGACACACACGGTGACTGTGATGTAGGACTGGAGGTTGCGGGCATATGGCCGGCCGGTCCATTTAGCAGCAGGCTAACTGTTGGACCCTGTCGGTTAATGTCCGCACAGACACAACTCACACCTCACGCGCCTCCATAACTCATCTTCATCCCTCATCTTCGTCCAGCATCCCCGGGGACTTCACCTGGGAACGTCTTCGTGAAGGATGAACCTTGAAATGATCTCATCACGGATCCTTTAAATATCTCCATCAGAGGTTTGCTTTTGGTGGACACGCTAATGCTCCGTTTTGATTGACACAGTACATCATTTTGGATATACCACATCTTTCATAATATATATTTATAATCATTTTAAAACAGCTGCTAGATATATTTCATTTTTGTTCATTCATTCATTCATTTTCTACCACTTTTTCCTCACGAGGGTCACGGGGGTGCTGGAGCCTATCCCAGCTGTCTTTGAGCGAGAGGCGGGGTACACCCTGGACTGGTTGCCAGCCAATCACAGGGCATTTTTGTTCATGTTCATCTTTTTGCTTTCTTCATTCATTCATTCATTCATTCATTCATTCATTTTCTACCACTTATCCTCACGAGGGTCGCGGGGGTGCCGGAGCCTATCCCAACTGTCTTCGAGAGGCGAGAGGCGGGGTCCACCCTGGACTGGTGGCCAGCCAATCCCAGGGCACATATAGACAAACAACCATTCACACTCACATTCATACCTATGGACAATTTGGAGTGGCTAATTAACCTAGCATGTTTTTGGAATGTGGGAGGAAACCGGAGTACCCGGAGAAAACCCACGCATGCACGGGGAGAACATGCAAACTCCACACAGAGATGGCCGAGGGTGAAATCTGAACTCGGGTCTCCTAGCTGTGAGGTCTGCGTGCTAACCACTTGACCGCTGTGCCTTTTTGCTTTATTGATATTATATTTTCCTCAATGTCCTTGAACACACCATAATTTTTACTGTCCATTTATCCATTCACCTTCTACCAAAGGTTGGGTCACTTGGGAAACATCCTCAGATGAGAAACTCCAAAGTTTCAGATAATGAGGTTTCCATATTTGGAAGTGGTTGGAATAGGTGCAGATCCTGGAAGATCTAGAATGCTTTACTTTACTGTTCATTAGTGTTTTATGCTTTGAAATGCGTGTGAGGCATATTTAAGAGTGAACGGGGAAGGGTCCTCAAGCTGTGGCGACTAAATTACTCTGTAATATTTGCCATTCCTTGGTTATCCCGCTATGTAATCCCAGTGGAAAACGAGGATCTACCGTACCAGACTCCAAGTGTGAACGCCCACTGTAATGATGCGTGAAAGTGTAAAGTAAGATCATGTTAAATTTCCACCCAAGTCATCCTAAAGATTGCATTTCCCCTCCAACTCTACGGTTCCCCTGGCCTGCCACTCTACTCCAATGTCCCACGGGAAGCATCCCTAAGTGGGCTGGACAGAAAGCAGGCAGGGGGAGATGGAGAGCAACGACCACGGAGGTTAATGCCACCGCTAGCATTTATGGTGCGGGTGTTTTAATGAGGTGCGGATGGATGAAGACGGCTGTTTGGCTCGCCGGAAAACACTTTGGCCCCTTTCAGTCCCTCTGAGGCTCCATGTGATGTCCTGCTCACGCTCTCTCCCTCTATCTCCCTCACACACACCCACCCAGGGGTGAGTGCAGCACGGACACGTCGCTGCATCATCCCCCCTCCCTGCAGACCCATTCCTTCTTCACTCCTTCGTTTCATCTCTCCCTATTAAGTTCTCCGCTCTCCGCCATATTGTGAGCGGCTGGCCATATTTATTTTACCTTCCTGTTTTTACTCTTCCGGTCCTTTCTCCCGCCTCCTTTCTTCCTGCTACCCCCCCATGCGTCCCAGAAGAAGCAGCCCCTATGCATATTTTAGCCCCGCTCCTCTCTTCCTCTCCTCTGTGCCCCTCCCTGGTGCCACATAAATAGTGCAGACGTAAGCTGGTAAATAAGACATGTTTTGCTGTGTGTCTTTGTGCTTGTGTGTGTGGGACCGAGGGGGGGGGGGGGGGGGGGTGTAAATAAGAAATGCTGTGGCCCTGATCAGCGAGGTCCTTCCAGATCTCATTTAGTCCCAGACTTCTGTCTTTCAGGCTCGCTCTCTCCCCGTCTTCAGTGTCCGACCCCCCCCCTACTTCTTGATCACATTCTATTTTTAGCCTCCGGGGGGTGCTGTTGTACAGCGTCTACCCTGAAAGTTTCCCTTCGACCCCTCCGTCGCTAGTCCCTCCCCAGCCGTCCCTCATTTCATTTCTCTGGATGGGCTCTTCTCCTTTAGCGCGAGTTAATATTGCATCAGCGCTCCAAGGGTGGATTGCTGGTCAGATGAATAAGTGAATGGGCGGGGGGTGTTTTGTTTTGTTTTGGATGTGTGTGTTGTTGTTTCTCTCCACCTGTTCTGCGTCCCGGCAGTGTTGAATATTATAGTTTGGCATGCTGACAGCAATGCAATGCTTTTAGATGCAATTAAACAACACGTAGTGTATAGAGTACCGAGAGCACCTGTACTATATACTGGAAGTACAGGAGCCAGTATAAGATTGTACCCAACAGAGTTGGCCTCTGGCACTCATTTATTTAGGATTATTTATTCATCACAGTGACATGTTATAACCAGCCACAGCTTCAATTGTAGTGTGTTTTAATTGTAATTAAAATGAACTCACTACTCTATTCATTCATTCATTTTCTACCGCTTTTCCTCACAAGGGTCGCAGGGGTGCTGGAGCCTATCCCAGCTGTCTTTGGGCGAGAGGCGCGGTACACCCTGGGTACACCAGCCAATCACAGGGCACATATAGACAAACAACCATTCACACTCACATTCATACCTATGGACAATTTGGAGTGGCTAATTAACCTAGCATGTTTTTGGAATGTGGGAGGAAACCGGAGTACCCGGAGAAAACCCACGCACGCACGGGGGGAACATGCAAACTTCATATAGAGATGGCCGAGGGTGGAATCGAACTTGGGTCTCCTCGCCATGAGGTCCGCACGCTAACCACTCGGCCGATCATTATTAATTTGTAAATAAAAAAAGGTATACACAGCGATACAGAGACACATACGTACTAAATATGCTTTTTTAACATATTAGAGCCTATACATAAAATAACACCCCTATAGTCACTGTTACACTCCTATTACCCAATATAGTAGTAAAATAACAATATAATACTACATATATATACACCCCTGTTTGGATTGTTTCCTGTATTTTAAGTAAAAAAAATCCTCTCCAGTTGAAACATTTTAAAATTTACATAATTTTCCCACATGGGTGGTGCTGGAGCCTATCCCAGACGGGGTACACCCTGGACTGGTGGCCAGCCAATCCCAGGAAACCGGAGTACCCGGAGAAAACCCACGCAAGCACGGGGAGAACATGCAAACTCCACACAGAGATGGCCGAGGGTGGAATCGAACCCTGGTCTCCTAGCTGTGAGGTCTGCATGCTAACCACTTGACCGCCGTGCAGCTGAACTCACTACTGTACGTCTTTAAACAAACAATAACACTTGAGTCTTAACATTGCGATTCTCCCGCGGTCATTCAAATGTTTTTATTTCGGCTCTTATTTTCAATGGCCTTGTCGCCGACCAGAAGAAACAGCAGCAAACACCAACGAAGAAGAAGCAACATTTGCTACACAGTGACATCATGCAACAGGATTCATGTTTACACATCCATGGCGTAGAAATAACAATAACATTAAACCCGGTGAGAAATCCCTCGTAAAGTTGACAGAAACTTCATATCTTTAAACAATTCATGCGAAGTTCTGAGCAGAAAAAGAAAGACACCGAAAGAGAGAGAGGGGCTGACAAAGTGTGTGACATAGGAATTATTTGGCTGTTCAGTTCTGACACTGAAGAAAATGACTTTATTGGTTTTAGTTTCCAGGTGGAGGATGAAGACGGTGATGAATTACTTTTCTACTTGATTATACTGCTGTTTAGTAGTATTTAGTTTAGTAGTATTACACACACTCTAACTGTTTAAGTCTCTGGCTTCTCCCTGGCTACCAATCATTTTGCTATCCAAACGATGCATTATGTATTTGCTTATGGACTAATTCTGTGATTGAACAGTTGTACGTCCAGTCCCTTGCTACCACAATATGGGTGTACTGTACTCCTGCTTCCCTGCGGGTCCTCTGTAGGTCAATGTGGCTAACGGCTTCCATGAGGTGTGCCGGTGTTAGTATCTGTGAATAATGTTGTTTTTGTCTTGTCTGAATCAAAGAGCCTCACCGTCTCCCTCAGACTGAATAATGTAGAAGTGTGTATGTGGCTGAACTGACAATAGGGTTCTATCTTTGGGGGCGGGGGGGGGGGGGGGGTGTTTGGGTGTTGCTTTTGGCTGTGAATGGTATGTGAAGTCACAGTGCATACTCTCTGATCCTCCGTGTGTGTGTGTGCCCGCGCAAGAGGGACAATTTGATGTGAAGATCTTTTGGCGTTCCAAGGTAGAGTACTGGGTTGCCCCAGTGCTCTCTGGGAGACTGGGTTATTAGAACGGGGACCAAACACACACACACGGTTTCCTTCTTCAATCCGTAGACTTGAGGGTGTTTGCAACTGGGAAGCGAGAGAGAAAACAAAAGAGAACCAGCCTCACCTGATCACTAAGACTTGTTATGGCGGCGGCGTGTGCATACGTGGTCACATCGAGAACGTAAAACCCTTCATGCAAACCCAAGCCATGCCTGGCAAGAATAGACATAATTTAGGATACCTTAGTATGTGATCCGGGACTATATCTTATATCAGGTTGGACTCTAGGACAATGGATCCGTTCACGATTCAGTATTAAAGTTTTGGTATGGAAGCAACGAAACCCGAACCAGAAGTCAGTTCTGTCATCTAGCTATGATGTCACCAGCAGTCGACTTGGTAGTTCTTTGCTAACTAGCATAGTCACCGTGCACCACAAGCGTCTGCTTTTCTTTCCATCACGGCTGAAAACTAACCCACAAAGAATGTACCGTTATTTTAAAAAACACAAGTGGTGACGGAGGCCATATTGCTGTCACGTGACATCATGTGTTTGTCAACAAACATTTTTGGACTTCTGGATTTACATTATTTCTTTAGGGGAAAGTTGATTCGGATAGAGTACGTTTTGGTTAGAGTCTGACCTTCTGGAACGGATTAATGACGCTAACCGAGGTTTCACTGCATTAGCTTCACTTTCGCTTATCCTCACGTAACTATGGTGCGTTCAAGGAAAGTCTGACATTAGCCCTTATGTACGTATTAATGACTACCATTCATTCGTTCATTTTCTACCGCTTATCCTTACGAGGTTCGCTGGGGTTGCTGGAGCCTATCCCAGCTGTCTTCGACCGAGAGGCGGTGGCCAGCCAATCCCAGGGCACATATAGACAAACAACCATTCACACTCACATTCATACCTATGGACAATTTGGAGTGGCTAATTAACCTAGCATGTTTTTGGAATGTGGGAGGAAACCGGAGTACCCGGAGAAAAGCCACGCATGCACGGGGAGAACATGCAAACTCCACACAGAGACAGGGGATTGAACTCGGGTCTCCTAGCTGTGAGGTCTGCACGCTAACCACTCAACCACCGTGCAGCCTTATGACTACCATCTCAGTTTGAATTGTTTTTGTTAAAAAGCAACGATTTGGACCACAAATGTTCCGATTTGCGGGGTGCCGTGACATGACAGTATTCCATGACAGTATTCCATGTCAGTATTCCATGTCAGTATTCCATGTCAGTATTCCATGTCAGTATTCCATGTCAGTATTCCATGTCAGTATTCCATGTCAGTATTCCATGTCAGTATTCCATGTCAGGCCTGGCGTATTTGGTTGTGTTTTGGCTGCTATTTAGTCTTGTCAGCCATGTCTGCAGGCTCCAGTCCTCATCTGGCACGGAGCCTCACCACAGTCTACGCGGACCACATTCCTCTGAGTACATTTGTCCCCGTGTGCGCCTGGGAAAGATCATCCCGTGTCGTGCGTATGCGTGCGGTTCTCTGCGTGAGCGGTGTGACTCAAGCGTGTCACGCGGTGCCGGGGGGTGATTAGCTGTGTGTGCTGGAAGTGAGGTCACTTCCTCCTTTGTGTAACAGCCTCCAGCAGGGAACTCGCACCTTTGCTGCGAAGCGGTGTGTGCGTTGGCATCCCGTGTTGTGGTTTTGGGTGCGTGCCCTTCATGCTGTGAGTGTATTTTGGGTGTGTTTACCGCCTCAAACATTTCTGTCTCGGCCAGGAGAGGGGAAGTCCCCGAGGGAAGAAAACACAGCAAATCAGGATTGTGACTCGCTCGACAGCTTGTGGATGTTTTTGATGGATCTGCGAAGGATGCTTTACTGTGAAAGGGGTGTCATTTCCTGCTCCACTGCCGAGATGGAGGCGAGACACGGTCAAAACTCGCGGGGAAAGAAGGAAGCGTGTGCGGAGCAGGGAATGCGTGCAGGTGGGATGTTCAGGGCACAGGGTGCGTTTATTTTCAAGCTGCTCCCGAGGCAGCATCCTGTCCTGGGCGGGTGGGGCTAAAGACAAGCCAGGGAGGACAGGAAGAGGGCTAGCCCATCTGCTGGTCTCAGACACATACACTCAGGCACGCGTTGTTGGAGGAATGTCAAACTGAGCTAAAAATACGTTGAACTCAAAGAAGACCGCAAGGCCACTAAGGTGATTTTTCATTTGCTGTTCAAAATGGCAGCCGGGATGGGACACACACACAAGATTTGGGCTTGCTCCAATTACCCCCACATACGGTATACACACGTTTGACACTTGGTGCTTCCCCACAGGACTGCGATCTATCTGTGGCCGCCATGCATTTGTGCCTAATGACACGCTGATTTTAGACTCGTGCTGTAGTACATGAAATGTACCATTATACTGTAGAGTTGAGGGGAGGTACCACTACCAAGCATGCCTTGTGGGCACACGGTGAAGTTACATGTCTGTTGTTACACTTCGCACACGGCTTCACCTGAAGTGTACATTATTCTTATTCTGCGCCATGACAGTTATTTATTATGACTCGTTTATCGCTGTTAAATAGTCCCACACCCAACTGTGATATTAGTAAATATGAACATTTAAACCATGAATATTTTCATAGTTCATTCATTCATTTTGTACCGCTTTTCCTCACAAGAGTCGCAGGGGTGCAAACAACCATTCACACTCACATTCATACCTATGGACAATTTGCATGTTAGCATGCAAATTAGCATGTTTTTGGAATGTGGGAGGAAACCGGAGTACCCGGAGAAAACCCACGCACGCACGGGGAGAACATGCAAACTCCACACAGAGATGGCCGAGGGTGGAATTGAACCGTGGTCTCCTAGCTGTGAGGTCTGTGCGCTAACCACTCGTCCGCCGTGCCGACTATTTTCATAGTTAAAGCATGGAAATCCTGTGAGGTATTGTAGTATTGTAGAGCTGGATGTTGTGTGGAATGAATGAAGTCCTCTAGCATTCACTGTGGGAACGGGACTGGAGGAGCTAGCAAAGCTAACTAGTTAGCCAGTTAGCCTCTCCAATTTACTCATTCTAAACGTAAGAGATTGTTTCAAATAGAGTGGGGATGAAGGACAAAAAAAGGCAAAAATGTACCACTTCCACACAGAATGGGAGGACAGTGATGTTACAAAGGCTATCCTAACTGTGGACATGATCAGTACACCAACACGCACGGCGTCAGTAGAAGAGACAAGAAGCCCCGAGCATCGGCAGCGTCGACATCAACACAAACGCACGTGTACGCGTTTAGCGTGCGGCGCTAAGATAACGGCGAAGAGCGAGCTCGACAAAGCAGATTACATTTTCTCTTTATCTCCTCCTCTTCTCTCCCCCGTTTTCCCCTTCTACCTTTCCACATGAGACCGTGTGTGTGTGCACATATTCAGTCTGCATAAATTATTGTGAATTGCACTTTTTTGTTTGCCTATGCATGTATGTGCTCTTAGCTAGGAATGCAATGTGTGTGTGTGTGTGTGTGTGTGTGTGTGTGTGTGTGTGTAGGTAATGTGACAGGGCCATATTTCCCACGGGGCCTGGGCTCTGCTGGTTTTTCCACTCGCTCTCTCTAAGCAGTTTAGGAAAAACAATGACAGGCCTGGATGTGGACTGGTCTAGTCTGGCCCGGGAAACGCTTCTTCTGAGGAAGAGACGCAATGAATTGCTTCTGACATTTATTGTCGTTGCAGCTGCGCTGTGGCCATACACACCACATATAAGGAATTGGACATCTACAGCCGAACATCTGCAAAATAATGACTAAATAATGGTTGCGGATGCACGGTGGACGAGTGGTTAGCGCCCAGGCCTCACAGCTAGGAGACCCGAGTTCGATTCCAACCTCAACCATCTCTGTGTGGAGTTTGCATGTTCTCCCCGTGCATGCGTGGGTTTTCTCCAGGTACTCCGGTTTCCTCCCACATTCCAAAAACATGCTAGGTTAATTAGCGACTCCAAATTGTCCATAGGTATGAATGTGAGTGTGAATGGTTGTTTGTCTATATGTGCCCTGGGATTGGCTGGCCACCGGTCCAGGGTGGACCCCGCCTCTCGCCCCAAGACAGGTAGGCAGACAGATAGGCTCCAGCACCCGACGCGACCCTGGTGAGGATAAGCGGTAGAAAATGAATGAATGAAAGAATTAGTTATAGTTACTAGTTGCTAGTTACAAAAAAGTAACCGAGTTACTCCACTACAAAAATAACTAGTTACATACATATATATTTGTGTTATATTTGTTCTTGTAATATTATAATGCCATCAACAATATGTATTTAAATATTTTTTATGTATTCCCCTAATATTGTCTTTACAAAATTATTATTTTATCAACAATTTTTTTTATTATTATTATTCGTTCATTCATTCATTTTCTACCGCTTTTTCCTCACGAGGGTCGCAGGGGGTGCTGGAGCCTATCCCAGCTGTCTTGGGGCGAGAGGCGGGGTACACCCTGGACTGGTGGCCAGCCAATCACAGGGCACATATAGACAAACAACCATTCACACTCACATTCATACCTATGGACAATTTGGAGTGGCTAATTAACCTAGCATGTTTTTGGAATGTGGGAGGAAACCGGAGTACCCGGAGAAAACCCACACATGCACGGGGAGAACACGCAAACTCCACACAGAGATGGCCGAGGGTGGGAATTGAACCCTGGTCTTATTATTATTATTATTATTATACTAATTATTTTTGTATGTTTCTTGTTGAATAGTATTTTATGAATGTGCCGAGGGCCAATAAAAAAGGGCCCCGGGGCCACACTTTGAATGTAGACATGCTGAGAGTGTGTAGGGGGGGCGCTACACCCCCAATCATATTTAAAGGTGTTTTAAAGCATTGTACACAGGATATGAGATGTACTGTAAATGGCATGTGGATGTCATCCATGTGTTGTTACATTCTCATCCTGTTTGGTCACCCCCCCCCCAAACCCCCCCTGCTGGCCTCAGCTGCTCTGCCTCCGGGGAGCATCCCTCCATCTCGCCCTCCTCCACCGCCCTTATGTTCCGTCTCCGAATCAATACACGCCCCCTCTCTCTCTTACCTTCACTTACCTTCTCGTAATTTGACTTCTTCTTTTATTTGAATTCCCTCTGTGGTCTCGGAGGTTGAAATGATGCACAAGAACCAAGCAGTGATGTCGTTTTGGCGGGACGCTCCTCTCGCCTCCTAAAGAGGAATGAGCCTGACCTCTACTGGTTGGGAGAGGAAGTGTCCCCATGGTGGTGGTGGGTAGTTTCCCAGCGTCTGTGACCTGACTGGACACGTGCGCGTGTGCACGGCGACACAGTCAGGCATCGTGTTAGGTTGACGTCGCTGCATGAATACGGAATTTACGCTCGCCTGGTCGTGCTAGAACTTCACTGGACTCTCAACACACACAAGGAAACATGCTCCGCAAGATAAGGAGCGTGGAATGACAAATAAGTATTATCAAGCCAAAACCACCGTATAATCCTTCATATTTGGGTCCCCAAGCAGCCCCCCCACCTCGCCTCTGTGCTGTGTCCGCCCCCTTCTCCTCTTTCTTTTCTTTCTTCCCACCATCCCTTCTTCTCATCTTCATAACATCCCGTCTGTAGTGGGGCCCATCTGTCTGTGAGCCGGGGTGATTCATCGCAGAAAGCTGCTTTTTAGGGGTGCTGATGGGAGCCCGGGGGTGCAGGGTGGGCGTCGATTGGGGAACATCTCTGTGGGAGTTGTGTACCGAGAAATAAGGAAGGTTTCGCTGGGACAAACTGCACAACCCGGGGAAAATGAGTGGAGGAAATTTCTCTATGATACACACATGAATTCCCAGAGAAATCTTTGCAATCATCTCGCCATCACACACACAAACACACACAAACACACACACAAACACACACAAACACACACAGTATTTCCCCTGCTTTAGATGTGATGGCTTCACGTTCCAAACCAACAAATCCAGATTATCAGTTCAGCTCCCTGTTGCAGCTGATATGCAGGAGCCACCGAGGACTGGCTGTGGAGGCGTGTGTGCATGTGAGGGAGATCATGCGTGATGTTTTGCTCACTTCCTGTGTATAACATGGGATGACTAGCCACCCTTTTTTCATAAATTAAAGACTTTCAAGGTATTCATTTTCTTAATACTCGCAACGATGCCGACACATTTCTTCTGATTCATTCATTTTCTACCGCTTATCCTCACGAGGGTCGCAAGGGGTGCTGGAGCCTATCCCAGCTGTCTTCAGGCGAGAGGCGGGGTCCACCCTGGACTGGTGGCCAGCCAATCCCAGGGCACATATAGACAAACAACCATTCACACTCACATTCATACCTATGGACAATTTGGAGTCGCCAATTAACCTAGCATGTTTTTGGAATGTGGGATGAAACCGGAGTACCAGGAGAAAACCCAACCTGGAATTGAACTCAGGTCTCCTAGCTGTGAGGTCAGCACGCTAACCACTCGTCTGATTCTTTTTTCAAAACATCCCCTCCAGTAGCGGCCATTTTAGAGGATTTTGACTGATCTTTCAAGGCACGTAGAATATTGTCTTGTATTGTTAGCTAAAAATGGAACATACCAAAACAAAGATGGGACTCGCAGCTTTCATCAGAATTCCCCGTTCTTTAGTAATCAGCAGTAGACCATAGGTAAGTTCATAGCAAAGAAGGGGTCATTTGCATAGCGGGACTAACCAATCAGATCAGATAATGGAAATCCTAGTTGAAGACATTCTGAAATACGACACACTTTGGGTCTCAGATTTTATGTCAACAAATGTATGTCGACGTAAGCTAGGTCGTTGTCAACATGTTCTGCTTTACTGTTTTGCCTTCTATTAAGCATATTTTATGTTTTTCTGCACGAGAGGCAAAAAAAGAAGGGTGATGATGCAAGTGCACAATAGAGGAGATCATGTTTGGTGCGTTTTTAAGCTGTGAAAACGGCCACAAGTTGGCGGAAGTGCATTTGAGAAGAGCTCGGCATGCATCTTTCCCACTAAAAAATGATGGAGGAGTGTAGCGTGAAGAAGGGTACAAAGGGAAGTTTACATGCGTGGACACCCACACGGTTCAGTTCCAAATTGAAAATTGTAAAGATTTCATTTGTAAATAAATAATTTGTGTTCTTTATTATTTCATATTTTAGCTATTCATTCATTCATTTTCTACCGCTTATCCTCACGAGGGTCGCAGAGGGTGCTGGAGCCTATCCCAGCTGTGTTGGGGCGAGAGGCGGGGTACTGGTGGCCAGCCAATCCCAGGGCACATATAGACAAACAACCATTCACACTCACATTCATACCTATGGACATTTTGGAGTGGCTAATTAACCTAGCATGATTTTGGAATGTGGGAGGAAACCGGAGTACCCGGAGAAAACCCACCCTGGACTTGAACTCGGGTCTCCTAGCTGTGAGGTCTGCGCGCTAACCACTTGGTCGCCGTGCAGTGATATTTTAGCTAAATATACTAAATTTGTGTCAAAAGTGAAAGCATGCATCTTTTCCCAAAAACCTCTTTTTCTCCATTTTAGTTGGGAACAGAAACCTCCCTATAGTATCTTCTACTGCCCCATTCTGCAATGTGGTGCAATCACCGAGGCAAACTGTAGGAGTAAATGTTCCATTTTCTCGACTTCCTTTGTTTCTTGCCTGTCATTTGATGTCACATGTGATGAAATGAGGAGTCGTCGCTGTCTGTCTCAGACATTATTGTGCAGGAAGGGGGGTGGTGGGGGGGGCAGCGCAGTGCTCACGTAGCCCATTATTTCTCCCATCATGTGTTCTCACTTCTCCCCTCTCTGCCCCCGTCCCCTCCAGAACCACACACTGAGTCAGCACGCGCAGTGAGACCGAGGCCCGGCAGGAACTCTGGGCTCAGTCGGGGCCCCCGACCCGGAGCCGGCGGGGGAGCTACATCTCCACATCACAGCCAATCAAAGTGTCATTTGCCACTCACATGTAAAAGTGTAACGATCGCACCACTGGGTGTGGCTATTAGCAGCAGCGGGGGGAAGGAATATTAATGGCAAATGCTATTAAATAAAGGAGACGAAGGGAAGGAAAGAGAGGAAGGAAACAAGGTATTGTATGTGCAGTATTTTTAATCGTCCCTGCCAAATTCTGTTACCATGGTCGTGTGGATTGTTATTTTTTTAACAGAGAAAAGAAAAAAAGCAAAAAACCACCTTTTGTTTGGGACTATGTTAAATAGTTTCTAGAAAATGGTCATTTTCTCTTCCCCTCCGTTTGTTTTCTGCCGTATGATTTTCTTCTTTCATTTTTCTGCCTTTGAGTTCCCGCGTCGGTAGGTATTTGTGCTGTGTTGTGATCGTTTGCCAGTCGTAAGTTTCTTAAGTAAGTCCGTTCCCAAATCTCCTTTCTATCATTATTGTTATTTTTTTCTTTGCTTTTTTGTAATTACTACGAAAGAAGGACAAAGGAACAAATTAAAAAGCAGAAAATCATGCAGACGTTTCTTTTTTTTTTTCTCCTCCCCCCACCCCAACCCCCCAGGACTGGGTTTTTCAGTCTCTGTGATTATTGTAAAAAAAAAAAAAAAAAAAAAAAAAAAAAAAAAGAATATCAGCAATTTCAGTGCGTCTGGTCAATGACTGATTTTTAAATGTGAATTAACCAGATTGCATTAATATAGTACAGACAAAAACAGATAAAAAGAAATAAAATACATGACAAATGAAGATGCTTCTGTGTGCTGTGAGTTCTTTCATTGTTTATGGAAATAACAAATGACATGGGCCAGCACTCCTGATTCTGAAGGCCATTGGGCGGATGACTACTGGTGGCACTTAAATTATGTCAGTAAATTATGATACTGTCTACGCCAGCAGAGAAGGCTTTGCAGGCCCTGGTGCAAACCGATAATATTTGTTAAACATTACAAACAAAATACATTCCAGGTCTTTGTATGGATGCATTTATGCAACATGTCATGCACGGTGTAGCCATTTGGGAGTCACTATGCAAGCTTTACTGCTTCCTCGGTGTAGTAATGCATTTTCCTTGTACAAAAAATACTACAATGCATACAGTGTACATAGTTAATGTGTCATCATAACAGAGAGGTACCATTGCTGGAGCGTATGCAGAGAAGCTACTAAGATACAACGTGGTCGCCATTCATAAATGTACATTTATTTTCCCACCATCGAGATGACTTACAATGTTTATCATTTTCGTATCATTTTCCATCAAACCGTCATTTCTATTTAGTGCCTCGCATTGGGACGCCGCTGCACTTCAGAATGAAAGTATGCGGCACAGATAGCAGTGGGGGGCGGTGCATTTTGTTTCCTGGGCCTTCAGTGGCGACTCAACCACTTTTTGTGAGGGCCGCTAAATAAAATACATCTCCTTTCATGACACAAATATTCATTTTCACAAAGTCTGCTGGCTCAGTTTTTATTACGCTTGCTCTCTCTCTCTTCATCCCAGAAAACCATTTCCACTGCATTTCAGCCCTGCCACAAAAGCAACAGCAGACATTATGTAACTGATTCTCTGGTGACAGTGTTGACAAATTGAAAAACAGGAGATGATTCTGTCATCGGGATTGAACACACGGGGGTGCTGGTGAAATCTTTGTTTTTCCTCTGTTAACCATGGCTACCTACAGGGAAACAGGCAAGGACGATTCCAAGCATCCATTGTATTGTATTGGTATTCTGCAAAAGATACAGGGTTTGGACTCCTGAACACTGGGGTAAAACCGTATTATCTGATTGCTTGTGGCGTCCGGAAAAAAGCTTGTCCAGAGAAGAGAAGATGAGCGCCGCCATAGGTCTCATGTGTGAGTGACAGCCCCTATTTATTATTACCCATGCTAATTATTACTCAAATGCAAGAATTCACTAATGAAATTGACACAAACTTCAATCTGCCCAACAGAATGGACACTAAAAAGCTATTAATACCTCTTGGAACAAAAACATATATTGTATTTGTTTTTTGTACACAATTGTTTTATTGTGTTTTTTAAGCAGTTTTGCCTTATTCTATTTGTGTTCAATAAAAAAAAGCTAAATATATATCACTAAAATTCACTTTGGCACTCAAAGTGCAAAACGGTAAGTACGGAAGTGTGCTAATTGTTAGCACCGTTACCGTTACAGCCCTGATCTCCGTGGATGAAAGCCAAGCAGACCCACGTCGATTAGTGCCGATTGTGTCGATTAAAAGGGGGGTCGTTGACGTTGTACGCATTTCAGCAAGAAAGCAAAATGCAGACGGTCCCTAATATCGTGACAGTTGAACAGGAAGTAGAAACACGGCTTTGGAGTTAAATGGCTGAACTTAAAGCTAACATTTGATGAGTGGCGACAAACGGCTTTCGGGCACAATTGCGAGTGACCGCCAGGCGTGACAGAGGTGCACACCGCAGCTCGGTGAGTCTATTTCCGGGCGCTCACCGCCGGCCGCCGCCGCCGCCGCCGCCGCCGCCGCCACACGCTCATCCAGCAGAGGCCAACCCCCCCAACAAAACACATATTGACCCACACACGATGGCGTGTGCTAGCTGAAAGACGACACCGGGCCAACGGGCAAAGAGGACGGCCGCGTCTGTTGCTACCATGGCGGCGTCGCTGCTCTCCGAGACCGACATCAGGCACCGGTCCATGGCGGAGGAGGATCCGAACGGAAATGAGCACGGGGCGGCTGCACGAAGCGCGGCACCCCGCTGGGGACCGCAGCATGCCGGAGCCCGGCAGCTGGCTCGGCTCTACTCTCCCGGTGAGCAACATTGTGTTGTCTTTGTGAGGTGTCATCACTGATTGTGTGAATATATAGGCCTCGGCGTACCGCGGCACCAGCACTCGGCATCATGATGACGACAAATGGTCCGAGTAGCAGGTGCGCCTTCACAGTGCCAAGATGGCTTTACAGTTAGTGTCTTTATGGGTCATCGTAGTTTCACATTTAATCAAATGGAATCGGACTCACGGTGTAGAAGTTGGATACAAGTTTCACCTTTCCATCCCACTGTGGCGCGTTCAAGGACCACCTCACAATGTATGAAAACCGCTATCAGTCAAGCATTAAGATAAACAAGTCAAATGTGTCTGCTTTAATGATGCTAAATATTTGCTATACATTTTATCTCAATGTCCGTGTATTTAATGCGAATGAGATGTCTTTTCTATGGAGAAAAGATTTTTAACAAAAGGCCAACAACGCCAAATTTTTCATCTTGACAGAAAATAACAATATCCAATAAAGCATAAACACGCAAGCGTTAATTAGTAGTGATTATGGGCATAAATCAGCAAATCTGTGAGGCTATTAATGGTGAATTGCGAAGGTGTGATGACCCTCTAACAGTCAGTGTTCAATGGCAGTGTTTTTATAACGTCTAGAATGGAATAGCCTCCTCCTTTGGGGAGATGGACTCCCTTTGACCCGCCTCTAGCGAATCTCCATTGAGTGGTGGTCCACCCGGTGGACCACCACTCAATGGAGATGGAGTCGGAGTTGAATAATAATGGATTAGGCACCTAAAACGCTTCACAATGAAATTAACTTGTTTTTCATTCACACATTGGTGGTGGTATTCTACACCCGTAGACACAGCTGCCCTTGTGTAGTCTGATGGAAACATGGCTGCCAATTTGCGCCTACAGGCTCTCCGACCACCACTAAACATTCGTTCGCATTCATACACCAGTGTGGGCAGCCCCGGAGGCAAAGTGGGTGAAGGGTGCGAGGACTGAACCTCCAAACTTCCGCTTTCTGGATGACCTCCAGAGCCACTGTCTGCCCAGTTTGATTATTTTTGAGAAGGCCAATGTGAGAGTAATGTTACACTGTAGCTCACGTCGCTACGCTAGTGTCGTGTCCTCTTGCCCCCCACCCCCCAATGTTGCGTTGTTGCATGTGTACCACGGTGGCCAAGTGGAGAGGTACAGTGTACATGTAAAGAGTGGACTCGGGGCACAATAGTGCTTCGTGGAGCCACACATTCTGTGAGAGACACGCTGGACAAACACAATTACTACAAATTCCAGCAAATACTCCACTGTGGGACATCTATTGTGGGACCATTCAGACCGGTGGCCATGACACTGCAGATGAAATATCGGCGCTAACAAGTGATATCGGCCGCCCACACTTGACCAAGTGCATGACCTTACACAAAGTCCTGAATGTTGCCAGCCAGAATTGGTTAGTTTTAAATTTTTTTGTGAATATAGTCTGCTCAAAATGCAGCTTGAAATGATATCCCTGGAATTGTGCTTTCTTATAAACTGGGTGGAGTCTTTGGCGGTTCAGTTGGTGCCCATAATCCCATATCCCATAATACTCAATATTGATGCGTTTCTGCTAGGGATGTCCCGGTATTATGCACTATTGGTTGACATCGGTATCTGATTTTTTTCCCGATCATGAAAACCGATTGAGTGGTTAGCACGCAGACCTTACAGCTAGAAGACCCGGGTTTAATCCCATCTCTGTGTGGAGTTCTACTGGAGTATTTTCTACTGCTGCTAAAGAACGGAAAACAGTAGAAACAAACTTTTTTTTCTGATGAAAGCTGAGTCCCATCTTTGTTTTGGTATGTTCCATTTTTAGCTAGCCATACATCTAAAATCATCTAAAATGGCCGCTACTGGAGAGGATGTTTTGAAAAAAGAATCAGAAGCAGGCTGCACGGTGGATGAGTGGTTAGCGCGCAGACCTCACAGCTAGGAGACCTGGAGTTCAATTCCACCCTCGGATGGGTTTCGGGTGGGTTTCACATTCTAAAACATGCTAGGTTAATTGGTGACTCCAAATTGTCCATAGGTATGAATGTGAGTGTGAATGGTTGTTTGTCTATATGTGTCCTGTGATTGTACCCCGCCTCTCGCCTGGGATAGGGAGCTGGGGTAGGCTCCTGCGACCCTCGTGAGGATAGGTGGTAGAAAATGAATGAATGAAAACCCATATATAAAAAAATGCTGTATACAATGTCATGTTACGTATATCGGTATCACAAATTGAGAGTTGGGCAATATCGGCATATGAGTTTTCATCAAAGAAGCCAATATCGGACATCTGCACCGCCACCGTAGCGTATGTGGTGTGACCATCTGCCCTGCTTCACCGTACGTACGCTACACATGAAGCACCCACCCTCGTATGCAGCGGTTCAAATAGTGTGAGCGACTGAATATGCAAGAAAAGGGCACGAAGCTTCGCCACGTCATGTCAAGGTCATGCGAGGGCACCCCCTCCCCAACCCCCGCCCTCAGCACTTGGCTGACAACTGGTTGGGCTCACTGAACTACAAATGATCCTCCAATGAATGACGTGACGGCTGACTCGTGACCTTTTAAAACTTGATGTCATTGAACATCTGTCCCTGACAAAAACAAACTAAGCTGCTGAGACGACTCACCTTTCCTATTAAGAGAATTGGATCTCTGGCCTGAAAATCACGCATTCATGCAGATAAACGCAGCAGCATGTCGTCGTCTGACCTTAAAATTACTCCTGCACCTTCGTTTGAATGGCTTAAAGTGCCGCAGTGCTAACATGCACGTCAGTGTCCTAAAAAAACAGTGCGCCGTTGCTTAAGAGGATCACACATGCATTTGGGGTCCCGATATTTTATCCCCTCCCACTTAGTGGCCGCTTAGTTAGCACACTGACCCCAAACACTAAAAATAGTCCAAAAACGAGGCGGCCGTGTGGCTCACTTCCTCATACAACGTACACTCGCTATTAAAGCGTGTCCTTTGGGAACATATTCAAGTAAAACATAACATCCTGATCGCTTTTGGAACACAGTTGTGTCATTTAGTCTGACGTCATTATTGATAAGTAAGTTGTTGGTCATTTTGGAGGCTGCAAGAGGTGCTGATAAAATGGAAACACGTATATGATGCATATGCACAGCATCATTGTACCACTGTTTAAAAAAAAAGACCAAAATTCTACGCTTCGCTAATGTGGTTTGGCACTTTGTTCATCAGTCCTTGAACGCACCGTGGTTGTCATATGATGCAGAAGTGAAGCTACAGTCTGGTCTTACAACAAATACTAATACAGCAGGTAGTGATGGGCTAAAGCATACAACGTGGTAGTAGGTAGTAGGTAGTAGGTAGTAGGTAGAGCTTGTGGTAGCTAGTATGACATTCTAACAATATGCTAACCTTGGCCAAAAATATCCCTGTATTATAATTCCACATATAAAATGTGTCCCTCGTTCATTTGCATTAAATTAGTACCAGACCGGCGGCATGGCGGATGAGTGGTTAGCACACAGGCCTCACGGCTAGGAGACCCGAGTTCAATTCCACACTCTGCCGTCTCTGTGTGGCGTTTACATGGTCTCCCCGTGCATGCGTGGGTTTTTCTCCGGGGATTTCTGAGATCTATTCATATCATACTAATATAGTTAGGTAACCATGTTGCTCTCGGAACATTCAAAGACAAAAAAAAAAAAAAAACCTTTGATGATGTTGCTTTTTTGCATGGATGTGTGTAAATGTTCATGTTTGGAGCAGGTAGAGTCAAAATGACTTACTTGTTTTGGTCCTTGCAGCCAAAGGACCCAGCAGGCCTTGAGCAGAGGACGCGCTCAGCCACGCTAACAATGCCACCAGGACATTTTAAGGCAAAGTTAAAAGTGAAAATGCTTGCCTCATGCTGACAAGTGTCTGTTAAAGACGGCTAAACAGCCCAAATTCCAAATGCCAAAGAGTCCATTTAAGGGAGCACCACACTGTTATGTGCTCAGATGTTTGGATCCGTCTCGGCGCTGGTGGGAGGTAAATCTAAATAGCAGTTTGGCTTGTTAGACTTTGGACAAGTTAGATGAGGCGGCGGAGATGCTCCATCGAGCCAAACATGGGCTCATTACGGCACAGCCTGGATGGACGAACAGCTGGAGACGCCTCTGTCCGTCTCTGTTGCTTTGCGTCTACTCCCTCCCCTTAGTCCCTTCTCCGTCCTCCCAAGGGTCTCAATAGATGTGATGGGCCCACCTCCTCTTACGCGCGCCCGCGGCCGCCATGTCACTCATACGCTACCAACATATTGATAATAACAGAAGTATGTTTGGTCAAATAAATGTGGCATTGTCTCACATCTTGCAGGAATGTAACGCAAAGATCTACCTGAGCGACTCTGTCCATCCGCTGGTGGACTCTGGTCTTTGGCAAGCCAAGTGCGAATGCTAGCCGCCCCAGTAGCGAGTGGAATCCGGCGTAGCAACATTCAAAAGCCGAGTGAAAATATAAAAAAATAAGACTTGGGTACGGCCAGAAGCGCGAATACAGTAGATCAGAATATGAGGTACCCCAGGGTTTCCCATACAGTCATTTATTTAGATTAGCACAGATGGGTTGTCGGAATGGCTTGCTGTTACCCCGTTACGTCCATCCACTGCAACTTTGCATAGTCGGAGCTCAATGAAACTTAGTTTTTTTTTTTTGTACTTTGTTTTTTCTAATTTTTTTTTTGTTTTTTCTATTTTTTATTTTTTTTTAAACAAAACGTCAACAGCAGTACAAACACACTCAAAACAAAAATGGGGCACTGGACACACACAGCACACAATTTGGCTATCCCACATTCTTTCATGGTGCAATTCGAGTCATTTCCTTGATTTTTGTCCGTGAACAGTGTCCATTTGACCCATTTTTCTCCACACGTGTCTTCTTCAGTCCTCAATCTATGTGTCAATAGTTCCATGTCACACAAAGCCAGTCCTCCAGTACCGGGGGTCTTGGATTAAGCCATTTTTTGCTAATGTTTTTTTTACCTGCTACCAACATGATTTTATAAAAATACCTATCTTCTCTTAACACAGAGTCTCCCAAACATCTGTATCTGGTGGCCCAGATACTATGTCTCACATGAAAAAGTCACACTGTAACCCAAAATCCTCTTCATGGTTTTACATGCCCTCTTCCAAAAATTGGTGATATTTGGGCAGAACCAAAACATTGAGAAAAGTAGCTTTTTATTTATTTTGGCTTTTTTTAAAATCTCTATATGCGTCGGCCTCGGCCCTCAATCACTTTGCGCTTCAAATTTCGCAGTTTCACTCTGTTTTTCAAAAATAAAAAAGCTAAATGAACACCTTTTACTGTCGTGTTCGCTGAGACACACAAGCACCTGACCCGATCGCCGGAACAACAGGCTTTTACGGCAGTCACACTGTAACCCAAAATCCTCTCCATGGTTTTACATGCCCTCTTCCAAAAATTCACCGGCACTTTACATGTGCGGGACGGAGGAACGACATAATGTTTGTATTTTGGGAGTCAGTCTGCTCTGGTGAACACACACACACAAGTGTGAGATTTCCACAGACTAAATAAGCTGCGATGGCTTTAGGGGATCCTTCTAGGCAGGATTCTACTATTGACCTTGACCGTGGGTGTGTGTGTGTGTGTGTGTGTGTGTGTGTGTGTGTGTGCAATCATTATGATGAGGGCCACAGATGAATATGGTGGAAGCCGAAAGCCCAGGAGATGACAGGATGGCATCCAACACAGGCACACACGCACACGATGGGATCTGTCCATCCTTTTTTGTGTCTCCACAGGGGCGAGAGGCTGGGGCAGGGCCTACTTATACTGACTCTCATGTGGGGTGTGTGTTGTTAGTGAATCTCATTTGCCACATTCCTCTCTTTGTTGCTGTTGAATCTACAGGGTAATAGATGTATTAAGTTTGTCTGGCACGAGTGTGTGTGTGTGTGTGTGTGTGTGTGTATTGTTTCGTCTTCTCTTGTATGTGTACTTTTGTATTCATGTTGGTTTTGTGTTCACGCCAGTAAGTGTGTGCGTGCATGTGTGTCCCAAGTTCTGCGGTCCGTGGAGATCACATGAAAGGAACGAGGCCTGTGACTGATCCACTCGTACTGAACAAGGGAATTTACCACCCCGACACCCCCCCCACCCCACTCATCCTCTGCGCCCCTCTCACCCTGCTACTGTCTCTCTCCCCCATCTCCCTATGCCTCTTTCATTCTCTCCAAGCATGTGACCCACTTTTACCACCCACAACACCCCCCACCCCCCCTCGCTCGCTCCACGTCCCATCTGAAGATGGTCTACTGAGAACAAACTAGGGACACACAAAGAGAGACTGAGGAAAAAACAGTTGCACGGTTGTCTGTGTTGTATTCTATTGTCCTCACTTTGTACATCTCTATGAATTTGTGTTTTTTTTTTCTTTTTGGTTACGGGGGGGGGTGATACCTAGTGACACTTCCATTGGCAAAAGCAGGTACTATGAGGTACTATTTGCCATTGTAGCAACTGAGGAGCCATGAACAAAACACACATGCTATCTTAAAGAGCGGAGGTATGCTGGAGCCTATCCCAGCTGACTTCAGGCGAGAGCCCCGGTGCACCCTGGACTGGTGGCCGGCCAATGGCAGGGCACAACAGCCACTCACGTGCATTCCTATGGACAATTTAGCATGCCTATACTTGGAACAACTGAAATGGATAAAGGATAAAGGTCATATCCTTGAAGATGTGAAAGGATCTGCTGGATGGATATTTCATACGACCTTCACATAGTATGTATACAGTGTGTGACCCAGCGCAGGCGTTAATTTAGCAATTTCGGTAAAAGCTCTGGCTTGCATTCCAACTGCTATACCTAATGTTGTGTCCTGACGGTGAACATGAGCAGCACAGTGATGGATCCATGCCAATAAGGAGCACAATGAAGACGTGTGTGCTGCATTCATTATTCAGCATGACCTATTGTGGTTGGGAAATGTAATTGTCCTGTTCTTCTTGGCCATTATTACACTAAAGCATGGAATAAATCACATTAAAGCCAAAGAAGCTGTTTTTACACAACAGACTTTATGGATTGTGGTACAACAAGACGAAAGAACACACGGTGTGCTACTTAAGGGACCTTTGGAGCACAGAAAGTGATGTTTAATGAGTCTTTATTTGACCTCTTGTTCAGAAATTAACATAGCACAAAATATCAAATCATGACCAGTATCACTTCTCCCAAAAAATTGTATGGATTTTAAATGCTTTATTGTTTATTTTGTTTGTCAACACAAAAAAGCAGAGATTAGTGTAGAAATCAACTCGCAACTTCAGCTAGTTCACCCATCCTTCCATTTCTATGACGCGTATCGTCACTAGGGAGCCTATCCCAGCTGTGTTTGGGTGCGAGGTAGGGTACAGCCTGGACTGGTCATCAGCTAGTTCAAATGAGGAAAAGATGAGTCGACTTGGCGTTGTGTGTCTGTGTGCGCCACACTGGGTACACTGGGCACACAAGAAAGAAGAGCAAAGAATGGTCGCTATCGTAGGAGGAAGACCCCACTGCTGACATGGACACATAAAAAAGCCAGGCTGGAGTTTCCTGGAGAAGCCAATATCTTTATATAAGAATATTGTGGTGTTGCGAAAATCGTTCTTCAAATGCGCAGTATTAAACTTCCCCGGTTCTGTGCCACCACGGGAAACTGCAGCATCCTTTTTGGACTTTGATGAAACCACAGCCGCATGGCTGACATCACTCCTACTCTTGGCTATACGCACTTGCAAACGCAAGTTGTGATCACATGGGTTCTGCATGCTGAATAGAAGTGCTGCTGTTCGGATGGAAATGCTGGCGTCAAGTCTGGAAGGAACTGCTTCTATCGGAGATTTTTGTTGCAGGCCGATGGTTTTGAACACAGCCAAAAAGAAACGCGAATACCGAAGCATTTGTAATTGCTACAATTGTCTGGGCGTTTTCTTACAGAAGCACAGCGACTGTTTTTGACCGTGAGTTTATGGTCCATTCCATTGGAGTAGCTTGTAACCGTTCACGGTGTAAGGATGCATGGCGAGTGTGTCCGTCCATTAGTATTCCGCGTGCGTTGGCCGCCTGCTGGCCACCCCTCATTCCCCAGCCAGCAAATCGGCTGCGTTGATTAATTTCGGCCAATTAGTGCCCCTCATTCCCCTCCCCTGGCCCCGCCCAGGTTAAATTGCAACGCACGCTCACGTGCACACTCTCAGGCAGGGGGTGCTGCAGGGTGAGCGATGGCAGAGAGGGCTACCAGGGAGGGTTGTTGTCAGAATAATATTAATGAGGTCTCACGTGTGTGTGTGTGTGTGTGTGTGTGTGTGTGTGTGTGTGTGTGTGTGGAGGCAGACGGTAAATGTTTTTGTGTCAAGTTTAGGTGAGGTTGTGTTTGCAACTCATCATTTTGGCGTTTATGTGACATCTGTAGTTGGCATTGAACGTTTCTATGAGAATGTTTGTGAATTACATTTTTTTTACATACGTGCTTACTGTCCGTAGCTGTGAGCATATCCAGCAATGCCACGGCCTGAGGGACAAGGGCTTGTGTGTGTGTGTGCGTGTGTGTGTGTGTGTGTGTGTGTGTGTGTGTGCACACGCGCTCAGTGGAGGCCTGTCCTAGTTTCTTTCCCCTCACCAGGGAGCCAGAGGATCCAAGGACTGACGCACATCACCTGACAGCCGCCCCTCTGCTCCACGACCCTGCGCTGTATGTGTGTGTCTGTGTGTGTCTGTGTGAGTGTTTGAATGTGTTTTTGTGCCAGAAGACATGAGTGTGCTAAAGTGATGTGCGAGCGTGTTAGGAAATCTGTCTGTCGGAGTGTCATTGTGCGTGCGTGCGTGCGCGTGTGTGTGTGTGTGTGTGTGTGTGTGTGTGTGTGTGTGTGTGTGTGCATATTTATACAGCATGAATTTGGTTGTCCTGATCCATTGCTGTCTGTGTGTGTCACCATGTAGCCTGGATGAGGCTAAGTGTGCTAACTGTTCTGCTCAGTATAGGTGGATTGAGGTTGTGTGTGTTTGACCATCTCAGGTATGCAGTACAGTGGATCAGCACATATTCACAATTCAGCATTCAGCAATAACGCCTCATTTTAATATTGTTTCATTATAGGAAGAATATATTCTATAGTTGTCATGAGGGATGTAAATCTCTTGGTGATAGACAATTCAATTCAAATCTATATACAATGATTACGATATACGATTAAAAAATGAAACAGTTTTAAAAAATGATACAATTCAACTTGACAGTTGTTTGTTGATGTAGACATTAATCTTCTACAATAAGGCATTTTTAGATGTGTAAAAGAGCAACAGACTATTTTTGTTTTATGGATCAATATTTGACCTTGTATATTGTATATCTATATGTTTATACCTGTTACATTTGGAACATTTAACTTCCAACATATATTAATGTTGGAGAAGTGTCTGTGTATACTGTGTCAATGACAATAAACATGGATCCATCTATCTGGCGATATAAAATATAACAATTGAAGAAACATTAAAACCTTTAACATTAAACCGGGTAAGTAAATACATTTAATTTGTCACATGGGTGAAAAGAAAATGCTGTTTTACCTCAGAAAAGTAGACAATCCCATACTGTAAATGTCCTAATAAAGGCAAGCGTGCAGACTTTCAGACTGGTGTTCCAGAAGGTGGAACATTTCAACCCCAAAAATTTCCAAAATCGCCTCTTTCAAACTCAAGTTTATTTGTTGTTATTGTTGTTGTTTTTTTCCTTCTGGTGTGTTTTGCAATGACTAGCTGCTAAAGTTGACATCCATTCTAGTCTTCAGCCATGGCAAGCTATGGAGCATGTGTGTTGTTTAAAAGACCGATTGCTGATTGATTGCTGCAATTTTGCAGTCAATATTGGAGTTTTTAGTGCCATATTTAGTCTCAAAATACGTTGACAAATATTTTTTTTGTGTCAATTTGTGGGACAATAATATTTGAAAAGGCACCGGAGTGAGTGAGTTTGTCCAGTCTTATTTTGTCATATATAGTTTTATTTACTTTTTAAATGAATGTTAAAATGTCATCTCACTGACCAAGTCTTGTGAACCGTCCCAGTTGGGTGTCTCACAACACCACTATAAAACTGTCATTTTTTAAATGAAATGCATTAATCCCTTGTTTATCACAGTTGATTGGTTCCCGACCATGATAAATTAATTTTTGCAAAGTGGGATTCAATATTTATAAACTGAATATTTTCCTAGTTAATGATAAGCGGCATCGAAGAAGGTTGGATCATAGAAAAACCATGACTTTGTACTTGCAGGTTTAAACATGATTAGAGCCCGGTAGACACAAAATAGCAACCCTATGAGCGCAGACGTCCGCCAAGGCCGAACAATACAAAGCCCTGTCATCTGGCTTGTTTGTGTGAGGTTCAAATTTGCCATCCAAGTGTTTCGTGACGGAGCTTCAACGAACAGAGCTCAACCCTCTCAAACTTTGATAGTGTCTATTTCTAGAAGGTCATGGGTCAAGTTTGACAATTCATGAAATATCCATAAATCACCGGCGACCACTTGGCTCCATCCTTTATGAGAGCATATTAATAGGCACACGGGTCTATAGGCGGGCCCACTCAGCGCTTTATTCAAAAGGTGCCATTAATATCTCATAGGCTGCTAATGCTGTCTTAAAGGGGGATCTGGACACATTAAACTTTTACAAATTAGCAAGGGGCAAGAAGAAGACGGGGACGTAAAAGAGAAACTTTTAAGATAGATTTACTGTTTATTTGGGGAAAGATGATTGAGGTGTGTCACATGACCTGACAGCTTCTGTGAGGCTCATGTGGAAAGTCTGAGAAAAGAACTTAATGAGCTATAGATCTGCCGTGTGTGTGTGTGTGTGTGTGTGTGTGCGCGGCATGTATTCAATAATTTACCATTGCTAAATGTGTGTCCACCTCGCTCATAAAACTGCTGATTAGCAAGTTTAAAATAAAAATATATTTAAGTTGGTTCATCCTGTCCTGAAATGAATACCGCTGACCTCTGTGTGCGGGCTGCTCTCTGATGAGGCCGCCATCCCACCGGAATGTGTGTGTGTGCGTGTTCGTGCGCGGGCGGGCTCAGCGCTGCGTCAGCATTGGTGTTTCACATATGAGAGGTCGTGACCCCCCAGCCCAGAGTACCCTTGTCTTGGTCTAAGCGAGTACATCTCCAAGAGCTTGAACTCTCACACACACATTGTGACTTTTATGACTCTCGCTAGTTTTTTGGTGCGCGTTATTGAAACCTCAACATTGTAACGTCTCCATGTTGTTTTTCTACCCCCCCAGGTAAGCGTCTCCAGGAGTGGGTGTGTGTGATTCTGTGCCTCTTCCTCGTCCTGGTCGACTTCACCTTGCTCATCCTGCACTTCTCCACCGTGCATGTCTACAAGATCGTCCTCGGCATCGGTGAGGCGGTTTGCACACTGAACCCTCAAGTGCTCGTCCCACGAAGGGGGGCAGTACTAATGTCAATAAACTGTCTTAGGTTCAAAAATCTTTCATTATGACTCGTTCTGGAAAAGTTACCCTTCACTTATACGTGGATGCTATCCTGTTTATCTGTCTTTGTGTTCCAGTGCTGGGAATCTTGACGGCAGACTTTGCATCAGGGATGGTACACTGGGGGGCGGATACCTGGGGATCTGTAGACATCCCTGTTATTGGCAAGGTGAGCACACACACACACAGACAACACTCTGTAATGCCTTAATCAACTATCAAAACTATCTTGTTTGATGGTTGGCCAAAATGTTTTGTCCCTCCAAAACATCACAAGGGAGATATTGGTCATTCATGGGCCACATTGAGTTAACAAAATTGTATGGGGGGCCAGAAGATACATTTAACACACATACACGCTATTTTATGCTCATCATTTTCCTTGACTTATTTGTCTAATTTTATCTGTAAAAGTGTTATACTATCAGCTGTATCTTCATGTCCCTTTTTTCAGGAGCACTTTAACCATCAGACCACATCCATTCATTCATTTTCTACCGCTTATCCTCACGAGGGACGCGGGGGTGCTGGAGCCTATCACAGCCGTCTTCAAGACAGGCCGGGTCCACCCTGGACTGGTGGCCAGCCAATCACAGGGCACATATAGACAAACAACCATTCACACTCACATTCATACCTATGGACAATTAACCTAGCATGTTTTTGGAATGTGGGAGTACCTGGAGAAAACCCACACATGTACGGGGAGAACATGCAAACTCCACACAGAGATGGCCGAGGGTGGTATTGAACTCTGGTCGCATCAAACTATGTAATTTAATTTGACAGTTTTGTATTTTATTTTTTTACTAAATAAGACATCCGACTTGCAAGTCATGTTGCCAGTTTGTATGTTAAAAGTTGAAATACTTAGAAAGCAACTGGCGGGCCGGATTCAAACGCTTGGTGGGCCACATGTGGCCCCCGGGCCGTAGTTTGCTCACCCCCGTTCCAGACGATTGGAGACAGGAGTTTTCTAAGTAAGCTGTTCATTGCAAACCAGCATTAAAGTGAAATAGGCTGTTCATCAGCTGATTGGCCAAATGCAGTGGACCACTAACATTAAGAGTGGACTGTGGACTCTCCTCGCCACGCTCGGAAATCCACACACTTCCTCTACACACACACACACACCCCTGGACATTCGGCACATCGTCACATCCCCACAGCCAATTGGCGTAAAGGTTATTCGGCCTTCCAGCCAATTAAAAGGAGTGCGATCAGGTGCAGCATGCAGATTTGTTGGTGATTAATGGGCTGAGCGTTGCACGTGTTGGTTGGGCTTCTCTCTATGAAATATTCATCAACAATTAAGAGCTTGCCGAGTGTGTGTTTGGAGACCTGAAGCGTCCTAATTATGCAAGTACCTATGATTTCTGTCAAAGCTGTAATTAATGAGTGCACGATTCATGTAGTACTATGTCTATATTTGAGGAGTAAATGAAAACAAATGTTAGTGCAGGCGTTGAGGCGTTACAGTACTTGCTTTGACAGGGGTATTAGTGTTTACATCACTGCTGGGTGCGGCTTGAAAACAACTTGGGTTTGTGGTTTTGTTGGTGGATGGTGCAAAATGACTTTTCTATAAGTATGGACTTTATAGAAGAGTAGTTACTGCATATTCAGCAATACAGTAAAAAAAATGGGGAAAAAATACAAGTATTCAAAAAATGCATTCAAACATGTGATAAGGTTTATTTCAGGGCGATGCCCATCAGTATCAGTCGATTTCTGTGAAAAATCATTCGTATGTCGATAAAAGCCAATCACTTGTGGCTCGTACGATTGCAGCCTGCAGCGATCCCCGCCCGTCTTTTGCCCTAACATCTTGGGTAAGGTCCCTGTCCCACCTTGGCTCTCACTGCATGACAACATGTCTAATATCTTGCAGCGGTAAAAAGCTTTAACTTGAAACGTTTGAAAAACAAACGCTTGACCGAGTTTGGTGAGATTTCGAGACAAATAGACGGTGTGGACATTCAAAGGTGAAGGAAAATACATTTCTGGGGATCACAATAGATGAAAATATGAGCTGGAAACCTCATATTCCAAATATACAACATAAGGTGGCCAGAAATATTTCAATATTGAACAAAGCAAAATTTGCTCTCAATCAGAAATCACTCCACACTCTTTATTGCTCTCTGGTTCTACCATATCTTACTTATTGTGTGGAAATATGGGCTAATAACTATAAAAGCAATCTTCACTGGCTAAATGTACTGCAAAAAAGGTCAGTAAGGATAATTCATAATGCCGCCTACAGAGAACATACTAACTCCTTATTTCTAAAATCACAAATACTTCAACTTGCTGATATAGTTCATCTTCCAACGGCTAAAATAATGCATAAGGCTAAAAATAAGCAATTAGCTAAAAATGTCATCCAATACTTCAGATTCTTCCAGTAAATTGTGGATGAATTCTGAATTGGCGATATTTTACAATGAGCGCATTTTTGCCGCTACACATTTTAAGAGGATCGTCGGCCCATTAGTTGATTCCAAACGTTTATTTTGCAAGGCATTTGAAACCTCTTGTGGGCTTCAGAGGGGGGGGGGCTGGGTCCAAAGACCCAGCAGCAGGCCCACATTTGCATGTTTTTTCATCTGTAGGAGACTTGGACTGTACCACAGGACCAAATGGACCTGTATGGAAAACAGTGTGGCGAGTGTGTTTGTGTGTTTTCAGACGAAGGATAAAGACGTCCTGTCCTCCCATTTAAAGTTGATTTGAATATGAAAGGCAAGCGGGGCTGGAGAACACCTGAGGCTCATAGCAGTAGCTGTCAAAACATTCAAGCACTCGTGCTTCTCCATGTGGTTCTGCATATGCATGTATTCCTACCTTATAAGGTACTTCCTGGAGTGATGCTATGCTGGGTGGGCGTGGCTTAGGCAACAACCCATCTCTGATTGGCTGGGCGTTGCCAGCAGCCATTTGGGTATTGCTAAGAGAACGCAGGTGTGTCTAATTAGATGAATGAAGACCCATGTTGTCGTAACAAAATGGCTGCTGCTTATCGGGTGTGGTTCTACATCATCAATAACGTGATGGTGAGCACAAGTAGTAGTATTTCTATTAGAACTTGACATTTGTTATGCATTAACGATATGATCTAATATCAGTGCAGGTTTTGCTTGTTTTGTTTTCTTGATATTAATTTCCTTAGTGTTCTTTGTAACTGTAACACCAAAAGCACCACATTCCAACAAATCTAAAAAAATGAAGCGTTGTTTGAGGTGATGCAAGGACACATTTGATTGGTTGTACAGTTAAAGCATTAACAAGTCTTGTGTTGTTGCGATGTTGCAGGATAGTAATTGTCTTGTTTGTCTAACTTGATGTGATATTGACAAATTCCCATTTAATCTCATCCGTGACCTATCTTCCAATACAAGAAAACATGTCCTTAGTGGGGGGGCTGCACGGTGGACGAGTGCTTAGGATGCAGGCCACACAGCTAGGAGACCCGAGGTCAATTCGACCCTCTGTGCGTGCGTGGGTTTTCTCCGGGTACTCCGGTTTCCTCCCACATTCCAAAAACATGCTAGGTTAATTGGCCACTCCAAATTGTCCATAGGTATGAATGTGAGTGGGATTGGCCGGCCACCAGTCCAGGGTGTACCCCGCCTCTCGCCCCAAGACAGCTGGGATAGGCTCCAGCACCCTCGCAACCCTCGCCAATATACGCAGTAGGAAATGAATGAAGGAATGAATGTCCTTAGTGTGTAAAGATGCTGATTGGACCATCGTAGCGAGGTTGCGGTTGAGTCGAATAAGTCAGTTTGGACTTCAGGAATACAGTCGGGAAAAGAATGACGGCAGCACAACAGCAGAAATGGAATCATTTGGACAAAGAAAGTCAAAAGAACAGAAAGTGAGATGAAACTATCGCAGGAAGGTCGGAAGGACAAAAAAAGAGAGAGGGGGAGGTGGAAGGGGGCGGCAGGGCGTGTCGCTGCAACCAGTGGGGCAGCGCTGGTTGCCGGGGCGATGGGCAATGTGAGCTGGTGATTAGCGGATGTCGTGCGAGGCGGGCCTTTAAACGGTGTGGGATTAGAGGACACACAGTGACCGGTGGCCCGCCGTTAACTGGGAGCGAGGATGCCGCCCCTCTCGGCACGACCTCCGAAGCTTAGCCGGCCTTTCATGTGGCTGAGGGCTGCGGCGGGAGGAGAGGAGGGGGCTGCGGGAGAGGGGATGGAAGGGGAACTAGGCGGCGAGAGGAGAGAGCTCCTAATTGTGAAGATACCAGTGGTGACTTGCAACAAAGTTGGCAAATAGGCGAGCGCCATTGTGTGAGCGTGTGACAATAATGAGTTGTCCCGCTGACGGCCCAGTGGCCACGTGTAGCATAAAGATGCAAACCTTCCTTTTGGCCTTTTTTCACACCTGGAAATAAATTACCTTTATGCTTTGTGGGAGGGCTTGAGCTGCTTTTTTGTCCCCTCTGTGCATATGACATGCAGATTCTATGCGCTCACAGAGACGTGTGTGTGTGTGTGTGTGTGTGTGTGTGTGTGTGTTTGTGTTTGTGTTGGGAAGCACACACTTTTGTCCAAGGGTCATTTATGTGTATGAGTGCATTTGTGCAAGTTGACTGCTGTTCTGTGGTTTATTAAGATGCTGGATGTGAGCTCAGGGGTTGCACCGGCTGCTGAGCACCACTGTGCTGTTGTGTGACTGTGCATTTGTGTGTGTGTGTGTGTGTGTGTGTGTGTGTGTAATAGTTGAAATATTTTTCCTCCATTTGTCTTTTGATTTTGAGGAAAGAAAATTTGAACTAGTTCCCCTTTATTTACATATTACCTGAAGTTGGAGCCAAATTGGCACTTTTGGCTTCAATGGTGCCTGAACCGCTACTTTAAAAATGATTTATGTCCCCAAAACAATGCCTTCATATTTTCACTGACTGAGAAATGTGTGTGAATTTACCATGTTGGAACCGAGCGCTGCCGTTGGCGTGTTAAGGTCGGCAATTAAAAAGAGCATCGGACTCCGTGTCCTTCTGTCAGGAGGTTGCATGACTTCCAAGACGTCACTGGTACAATCTCACCTTCAAGAGATTGTTGCATGCAAATAGGGATGGCTATCGCTTCCGTTTTGTTCGATACCGGTGCCAAATCCAAAGCTGTACTTTGGAAACGGTGCTGGTGTGTAGGCTGCCAAGGAGAATATAACGAAATAAATGAAGACAATAACATAATTTTACGGTTTGCAAGTTGAACAGATTTAGTTCAACAATTGAAATACTTACTAAACATTATAAAATGATAGCTAAGAAATACATTTTCCAAACAACTCGTGAATGAGTGACTGCGATTGGTGGATAATGTTGGCGTGTTAAGGTTGCCAATGACGTGGTGTGTCTTTGTCAAGCAAGACTTCGAAGACGGTACTTACGCAGTACCACCCGCTTGCACTTGTTGCAGTTCGCTGACTCGGCATTCATTTAGCACTGCAATCAGGCACCGATACTTAGGTTGTTAGTGCGGTTACTGACTAATTGTTTAGGTTCAAATTACAGCCATTAGATATGCCGACTGTGTATTTTTAATGTCCAAGTTCTATTGCCTTGGACCTGCCTAGAAGTGTTGAGGAAAAAAAGTATCTTTTTGTGGTGAAGGTTGTTATGAAAATGAATTTTGTGAACTGTAAAGTTGTTTTCTGTCTACGCAGGCGTTTATCCGTCCATTCAGGGAGCACCACATTGACCCAACTGCCATCACCCGCCACGACTTCATTGAAACCAATGGAGACAACTGTATGATCCCCATCTTACCGCTGGCACACATGGCCTACAGGTTCCTCACTTACACACCAGGTGAGCCGCATGCACACACACACACACACACACACACACACACACATAGAGATACAGCGTGTAATATTTACAAATGTAAATATTAGATGGAGTAATAATGAATAATTGACTGTCAAGGGACCACTCAATTGAATAAAATGTCCACCTGTTTTGAATGCATCACTAAAAGTAAATATACGTCTCTATCCCGATGAGAGAAGTCACTATTGCGGTGGAACATCTGACTCAGTTGAACAACTTTGGGTAGGGGTCACCGGCAGTGACTTTGAGCATGTTGCTGGGCGCTGAAGTCGGGGAGGCATGTGGGAGTTGCACCGGTAATCATGTGCACCGACCTCATGAGCGCGGGGCGGCAAGGGCAGGAGGAAGAAGATAACCCATGAAAGGAGTGTAACCTTTTACCGAGCAGGTGATTCTCCAGCCGTCATGTTGGGCTGAAATGGGCTGCGAGAGAGGTTGATAGATCTGTACTTGCATTTCTTTGGGGTTTTTTGTTTGATTCCGGCTAACAGTGTATGGATTTTTGTTGACTGATCAATGTCGGTCAAAAGTTAGAGGTCTAGTTTTTCTTCCTTTGGGGCAGGGTAGCAAACAAGGAAGGTTAGGAGAATTTTGAAAAATGACTTCCATCCATACCGGTCATGTGACATGCGCCACAGTGGTTCAAGGGGTCACGAGACGGCGACATCTCCGCCTGTCATGTCTGCACCTGAAGGGGTCGCTGTTAAGGGTGACATACAGGAGAAGGAAGGCGTGGCGGCGGCGAGGTGACACCTGATCGTGTCATGTCAAGCTCCTCGCGGTGACAAGCCGTCACCGGGCAAAGACGATGACCAAGGTGAAAGTCACGAGGTGACACCCCCGGCTGTCGCGCCTGCACTTTAGCTGAAACAGTGACCCCTTGACTCCGTGCTCAAGTGGGAAGTGGAAGGTGGGCAGAGAGGGCCCGACGAGTCCAGACGGACAAGTGAGGCATTATTGGTGGAGGTGGGAAGCAGAGGACACGAGAGCCTTGTCCCCGTACAGACAAAGTTTGCTCCTACTTGTGAGAATGTATATAGTACACTGTATACAGTTGTTCGGTTAACGTGGTTAATTGGTTCCATATCCAACCGTGATAAGTGAATTTCTGCAAAGTAGGATTCTATATTTAAAAAAAAAAATGTGTTGTGAGAACATAGAAACCTATTTGTGACCTTCTAAATATACTAGAAAGGGGTATGAATTGGGAGGGGGTGGACAAGTAAGAAGCCAAAAACGTACCACTTCCACATGAATTGAGAGGACACATTTTGATGGAATGCCATTTCCCGAGGAATACGTACTGAGCGATGTCACGTGGTACCCGACATGTCCTCTGCTCATCTCTCCACTGCTGCCACTCTCTGTCATCCCGTCTTTTTTGGGTCCCTTCATCTCGCAGAGGCCCCCGCCAGCACCCTCACCACGGGAGTGCGAAGCCGTCGCGTGGGCCCTCGCCATTACACTTAATAACGTTGTCTCATAAACGCTCATCTTGCCTGAGTCGCTGTTATGTCACGTCTTTCAGAGGCCTTGGCGGCGTCTTATCCTTGGGACTGCTACGTCCTCGCCCTGGCGGTTTTTGTCATGTTGACCAACCAGATTCACAAGTGGAGCCACTCCTACTTCGGGCTCCCGCGCTGGGTCATGCTGCTGCAGGACTGGCATGTGGTGTTGCCGCGGAAACACCACCGCATCCACCATGTCTCACCGCACGAGACGTACTACTGTATCACGACAGGTAAGACTGTTTTCAAAGACTATGATTATGTACAGGCACAACTAGGACACCAATTTCACATGGCGGCACATCGATATTGGTCTTCAAGCGGTGTGAGGTGTAGAATGTTGTTTTTAAATGCAGGATTTCTAATGCAGCCCATCGTTGCATTTACATCAGCACCAGTTGCGATGTTGTGTAATACTTCAATACGTAGTCCCGCCATCGCAGTGTACACTACGGGTGCATATGTGTAAATGAATAAATCAATAATGGAATCTCTATATCTATTTCAGTATCATACAATTAGAAAAGTCATTGAAGGTCAAAAGCATCAGAAGAAACAGATGTGTGCAGATGTTGAGCGGCCATTTTACAGCGCCTTAATTGAAAGCCATGATGGCAGAATGATTACACGTTAAAAGTCTGACAAAATGGCAGTCCTCTGCTGAATAACCGAAAGGAAATGTTTGCGTGCGCATCCTCGGAGACGCCAGGCCTGTAATGGAGTCGCTCCCCTCCACGCACGTGGGTGAGCGAGAGAGCATACACAAGGGGGGTTGATCTCGTACGTCACCCTGGTGCCCCAGTGGACGCCAGATGTGCGTGAGCGAGCTGTGGCGTGGGGGTGGTGGTGGTGGTGGTGGGGGGGGTGTTCAGGGGAGAAGCACATCCTCGTCTGCATCTGCATACTCGAGCATCTGTGTGCAAAGCTAGTCTTTTTGACCTCTTCATGGTTTCCAACCTGTGTGTGTGTGTGTGTGTGGGTGGCTTGGTGGCGGTCCAGGACCCACAGGGGACTGTGACAGCACCCCCCACCGCCACCCCCGCCTCCCCTAGCTAAGCTGCCCGGACCAGGCTCGGATTCCACTGGGGCTGTGCCTCGCTGCCTTTGTGTTTGCCACCGGCTGACAATCCCCATGTATATTTAATGCTAACCTGCTGTCTGTTCTAACAAATAGGACTTCACAGGCAGAGGGAGGGGGTGGAGGACAGGGGTGCGAGGAAGGAGGAAGAGCGGAGGACGAGGAAAGGATAGGAAACGGGGATTTGGAGGGAGGGAGGGAGGGCGGAGACAAGCGAAAGGAAAGATGGAGGGACGGAGAGCGATATCAAACAACTCCTGGCTGCTTTACTGTCTTCCAGCAGCGTGGGTCATCGAAGGGACGCGACGCACACATGCGCCACGTGCACACACTCACACGGCGTATGCACACATCCCCGCAGCCATAGCATGCACCCTATGCAAACACATCGGGAGGTGGTGGTGGTATGCAGGCATCGGGCAAGGGTAGCTAGAGTACACACAGCCCTTGTGGATGTCTGTTTGCTTCTGGCTGCTCCAAGTGTGTGTGTGTGTGTGTGTGTGTGTGCGTGTGTAATACGCTGACAGGTTGTAATCTTGGAAGCAGATACAAGAAGGAGCTTTGATTTCGACATTCTTATTCTACACCGACAGAGCCCGAGTTGTCTGAGCCAAACGTCGACTTTCATATTTGCATCTTCTGCGTCTTTTGCTCGTCAAACCAGATGCTGACCTCACTCTACCAAAAACACCACCACATATCTGGAACACACAATGTTTGTGTAATTGTACCACACAGACTATTCAGGTATCCATCCATCCATCGTATACGTACATATACGCACACACACCACTTCGTCTTATAAATCCGAATTTATGGTAAAGCGTTGTGGCCCATCAAAAGAGCCTGCAGCAAAACCGGCAAAACCGGGACGGGACAAAAAACAAACAAAAAAAAAAACATGACATATTTCCTGTGGTGAAGTGAATGTTGTTGTACACAGTATTTTTTGTAATTGTTTTTCATGATCGGGATAAAATCAAATTCCGATCAACCGATATTTTTATGATGATGTCAGATAATTATCGGACATTAATTCATTCATTTTCTACCACTTATCCTCATGAGGGTCACAGCGGTGCTGGAGCCTATCCCAGTTGTCTTCGGGCGAGAGGACTGGTGGCCAGCCAATCCCAGGGCACATATAGACAAACAACCATTCACACTCACATTCATACCTATGGACAATTTGGAGTGGCTAATTAACCTAGCATGTTTTTGGAATGTGGGAGGAAACCGGAGTACCCGGAGAAAACCCACGCATGCACGGGGAGAACATGCAAACTCCACACAGAGATGGCCGAGGGTGGAATTGGACTTGGGTCTCCTAGCTGTGAGGCCTGCGTGCTAACCACTCGTTCACCGTGCAGCCTGAATATCGGACATCCCTAGTATAAATGTCATGCTTATTGCAAATAGCACCACTTCCTAAACAGACCACACCTAGCTAGAGGTGCAGCATCTCTGAGACGGAACCCCTGGCGAATAGTGGGGGTGTACGCGATGGAGGACGCTAATAGCGCTAATTAGCGTCAGGCACAGGTAGTGTTAGCCTGTCTGAAGACGAGAGGAGAGGAAGAACATTTGGAAATGTTTGCGAGTAAAGCCTTGACTCCTCTGTCCTTGTCATGCCATTTCATCCTTAATCTATTCCTTCTGTGGCGTCATGTCCCATCCACCCCAGGCTGGTGCAACTATCCACTGGACCAGCTGGGCTTTTGGCGACACACCGAGCGTCTGATTGAGAGACTGACGGGTCAAAAGCCTCGCTCCGATGACATGGCCTGGGCCAAGAAGACCGACTGAGCGACGGACGGACAGACGGGCTTGCAGATGTAAACATAGCAGACATGGAGATGATGTATGGGAGGAAAGCACACACACACACACACTGTACATTCTACACGTTTCAGTGCTTCTTTCATTTGCTGTTTCTGTGTGCAGACGTCTGTCTGACAAAGATTTGTGCAAAAAAACAAAAAAAAAAAGTGATGTAAACACCAACATAGCTTCCTCTGGTAGCACTCAGTCAGCATGCGTATTGGACGCTCGGTTTAACCAATCAGGTGTGGTATTGCCATCACGTCTTGGTTTAGGTGACTTCTGGAGGTTGGGCTCTCCAGGAGTGATACCATGCTGCCTCACACACACACATACACACACACACACACACAAGATCAAATTGTTCATGTGAAGGTCCCCTGCTTTGTACTTTAGCTGCTTCCTCATATAGTGGCCAGGGGGTTAATTTACTCAACTGCAGAAAGGTCCAAGCATCTATTAGGGGCACGGCAATATTACTGTAGTATGAGGCCTTTATTTAGACAAACACGTTTTTGTACTCATGTAAATAGTATAACTCGCGGTTGAGGAACAGGCGTCGTTTCCACGTCTTGAAGGCTGCTGGAACCACATAACATCCGAGTAGCAGAGTAAGAGTCCACACTTTGTCTGTTCAGACGTCTAAGTGGGTGCTGCTGTTTTGGTTAGCAGTGGGCTCGGCAGTTAACTCTTTAACATCCTGCTGGATGTGCTTGTGTGTTTAGAAGTGAGCCAACGTGACAATCGCTCCGTGCGATTAACTCCATTGCAGGGCCGGTGTTTGAGCATTAGGGGTCACGGTGGTGCGTCTGCTTTTCTTTCGTTAATGAATTCCAAGGTCCGACACAAACCCGATGCTTTTTCTCCATAGAAAGTCGTGCATATGCAACTGACACAAAGAAATATGTTTTTTAAAGACGGCTTACGGATGTGGAGAACATTCAAAATAAGGATAAACGGCACATGAAACAGACGATTTTTGCTTCAATTAAGGTATGCCTTTATTCGTCCCTCAGTGGGGAACTTTGCAATTGAAGACTAAAAAGACTCAAAACCACAAAACACATTTTTATTGTCTTACATTCTATTTTTTACATGCATAAGAAATTGTAAATGTATAGAAATGATGAATTTACAGGGATAAATGGACATTTAAGGTTACTATTACCCTCTTTTGAAGATGTGATTGTTGACAAAGACACCATGTTGCAGCGAGATCAACACCTTGCAGTGAATTGACCAAAGCTTCTCACCTTCTTTATCAAACGGCCGGCACTTGCAACTTGCTTTGGCTCCATCTCAGCCCTGATCTTGAGTTGAGAAACGCTACTTGTCCCTTTACATGCATCATTTTTATGTATTTGTACGCATTTAGAAGCAGTTTTCTGCATGTAAAACTAACATGAGGGTCAAGTCGGACCTTGTGGAATGGACTAATGACGCTTATCAAGGCTCCACTTGCTTCCACCCAGCCGTATTACATACCACTTACCACCCATTCCCCGGCCATAAAGTACATGTACGTCATGTATTGAGCATTTGTAGTATTTTATTCCTGATCACGCAATACTGTATATACTACTTTTGTAATCACACTCTCGTTCCCACGGCGTGTAAATACACAACAACTGTAAGTGGATTTGGGATGACAGTACATCTCATTGGCTGTTACGCTACTGGAGAGTCGCCATGCTTAGCTCTTCATGATGGAATCCTTTCATCAACCATAACGACGCTCTGTAAACGCACACAGTTTTCACTCCTGATATACATGACACACTAACGACTGAGAGGAAACATACGTGCAGGTATTGTTGGGCTGTTTTCTCGGGCTTTAATGTTCTATTTTCTTATTAATGACTCCAGCCTCGTCCTGTTGAATTCTGACTTTCCATTTTGCAGCAAAATGAGCGCTGCTTGTCTGCCTTAATGTTTTTATCTGCTATTTAATTTGAATAAATAGAAAACAATTCCAGCTTGATGTCAAGTGTACTGTGTGGTCTTTGACAGTAGATGTGAAGATGTGAAGCTTGGCATTGTTCTACCTAAGTCTGGTTCAGATCCAAGCTAGGCTGCAGTCATACAGTAAGGCTCTTACGCCCTCTAGTGTCAAGTTGATGTTACTAGGCCAGGAGGTGCTGTCTACAGAGGAACTTTCAGCCAGCCATCCGTCCGTTTTCTCATGTTCACTAGGGTCACAGGTATGCTGGAGCCTATCCCAGGCAGGATACACCCTGGACTGGTCATCCAGCGAGGGCCATAAACTGAAAGGATCCAAACCTTTAAACTAAACAAACCCTCGAACCTAATCTCTCCCAACCAAGACCAAATCCATTTTACCCCAACTCTAACCCCCGTCCTAAATGCAACCATGATCCGAACCCTAATGCCAAACTTGTAATCCTCCCTAACCCAAACTTGTACCCTAAATCAAATGATTACTACCCTAGTCTATCCTACCTGTAACCCTTAATCCACCATAACCGTAACCATCCCCAACATCTAATCAGCCCAACCCAACACTGTTAATTAGCTATATTAGCTATTTGTTGAGGTAAAAGGTGTACCGGGGCCTTGCGTTGACATTACATCGAGAAAAAAAATAAAACTCACAGTGGGCTCTGTTACTGCACGTCACCCCGCATGGGGTTTCACAGCAGATCTGACAGTTTTCACGACTGTTAATTGATCTACTTCCAAAGAAGCTGGAGTCGGCTTCGTCACTAGCATGGCGACAGTGTCCGTCACACCTGAGTGTGATCCTGTGCACGCCGACTGATCTCACATCTTCATATAGCTCACAGTGAGAGCTCCTTTGTCATTCCCACATTATCACAAGTGTTTTCACTGTCGCATAGCGCGAACAAGACACACACACTCACGCTTTGCCGACATGTTGGATCTCAGTAGATGCCCGACATGCTCCAATGATCATCTTCTGAGAGACAAACTTAGACAACAAGCGATGAGTGTTGCCTGCATGGTTGTGGTAGGCCACCTTGGAGTTGTATAATTGAACTGAAGGAGTCCCGGGCTTGACCCCTGGGGAACCCCATTTGGTCTGAGACACACTTACCAACTCAAAGTATTACCTGTCATCCAAATCGTTGAACCAGTTTAGACCAGTATCACACGTTCTTCATGTCAGGCGAGGGGGGTTATTTTATTTTATCTGTAAAGCCTTTGCTAGCTATCCATGCCATGGCATCGCCTTCGTGAAAGATGTCAACTTTTTCTTGTACAACTGTATGAAGAAAGTGTCCCTAGAAACCGGCAGTAGTGTTTGGGATTGAGTCCATCTCCAACCCGAAAATAGCCCAACAAGCTCATCCTTAATAATTCCAGCCCATACAGGAACCCCACCTCCATCTTGGTGGCGCCTTTAAGTAGGAGTGGTTAATGAATTAATCAACAATCACGTAATGAATGAATTCCTGGTGATGTCCATCCACCTGTTGCTAGCTAACGCTGCTCATTATTACAAATGACGTTCCGCAGCCCATAGCTGTCTGGAACAGGATGTCGGAATGGAAGAACTCCATGTGTACACACAACCCACATGGAATGGCGGCCTTAACAATGAACTTGTCACCTTGTTAATGCATTGCTCTGTGCTGGAGAATCCTACCGTGAAGCTCGTTAAGGTTCAGGTGTGTTCTCACCTTCAGTGTCTGTTGCAATTTTTTCGAAGATTTGTAGCTTAAAGCTTGCATAATTGAGGTGTGTGTGTGTGTGTGTGTGTGTGTGTGTGAGACACATCTAGAGGTGCTTCTGTTGGTGAGAAATCCAATTATGAGACCTTACAGGGAAACCACGTGAGGCGATATAGATCCAAACTCTGCACCAGTCTAAATGAGGGGAACTTTTGTAGGAAGACATATTCAAGGCATTTTGAATGGATTTGTACTTTTTTTTTAATACTCTGATACATTTAGTAAAGATGCTAAAACCAGTGCAGGTTGTTCTACTCCTGATGAAAATGTATGTAAAGCGTTCCAGGATGTTGATTCTGCAGGCTGATGAAACAGGCCGCCTGGTGTCAGGAGACGAAGTGATGAACAGCTGACGCAGGACGACAGGGACTGTCAAACATGTCAGTGTCCCTTTGACACACTGGGAATGCTAATGAGGTGTATACACGTGTTGGGTCACGCCCTGAAAATACTTCAAAAGGCATCCAAGAAGTTTTAAAATGTATGTGTGTGTTTTTTTTTTTTTAGAGTATGATGTAGGCGGGTATCTCATAAAGCGTTGTGGCCCATCAAAAGAGCCTGCAGCAATCTGGCACTAAGAAAGTGTGGATTTGGAGAAAAATACGTTTCCATGTTTGGGTATGTACATAAATAACCGGAATTCTACGTTTCCAAACGTCACTGTGACAACGTACGCTGTGATGTCACACACGTGACCTGTGTTTACGTCAAAAACTACATGGATTAGTGGTGGGCAAAAGCGTTCATTTCAGTGATCCGGATCATTCCGGTTCATTCAGAAAAAGATCCGTTCATTTCGTTTCAATTGGTGTTTAGCCAGTGATCTCCCCTTCCGTAGACCCGGTCAGTCGTGTCGAGTCAGTCCCTTCACTCATGTTCACGTTCGTTCCGACTCAACTGTCGGTCATGAGTTTCGGTCTCTGTCTTTCAGTCAGCTAACCCCGCCCACCCACAGAACGTGGCGCGACGATAGGATAAGACAGGCCAAGCAAGAAGATAGTCCCGCCCTCTTTCAGCCAATCAAAAAAAAAATTGCAACTGAACGGACTAAACGGGTATTTTAGTGGCGGTGGCCTCGTTCATTCCGTTCACAAAAAAAGAACTAGTTCTTTTGACCCGTTCGTTCATGACCGACACACCACTAACATGGATGCCCTCGGAGCTTGTATCGGTTGTAGCTTCGTTCCTCATTAACTGCTGTAACTTCGCTTACCTTATTGTAAAGATTCGTCTGCCAACGTCAACATGGTGACTCTTACATGTCAAAATATGCAGTACCTCTTGAAACCGAGTTTCTTCGGAATGTGATGTAAAAATGAAGCGCAATGAGATGATAGCTTCGTTTATTTCCCCAGCAGCAGTGACACGGAATGGCCGGTAGATGGCAGCATTGTATATCAACTGCAGCGGAGAATCACGGGAGGAGGAGGAGGACAGTCCGCCACTTGAGAAGAAACGAAGGACATGAAATAGTGTTGACAGTTCCAGTGTTCCGGTGCCAGCCATCATGTATCCGTTCTATGTGTACCGAACTTCTTGATGTATCCCCTCCCCGTCAAGCAGCCCCGGTTGCATAGGAGCTCAAACATGAGGCACTCTAACATACTCAGGCAGAAGGTGTGAATTTGGGCCTAATAAGTGCAGGAACAAAAGGAAGAAGGTGAAGGAGAAGGAGGGAGACGGAGAGAGAGGGAGAAGTTGTCAGTGGGTTGAAAAGACGTGGGCGCTTATTTTATTTCCTCTGTGAATACACAACAACAGCGCTGTCTGTCTGAGGTGCTTACACAGCAGAACTTCAACGACACACACACACAAACACGCACAAACACGCACAAACACGCACAAACACGCTCGGTTGCATCCACTCTTGTGTTTTGTATGAAAGAAAATCCAACACGGTGATGCAGTTTGACTGTCACGTCGTCATGTTCTGTCTCGGTGGGCTGTGTGAAGCTTGGAAGTCTTGGCGGATCTCCATAGAATCCTCTCCTGTGGTGGTTCACTCATACCTGTGTGTGTGTGTGTGTGTGTGTGTGTGTATGTGTGTGTGTGTCCCTGGAGCCTTGCAGGTTTAATTTGACCAGTCAGCCGGTCAAAGCCAGGGCCTCAGCAAATATATATATATGTGTGTGTGTGTGTGTGTGTGTGTGTGTGTGTGTGTGTAGGTCGAGCTTAGTGTTGAGGTGAGACAGAGATCAATGCAAAGGCAAACACAAAGGTTGGGGTAAAACTCAGTGTCCTCTCGACTTCTCTATCTCCTATCCACCTTCCCTGATCCCTCTGTTGCTTCCTTTTCTTTGGTCCTTCGGTCAAAATATCCCCGGCCTCCATGGAAGTGTGTGTGTGTGTGTATGTGTGTGAGAGAGCGCGAGAGAGAGAGTGAGCGTGTGTAGCGAGAGGATCAATTGAGGGAAATGGTGGATTGATCGCCAGCTAATAACCCCAGTTGAGTCCTGGCCGCATACTGACTGACTAATTGAACAACAGCCACCCATCTTGGTTTTACACACACACACACACACACACACACACACACACACACACACAGCGTTTCATGTAGGATAAAAAACAATGTTCATGTAAAGACTCTAGATGTTTCTACTTATTTCAGTTATTTAATCACCAGTAAAACATGGGTGTTTCAAGAAAATAGCAGTTCCCAACTAAAAAAAGGAAACCTATTTTTGAATGAAATCAATGACTCTAGATGTTTCTACCTTTTTCAGTTCTTTAATCACCAGTAGAACATAGGTAAGTTTCAAGAAAATAGCAGTTCCCAACTAAAACAAATGAAACCTATTTTTGAATGAAATGAATGAATCTAGATGTTTCTACCTTTTTCAGTTCTTTAATCACCAGTAGAACATAGGTAAGTTTCAAGAAAATATCAGTTCCCAACTAAAAAAAAAATCTTTATCTTATCTTTGATAAAGAAGGTGAGAAACGTGACTGAATTCAAGAATTAACTCCTAGCCAAACACGAAGGTGCTGGCGGAGTTGATCTCGCTGCCACATTGCATCTTTGTCAATCACACCAAATGTTCATTTGCTCATTCATCAATTTATATGAATTTACAATTGTATTTATATTTTTATTAAATATTTAATAAAAATAGAATTGTAAAACAACAAAATGAGACCGCACACCATGTTAAATGTAAACAGATTTTTTTGTTGTGGTTGTTTTTTATGACCATGGGGGTTGATGTGTAGTTTGTGCGTTTTACGTTTCCATGTCACGCCTCATTGCAAGAACCGTTGATGTCACACACGTCTCCCCGCATGGAGCGCTCCTTAAATTCCCTAGAGTTTGGTGGTTTGTGTGAAAAGGGCGTGACTATGGAGCGTGACTGTACAGCAATGTGTACCATTAGGATGGCCTGGTATACGTATAGAAGTGGTACACCGTCATGTCGTGGGACAGCGAGGCGTGACATGGAAACTTTTCACTCAAAACACACAAACTACACATCAAACCCACAAACAAAAAGTAGCGTTTTTAAAGTTTTTAAAGTGTGTGATTGAGGAGAACAGTCCCGTACGTCCACCAGACACTTCATTGCAGTACACACACACGTCTTTACAAATAAGATTAGTATGGATCTTTTTACTCCTCTGCAGGTTCATGTTGGGTTGTGTGTGTGTGTGTGTGTGTGTGTGTGTGTGTGTGGGCGGATGGGGCGGGCAGGCGTGATTGTAGGTAGGAAGCAGTGATTTCTCCACAACCCCTTGCTGATATGAACACTGTCTGCTATAAGGTGTGTGTGTGTGTGTGTGTGTTAACCTGCGCCTAGCGGTTTTTGTGCCGACACACACACACACACACACCTGTAGGGCTCATGGGACTGGTTGTCAAGGCAACTGTCACCAAGCACGTGATTGATAAAACTGTTGCATGACAGGTGGGCGGGGTCTCCAAGGATGAAAATGATCCAGTACAGACTCAAGGACTTGGACTTTGACGTCAATGACTGGGGGCTCGACTTTGCATGTTTCGAGTCTGAGGCACCACAAGCCTTTGTGTGTGTGTGTGTGTGTGTGAGGGGGGGGGGGGGGGGGGGCAGTGGCTTGAAAAAAATGAAGAAAAGCTTTTTTGTTACTTTTTAAAAGAGTAAACAGAGTCTGGGGTGAGCAGGAAGCAGACCATGCTCCAGAGAATGAGTTTTTCGGGAGGTCTCGGAGCCCCCCCAGCTGTGTCATGTTCTCTGAGGGGAGGCTGTCTGTGAGGAACACAGACTTTGGTGTTCAGTTTTACTTGACCTCACACCGTATATTCCCACCGCCTTTTGGTGCCCCTTCGCTACCCCACAAAAACCCTTCACCGCCCCATATGTTGCAATGTATGCATTCACGTAGTGAGGCAAAACTCATTAGCATAATCATTTGAGAATATGTGATGATACCTGTGGAAGGTACAGTATCCATGGCCACTGTTGGAAAGCCCGCGTGTTTAAGTCCTGATGCTGCACTGATGATGTTTTGTTGTCAAGCGTTGAGGTTTTCACTTTCTTTTGTGGTCCTTGAACCATCGGCGGTTCCAGTAATGGCCCACATGGGACACACGGGCAATTCCCCATTGTCTGGGGTGTGCTGCGAGGGGGGTAGGGGGAGGGAGAGAAAAACAATCCCAGTCACTGTTGAAAAGACAACCCCCATTTTAGAGGATTTTGACTCTCTGGTTATGTAAACGTGGAAGCTACCAAAAGAAAGATTACCCCCCCCCATCTTTCATTCTTTCATTCATTCATTTTCTACCGCTTATCCTCACCAGGGTCGACAATCCCAGACATATAGACAAACAACCATTCACACTCACAATTTGGAGTGGCCAATTAACCTAGCATGTTTTTGGAATGTGGGAGGAAACCGGAGTACCCAGAGTACTGGAATCGAACTCGGGTCTCCTAGCTGTGAGGCCTGCATGCTCACCACTCGGTCGCAATGCAGAACAATGCCATCTTTCATCATTAAAAAAAAAGTTTGTTCCTACCGTCTTTTGTTCTTTAGTAAGCAGCAGTAGAACATAGTTAAGTTTCAGGGAAATATCAGTTCCCCACTAAAAAAAGTGCAAAAACCATTCATTCATTCATTTTCTACTGCTTATCATCACAAAGGTCTCGGAGGGTGCTGGAGCCTATCCCAGCTGTCTTCAGGCGAGAGGCGGGGTACACCCTGGACTGGTGGCCAGCCAATCACAGGGCACATATAGACAAACAACCATTCACACTCACATTCATACCTATGGACAATTTGGAGTGGCTAATTAACCTAGCATGGTTTGGAATGTGGGAGGAAACCGGAGTACCCGGAGAAAACCCACGCATGCACGGGGACAACATGCAAACTGGAATCGAACTTGGGTCCCCTAGCTGTGAGGCACTTTCCACCGTGCAGAACCCCCCCAATCTTTCATCAGTTCAAAAAAAAAGTTTGTTCGTACCTTCTTTTGTTCTTTACTAATCAGCAGTAGAACATAGTTAAGTTTCAGGGAAATATCAGTTCCCCACTAAAAAAAGTGCAAAAACTATTCATTCATTCATTTTCTACTGCTTATCATCACAAAGGTCTCGGAGGGTGCTGGAGCCTATCCCAGCTGTCTTCAGGCGAGAGGCGGGGTACACCCCGGACTGGTGGCCAGCCAATCACAGGGCACATATAGACAAACAACCATTCACACTCACATTCATACCTATGGACAATTTGGAGTGGCCAATTAACCTAGCATGTTTTTGGAATGTGGGAGGAAACCGGAGTACCCGGAGAAAACCCACGCATGCACGGGGACAACATGCAAACTGGAATTGAACTCGGGTCCCCTAGCTGTGAGGCCTGCGCACTAACCACTCAATTGCTATGCAGAACCCGCCCACCCCCTCCATCTTTCATCAGTAAAAAAAAGTATGTTCCTACCTTCTTTTGTTCTTTACTAATCAGCAGTAGAACATAGTTAAGTTTCAGGGAAATATCAGTTCCACACTAATAAAAAGTGCACCAACCATGTTTTTGTGAAAAGATACATTTCCAGCATCACTTTCACTTTGACACAAAATCTTTTTTGCTTCAGTGACAGCTGAAATATGTAATATCTCCGTCCGGCAGACAAGAGCACAAAGAAGAAGTACGGATGAAAGGCTGAAGGAAACAGGAGAAGAGGAGGGAAGAAGGATGACGAAATGGAAAAAGTCAGTAAAGGTAGAGCATCAGAACCATCCAGACAACAGATATTGATTTTAGTCTGCAGAAAACCAAAAACACCAAGAGAATGACCTTTGGCGATATTACCCAATGACGAGTCAATCAAAATGGCCCCAGCAGCAATCGGCACAGCCGATGCGGCGTTAGCGTCGTTTCCAGGGCGTTACATCTGTTGCATATTGCACGCTGGTGGTCCACATCTGTTGAATATTGCACACTGGTGGTCCACACTCCCCACTCCTGCGCAGTTAAAAATAGATCAGTGTGGCCAGAGAGTGGATGGACTCTAAATGTATTCCAAATGCAGGAAGGCTGAACGACACAAGACCTCCGCCGCGAATAATCGGCCTTGTAATGCGAGCGGACAGGTGTAAGAGTGCGGGGCCGTACGCAGCTGTCAGACGTCCGCTGTGTCGCATCTGTGTTCTTTCATGAGGGAGGAGGGGGAGGAGGGGGGGGGGGGGCACAAGGGAGCGCATGCTCTTTTTGTTTAGAAAGAAAACAACTACACAAAACGTAAACGGTGATGGAGTGCAGCTTAGACGTGCACCATCAGGAAATCGTTACCGTCAGGAAATAACAATAACTCATGTGAGACTTTGTCGCCTTTGTTTGTCCGTGGAAGAGCCAAAGTCCCACAAAGCAGGCGAGGAAATGGAAATATCAGACATCTGGAACAGTAAAACTGCACAGTTAGGAGTGGCCTTTTACTGTGGCCAGCCTAAGGCACATCCGTTCGGTAATCATGCTGTCTAATCAGCATCTCCAGCTTCCACACCTGCGAGGCGGATTGCTGATGTCGCCATGGAAATGCTCACCAACAATATTTGAGAACCAAAGCCTTTTTTGGACAAAGGAAAAGAGTTAGCTGGAGTTAGCTAGTTAGCAAAAACAAAATAATTCCCACATTTATTGTTTGCGTACTTTGACATATTTTGGGCGATGTTATGCCGATTGCTGGTATGCCCCCCCAAAACCAACGACAATTTTTCTCAGAAGACAAATCTGTGTCTTTACTTTTCCAACAAGACTTTTGTGCAGAACTCCGGAGCAGATCTAGAAGAAGAGACCATTTTGGAAACAATGACTATCATTGCGACTTTCAATCCGTACCCAGCGAGCTTCCCGTGTGTCGCTACCGATGCTGCCTTATCATTTGATATAATTCTTCTTAAAATGGATTTTTAAGGAGGTCATTGCTAGTCGTACTGTCATTTAAGGAAACCACAGGCCTCCGTTTCTCAGACGGTTTCTCTTTTTGGACCTTCTGCATATTAAAGTTCCTGCATCTTGCGTTGGAAGAAAGCGACGACAACAATGTCCAGCAGGTTGGGACTTTTTCATGAGGAAAATCCTTTTACACAAATGGGTTCTTTTACATCAAAATAACAATTTGGGCAGGTTGCACAGTGGACGAGTGGTTAGTGCGCGAACCCGAGTTCAATTCCACCCTCGGCCATCCCTGTGTGGAGTTTGCATGTTCTTCCTGTGGGTTCTCTCCGGGTATTCCGACATTCCAAAAACATGCTAGGTTAATTGGCCACTCCAAATTGTCCATAGGTATGAATGTGAGTGTGAATGGTTGTTTGTCTATATGTGCCCTGGGATTGGCTGGCCACCAGTCCAGGGTGTACCCCGCCTCTCACCCGAAGCCAGCTGGGATAGGCTCCAGCACCCCCACAACCCTTGTGAGGATAAGCCGTAGAAAATGAATGAATGAATGGTTTTTGCACTTTTTTTAGTGGGGAACTGATATTTCCCTGAAACTTAACTATGTTCTACTGCTGATTAGTAAAGAACAAAAGAAGGTAGGAACAAACATTTTTACTGATGAAAGATTGGGGGGTTCTGCACGGAGATCAAGTGATTAGCACGCAGGCCTCACACCAGGGGACCCGAGTTTGATTCCAGTTTGCATGTTCTCCCCGTGCATGCGTGGGTTTTCTCTTCTGGGTACTTCGGTTTCCTCCCACATTCCAAAAACATGCTAGTTTAATTGGCCACTCCAAATTGTCCATAGGTATGAATGTGAGTGTGAATGGTTGTTTGTCTATATGTGCCCTGTGATTGGCTGGCCACCAGTCCAGGGTGTACCCCGCCTCTCAGCCCAAGACAGCTGGGATAGGCTCCAGCACCCCCTGTAACCCTCGTGAGGATAAGCGACAGAAAATGAATAACAATTTGGGCTCTTAATTTTGTGGCGCAGTGCAGGGTAGCGGAGTATGGCGCACCCTATGCAGCGCACCACTGTTGCCAGTTAATTTGGTAATTGGGTAGACTGGGCTGCGCCGAGATGTGTGTGGCGGCGCACCAGAAAAGGTGTCCAGTGGTAATGGAACATGAACACTTTTTTCATTTATAAGTCGCTCTGGAGTATAAGTCGCAGGAACAGCCAACCTATGAAAAAAAGTGCGACTTATAGGTTAATAACCGTTGTTAATACGGTACATGCGATGCCGAGCGCTTATCTAATGCACTTCTGCCACCTTGTGGCCCTTTTTATGGCTCTTGCTGAAAAAAATGTAAAGGACGACTTTGAGTTCGTATCATATTTCATCCTCCCGTGTGAGTGGTACGTATTAACAACAATAATACTTGCACCTCATCGGCGGTGTAAAAAGAAGCCAAGACAGGTGAGTCGCCTCTAAACATGCATGTGCCGTATTTGAATAATTGATTCCATCCAGCGAGGACAGCAAGAATAGGCAAACATACCTTTTTCCTCTTAACCTCTTTGCCCTGCGTTTCTTCCCCAGCACCGAGTTTTGGGAGACATCTTTCAATCTGTTCAACCCGTGACCCATTGCCTCTTTCACCCATCCTGTTTCCTTTCCATCCATCCATCACTCCATCTTTTCCATTAACGGTGTGTGACCCGTAGGTAAGTGCTGGTTGAATGTGTCCTCTCTCTTTCTCTCTCTTTCTCGCCGTCTGTCTCTCTTGGCTGTGTTTTAAATAGATCTCATGTCTTCTTAGCTCTTAGCTCCTCTATGCATCCCTTTGCCTCATCTTTCCCTTCGTCTTCTTTCATCTCTGCAGCTTTAAACGCCCATTCTGCGGCATCCGCAAATCAGAGGTGCTGGAGGAACCCTTTCCAATAAAGTAGATTCACCCTGGACTCGTCAGCCAATCCCAGGGCACATATAGACAAACAACCATTCACACTCACATTCATACCTATGGACAATTTGGAGTGGCTAATTAACCTAGCATGTTTTTGGTATGTGGAATCAAACTATGGAATGGATTGAGTAAGGAAATCAAACAATGCACAACGATGAGCCAATTCAAGAAACAATACAAGCAGTTGATGTTTGCTAAATACAAGGATGAAGAGTCTTGAACCAGTCATGATGTGCTATATATATCACTATATTGACACGCTCTATGGTACCCATTATGGCATTGGATGCTCATATCACCTTGTACTTCGGTATGGGACAAAAAAAATAATTAAATTTTCCTTTTTAAAAATTAATAATTTTATAATAATTTATATTAATACATTTTTGAATAATACAAAAAATAATTAAAAAAAAAATTATATCAGGAAAGCAGGAAGTGAACAAATGTAACAGTTAGTGATTGTAAAAGTACCAGATGGAGGGGTAGGATTTAATAAGCTTTGCTTCTTCCTACTCCTTTTGGACATGTGGAACTGGGAACTGATTATGGGATGCACTCAATTGGAATCTGATGCATGTTCAAATGAAATTAAACCATTACCATTACCATTACCATTACCATTACCATTACCATTACCATTACCAAAACCAAAAAATGGATCAGTTGGGATCTGATAAATGAAAAGACTACCCGAGTATTCATGCTTGATATTAAAAATCAGTGTTAAGCTCAGTGTGTTGGCGTCAACAGTGCTCATCTTTTGGGAACTCCACGTGTCGGCGGAAGTAGAATAATATGACAAGAACAATATGATGAATATTGTCATGAATCATGACTATGATGAGAACAAAGCTGAGAACCACACTTGACAAAGTTAGCCTATAACCAGCGTTACAGTACATTTAGTGGTGTTTGGGGAACAGGCCTATGTCTTTCAAATATTGTGCATAAATCTGTGCTAGTGAGACATTCATGCACCATAGGCGTGTTGCAATATCATATTATTGCACAGGTGAGCCTTAGGCTGGCCACTCCAAAATGTGCGGTTTTATTGTTTACACTGTTGAACAATTTTAAAGCATATGTTATATCAGCACAGCCCCTCATATGAAGGTATAGCGTGCCTTTGTTTTTACAGTATGGCATTGGCCTTTCCCTTTTCCTCAGAGGTCAACCATCGATCCTCTGAGTCAACACAACACCTCACACTTTCCTGATATTTACACACGGGGTGGGGGGGTTGGGGGGGAGCAAACATTAAAAGGAATGCACACGTTAGATCACCTCACCACATTCCTGCAAGGATGAAGACATCCTGTGAATACTCCAATCCTCAAACCAAATCTTCATTCACATTTTTACAGACATATAAAGTATCTGAAGTCCCACTCACCTTCCTGCAAGTGAACACAACACATGGTATCACCGGGGCATCTGAAGAGAAAGAAGAAGAGCATCCACGAGTGAGTATTGGTTACGGCGACATGTTTTGTTTTTTTTTCCTCCAGGGTGTCCTGCACGCCAAATGTTCTCCAACATGTCTGGCTTCCTCCTGTGAACACAACAATGATTTCACTGACTGCCCCCATCACACCTCCCATTCAAAGGCATTAAAATAGCTCTTCTCGGCAGCTTAGGGCAAAGCAGTCTTTCTCTATTTTTGTGTTCTCCATGCAGGGACGTTTCACACATCTAGAACTTACGAGAAGAGGCACAGGAGGAAAACAAAAAGCTCTCACGGCCAGGCTGAGATGTGGCTTCTCGGTGACTAACCTGGCGGTTCAAAGGGCTCCGTGTAGCATATGTCTGCTCTTATGCTTCAGACTCTGCAGAGACACGCCAGGAATGGAGAACCCATTCTCTCACTAAATCACGTGATAAACCTACAGTGACTAATACAAATGAAATATAAATAAAATATAAATAAATGAAATAAAAATGTATTCATAAAAATAAAGGATCAATTGTTTCTTTTAAACCTGTCCTGTTCATAGGCCCAACACATTTTGCCAGATGTTTTCCGCCCTACAAGTTATTTTTTTATTTTTATTTTATTTGGGCAAATATATGAAACATTACAGTGCATTTCTTACATCAATCAAAATATAACTTTCCATTATTTACATTTGTATTCAACTATCTGATCACAAGTCCAAAAGGAGGAGGCTGAAGCAAAAACTTCTAAATGCTTACCCCTTTTTGCAAGACATAATCATGTTCATGCCACTGTCTTGTTTTACCCTCTTATTATTATCATTTTAATATTATTATTATTATTATCATTATTATTATAATCTTTATCTTTATCTTTAGTTCACAAGTTATTACCAATAAATTATATTATTGGTAGGCCAGGAGCTTTTAAACACTTTAAAACAAAAAAACTACAAAACAAAACAACTAAAGAACTAATGAGTAGAGTTACTAAGGAAATAAGGCACATGAATTTAGAGTAGTTACTGATGAACTAATGAGTAGAGTAGTTACTAATTAACTAAGACACATACATTTAGAGTAGTTGCCGAGGAACTAATTAGTAGAGTAGTTACTGAGGAAATAAGGCACATGAATTTAGACATTTAGAGTAATTACTGAGGAACTAATAAAGAACTATTGAGCACAGTAGTTATGAGGAATTAAGACACATTTAGAGTAGTTATTGAGGAACGAATAAAGAAGAAATGAGCACAGTAAGTTATGAGGAACTCAGGCACATACATTTAGGGTTGTTACTGAGGAACTAATTAGTAGAGTAGTTACTGAGGAAATAAGGCACATGAATTTAGAGTAGTTACTGAGGAACTAAGACACATTTAGAGTAGTTACTGTGGAACTAGTGAGTAGAGTGGTTACTAATGAACTAAGACACGTACATCTAGAGTAGTTACCGAGTAACTAATGAGTAGAGTTACTAAGGAAATAAGGCACATGAATTTAGAATAGTTACTGGTGAACTAGTGAGTAGTTACTAATCAACTCACACATACACATACAGCTAGAGTGGTTCTTGGGGAACTAATGAGTAGAGTGGTTACTAATGAACTAAAGGAACTAATGAGTACAGTAGTTACTGAGGAACTAATGCACATACATTTAGAGTAGTTACTGAGGAACTAATGCGCATACATTTAGAGTAGTTACTGAGGAACTAATGCGCATACATTTAGAGTAGTTACTGAGGAACTAATGCGCATACATTTAGAGTAGTTACTGGGGAACTAATGCACATACATTTAGAGTAGTTACTGGGGAACTAATGCACATACATTTAGAGTAGTTACTGGGGAACCAATGCACACACATTTAGAGTAGTTACTGGGGAACTAATGCGCATACATTTAGAGTAGTTACTGGGGAACTAATGCGCATACATTTAGAGTAGTTACTGGGGAACCAATGCACACACATTTAGAGTAGTTACTGGGGAACTAATGCGCATACATTTAGAGTAGTTACTGGGGAACTAATGCGCATACATTTAGAGTAGTTACTGGGGAACCAATGCACACACATTTAGAGTAGTTACTGAGGAACTAATGCACATACATTTAGAGTAGTTACTGGGGAACTAATGCGCATACATTTAGAGTAGTTACTGGGGAACTAATGCGCATACATTTAGAGTAGTTACTGGGGAACCAATGCGCATACATTTAGAGTAGTTATTGAGGAACTAATGAGTAGCGGTTAGGTAGGTTCACCACTGTGGTTTTGTGTACCTTACGGTGTTATGTTAAAGTGCTCCGGGTGGATTTGTGCTTCCTCAATAGTTGTGTGAGATCCAGAGCCGGTGGGAGGCCCATCATTGGCCAGCCAGCCGAGGGGGGTAAAACTGACAAGCTATGAGCCAGTCAGATGTGTGTTGAAGACCACGGGAGGGAAGATGTGCTGAAGGTGAGAAGGAGGACAACCACCAAGGAGACATTGAGAGAGAGAGAGAGAGAGAGAGAGAGAGAAGGAGGGAGAGAACGAGGGAAGAAGTAAAAAGTGATGACAGGTTATTTTTCACCTTTCTGCTCCTGACGCCTGATGTTATTTCCTATTCTCCTCAGACACGGTGGATCCAATCTCTCTGTTCACGGCCACTCTGAAACTGCATAACCACGTGAAAACCGTTGCAACGTCCACACACACACACGCACACACACACACACACACACACACACACACAATGAAGCAATGCTTTCCAGATGACATGCCACTTATGCAACAAATCCATAATTTCTCATCCTGGAACTTATTGACTACGATGAGTTCTACATTTGCACAATATGAAAGTATATGAGATGCTTCAGAAGTTAATACCGTGCACATTTCACACGTAGAACGTGCAAACGTGTGCATGTTCACAGGTTTATGTGTGAGCGCGTCTCTTGCTGCGTGTACGTGGGTGACTGCGTCAGGTTCATTTTTGCCGCGGTGAGTTTCCTCGAGTCTTAATATTGTTTCCGTGTACGTTCCGAGTATGAACATTGGACAGAGTTGACATGCATAAAACACGCACACGGGTCTCATTCATTGACAGCAGATGGGAGTTAGGAGAGCGGGAGCTCGGAGGAGTAGTACGGACATTTTGAGCGGTGTAGGAGTGTGTTGGAGAGGTCTTTGCATATTTCGGGATCTATGAGAAGATGAAGTGGATACCCTGAGAGACTCAAAGCGAGGGAAAGTGAGAAGGGGATAAAGACATTGAGAGATGGGTGATGACAGCTAATCAGATAGGCGTGAAAGACGGAGTCAAGGTGAATGTTCCTCCACTAATTCTTCACTTTCACTATAAGGTTATTTCACTTTTTTATAGTCATGTGACACAGAGAGAACTGTGGCAAATTGAATTGTTGCACACACAGGGGACATGAGCGTGAACAAGAAGGGGGGGGGGTAAAACGCAAGGTCAGTATTAGACTTCCTCTTTCTCCATCCATCATCTGAATGTATTCATCCGAAATATTTTCAATATGAAAAAACCTGATTCCGATTGATTTTTGGTTGGTTTTTGAACAAAACAATTAGGCTTGTCTAACTTTTTTTTTTGCTTTAAGATGAGCTGCAAGGGAAACATCTATCGTTGTCACTGCACTGCATATAAAATGTAGAAATGGTGCTGTTAGATCAGTAAAATACCTTCACCACTGACAAGATATATTTGAGCTAGTAAGGGGCTAGCCAACGCTAACATTGGTTCTACTGAGTACGTTCATCCATGACATCCTCTAGCTTCACCTCCCAGGACAATCAATCCAACAGCTAGCTTGCCAACTCCACTCGAAAATCCAAAAATCTCAACAATGTATTTAATATTTCATATTTATCTCTTTTTGTGTCTTTTTTTATTAACTTTAGTGTTGTTTGTTTGCCTTTCTGCGGTTTTGCTGTCTCCATTTGATTAGGGCGAGAAAGCGGGTTGGGTAATACCAAGTATTCAGCAGGGGACGGGATTACATTACTGGATGGTTAAACATGCTGTTGTTTTTTTTCTGACAAATGATATCAACAAATGATATCAACAAGACGTTAATGCGAGATAATGTATATTTTTATTAAATCAGAATGATGCGATGATATTCAGGGGGTTGATTGATTGACTGGATTTGATCACTGTCTGTCTGAACCAGGGGTTAAAACCACATCGGGTTAAAAAGAAAAAAATCTCACGGTGCAACAAAACGACATCCACAGCAAGTTAACACATCACAGAAGTCAAAATTCTATTACTAAGCAGGCGATGAACAACAGCTAAATGGTAAACATTAAATAACACTTAAGCTGTTATTTATGAGTGCCGCAAGGCATGCTGGGTAGTCCAGCGGCAACAACAATATGAGCTATGAACGATAAAATATCAAGAGTACGTTAACGTCCAAACTTGTTTACTTCCCTGAAGGCCCGGTGTGGCCCGCGGGCCGCAGTTTGCCGGCCCTGGTCTAAACATAGACGGAGATCATAGACAGTCGATATACTTTTTCCCCATTTGCTGCACTGCTGAGTGCATTTACTTCATAGTAGAAGGCTATCATGTAATATTGATGGCAAATTCCCAGAGAGTTTGTCACTGCAGAGGCTTTTACTGCAATACAGCAAGACTGCACAAGATTTTCTTTGTGGGGGGAGGGAAATTTAGGGAAAAGGTTGGTCATCTGTGGGTAAAACCATTGGTGGAACGCTGGGATCCGGCACAGCAGGCCTCCTGTGAAGGATCTTTTTGCCAGGCTTTACTTTCCTTTTAATTTCCTTAAGGAGCGTAATCTTGTGCTCCAACAGGCGGCAACGTGTCGGCCGGTTCCAAGTGGAGGACCCTTAAAGGGAGGAGATTTAAATGTTTCATGAATAATATGAACATGGAGGAAGCCTTAAGGGTTAGATAGTCTTTTCTAATAGGAATCAAACACACACACGAGAAGGATGAAAAAATACAGAGGAACCTCAAAATTCCACCAAACTAAAGGTTGGAAAACCTTTGTCTTTTGTTTCTTCTTTATTTCAAACATCATCCAAAGCACAACAAACCAAACATAAATCAACACAAATAAAATACTTATGTATATATAAACGTACACATGTTCAAAAGGGAATGGGAAGAAGTCAAGACTTATCTATTCCCACTAACCCCCCCCAACCACCCAGATTCCAACCTCATCCCAACAAAACATATATCATTCCTTGTCTACCAGAATGAAAAGCCCACATGCAACCACCCTTCCAGACCCGTGTCTCGCCTACCCTAGTTCTCTTATTTAGTGTAAGTGGGGATAGCAGTGACTTTTACTAAATTATTCCACGCTAAATGCTAAATCTCATTCTTTATTGTCTGTTTATTGGTGCAGGGTTCTGGTTTTGGTCTAAGTTAGGTTTTTGGATCGGGTAAGTCACACGTGTCCCCATTTGGAAAACAGCATTGAGTAGGCTCGCATCTCGCATCTCAGTCTGGACAAACTACCACCTTCAAAGGTGATCACTTTAACGTCAGCAAAGCATGCTGGGAAATTCCACAGGTGCAAGCTCCAACCTGAAAACACAACCACAGTGGTGCATTGCAATGTTTACACGCCAATACTGAACCTTATCCTAACCCTGACCTAACACCTAACCCTAAAGATACAAAGCTGTCCCGTTTGGCCCCCCTGTGGGATTGATTGACGCTCTTGGGGTAAGGGTTTGATTCGTCTTTTGGTTTGGAACTATATGCATGACTGATTATGTGTTTTCAAGCGTTGAAATTTCACAATTTCTTTGGTGGTCCGTGAACGCACCATAGTTGCGGTGAGACACCATGACTCCGATTCATCTACTAGGCTACTCGGGATGTTCCCATCGATCGGTCACCCTGCGTGCGGTGGGATAATCCGATGGACGCATTTCAATGGCGATCAGAAAAAAAAGGCTCACCTGTGGCTTATGCTAGCGCGGCCTGCAGACATCCCTGTGTGCGGCGTCGCATCCTGCTCGCCACATCATGCTGCAAGTCAACAGTCAGCATCGACACACTTGCTGCTCGATGTGCACATCTTGCAAACCTCACACTTCCAGTTTGTGATGCAAATCAAATCTGTCAATCTTCACATGAAATGCCAGCTGATATGATTTCAAGTCTATATATTTTTCAGGGATTATTTCCCTTGTCATTTTCTTACTTGGCGACCTCAATCTGATGGTCCATTAATAATCAGCCGGCGCATATATCAACTTTATATAGGACATGACAACCTTGCAGTGAATGAGGCTGCCGTGCCCCGCAAACATAAAAGATAATCGATTTTACAAAACCAGATTAGAGGCCTCGCTTTACATATCTGATTTGATTATTTCAACACAAGTGCTGGATGTGGTGACAGAGGATAACTCGGTTAATGGCAGCTCCCCTTCAAAAATGTGCCAGAGCGGATGTTGATTAATCGTAGGCCAGGACAACTGCTTATTAAATAACCACCGCTATCGGAATATCATGTTGAGGATTTGTCAATAAATGAACGGAAAATCACAATGACACGACACATTGATATCAGAAGACAGACAATAACAAAGGCGGGTGTGTTGCCGTCTACGACCGGAAGTAACGTCTAAGGTGGAATTACTATTTGTTCTCGGGAAGTTGTTGCTCATGATTGGTCAATACCAAAGACGTTCTTTTGTTTTTTCATAATACCCAATCCCAGCAACATATTTAAACGTCTTGTACGTTTTTCGATGTACTGAAGTCTGAAAGGTGTCAGGTCAATGGCGGTGATGAAGCGGCTGCCTGAAATTCAACTTCCAGCATTTTGCAGCTTTAAAGTTTCCCTCCACCTACACTGTTTCTTGACTTATTTCAAGTTATATTTAATACACTATAGGACACCCAAAGATGGGAGCATTTGAAGGCACAAACACCGCCCACACTAAATATATTTTGGCTTCATCCGCTGTTTTACAGTGTCTTCCTGGATAGATTGAACGTAGAAATAAATCCCACGTGAATTCAAGGCTTGGAGTTGCAAATGGTTAGGAATGTTCCATGTGTGAATTAGACAATTATCCATAATTATCCATCTGTGGCCACGTATTTAACACCATTCAGTCAAAATTCTAGTTTACTCGCAATTGTCACAACAGAAGCAACGTGATAGCAAATAGTGTATCACCAAAATATGTCCTTGACTATGAAAGCCATCATTGTTCCTTTCAGCTTTCACACCTACTTGGTGTCCAAGCAGCACGTTAGATCTGTGACTAAAGCAGCAGCAATATGCCGACTGGGTCCAGACATATTATTTTCCCTCACATTAAGCTAACTGTTGCGTTGTTCCAAGATAATATTTAGGTAATTATGTTTGGAGCTGTGTTTCTTTCTCAATATTAGTTTTCAGTCAAATTATCTGCCTGCAGTCCATTTCAAGTCATTTCCTAAAAAAGGAACGTTTACAGCCATTGCACCACCTCTCTGACAGAAGCCATGAAAGAAAGAGTTCCTCTTCCGAGATCCATTAGCTTCGCTAAACCTTCGTTGGAAACTCATCGCTCTCTCCAGCGCTGGCATTGCAATTGTTTGTGTCAAATTGTAAACTGTCCTTAAGACTCCTAGACTCATTTCACAGCTTTTAGAATATAAGAACTCGGGTGGACTTTCGGCCCCGTCCGACCAAGGTTGAAGTTTTCCTTGGTGTGCCTGTTTGGCGTCTGTTACTAAGGCACGTTTACGTATTTATAGAGCACCATTCGTACACACGGCAATTCATAGTTCATCAACATTGCCAAGGTTGACGATTGTCGCACATCTTCTGGAAAAACATCTTCTCTTCCAGATCTTGGCAGCATGAAACTGAAACAGAGCTTCAGTCCCAAAGCGCCCAGAGCCCGAGATGTGTACTTAGTAGACCAGTGGTTTCTTTCTTCTTTTCAACCAGTGTTTGTGCAATGGTTCTCATTGATTTCCATGTGATCTCTAAATGCGGTGGAAACGTTGCTACAGTAAAGGTGGGGAACCAACACTGCATGTATTTATATATTATATATCTATATATTTCAGTTGGTGCTTATTGGTGTCTGTCGAAAATGCAAAAGCTAAACTTAAAAGCCAGACAAATAGTCAGCGAGAGTCTTTGTGTCTTGTCCTCTGTGTCATGTATCTGAAAGAAATCCTTTTGGCCCGTCTTTCACCGTCAGTTTGTATTAAAGCTTGAAGGAAAGCCTCCTGAGACTGAGGCAGCAAAAGGCAGCGACGGGGAGGAAAACTGTGGAGACGTAATGTAGGAGGGAAAGACAAAGACACAGATGAGTGAGATGGGATGGGAGTGAATTAGGAGGCGGAGATGAACAAGGGACAGAGGGATGGATGAAGGGAGTTGTGAATATGTGAGGAGAATAAAGTCCAGTATCACTTTCTGAATGGAAGGTGAAGAAGCAAGTAGAATTTTTTGACATAAATATCACGGGAGGAAATCATACCAACCCTTTGGAAATGGCAGTAGGTGGTTACAGTATATATAACAGTATTACAATATGACAGTCAGACTCAGGGTGTCATCGTACTTGGAATACTTTATTAACGCTAAATTCATCACACAGCAACGCAACACTCCAAATGTGTACCTCGGAAATATACATGTGCCAATTCCAGTTTAAAATAAAAAACAATATTTAAAAGTTTTAGTGGCAGCACTGCGGTCTAGTGGTTAGCGCTCAGACCTCACAGCTAAGAGGCTACCAGGGTTCAATTCCACCCTCGGCCATCTCTGTGTGGAGTTGAACGTGTGGGTTTTCTCCGGGTACCCCGGTTTCCTCCCACATTCCAAATTTAATTGGCCACTCCAAATTGTCCATAGGTATGAATGTGAGTGTGAATGGTTGTTTGTCTATATGTGCCCTGTGATTGGCTGGCCACCAGTCCAGGGTGTACCCCGCCTTTTGCCCTTGTGAGGAAAAAGTGGTAGAAAATAAATGAATAAATGAATGAATGAAAAGTTTTCATTGGGGTGCTGCAATAACGTCAGCCTCCCTCTGGGCCCCGGTTCCTCCGATGGACAGTGGCAGCATTGCAGTGCCATCCAACATTTTCAACACTGCTTGTCCTCCAATGAAATGGTTTTCTGAAACTAAATGCATTATTGGACCACTTTAAAATGTTATTTTGGTACATGTTTGTATATTTCTGAGGTATACCTTTGGAGTGCTAGGTTTCTGTGTGGTCAATTTGGTGTTGTTAGTAAAGTGTTCTTGGTAGGATGCCACTGTTACGTTGTTATAGAATGATCTCCTGTGTTGGCGAGCTTGTTGTGAGTACACAGGTAGCTGTCAAATAAGGAGCCGCCTGGTCCTCATGAACTCGTAAGCGCCCCAATATGCCATTTGATGACATTCAACATTTAAACGGGCAGAGTCTCTGTCACTGATTCCACATGCACAATTAGCTGGAAAAGCTGCTGACAAGGGCCAACTAGTGCCAATGTGAAGGACCTGCTGAAAAGGTTTGGGGCACAGATGCCTCCCACCTGCCCCGGTGTGTCGGTGTCCAGCACACACACACACAAACACACAAACACGAGCTGGTATGTGGCCACTGGTAATTATGATGGAATATCACCAAAGTGCAGAAATGACTAAGACAAGTATCATAATGCAAAGTGGGCATGTACCAAGATCAACTCAACAACTACTAATGGGAGTGGAGAATACCATTCATAGACACATGAATAAAATGGGACATGTTGCCGTGGTAACCAGAACTTGACTAACAAAGCCCGGCGGAATCGCTTTGTGTGCGTATGAAGATTCAGGGTCGGTTTGTTTCACATTAAGTACGTCAAAATCTGTGTGGGCCACCCGTTGAGTGTCACGTACAACATATACTCGTATTTGTCTTTCTGGTTGCGTTTTCTGCCTCGTGTTGTTTCCCACTCACCGTCGTATGGCTAGCGCAGGACCAATGCAACAAGTACCGTAGCATTTGGCCTCCTGCTCATCAAAACAACACGATAAAAACCGTACGGCTGCAAGTCTGACACCTGACAATTGCTACCAAACCCTACAGAAGGTGTTAATTGTCAACAGATTCACTGCTTGCACTGTTGTCAAACCCTGACTAATAACGTTTAAAATAGCTCATGTCATGCATGTGCATCCCCGTTGGGTGGCCTCCCTGGGGTGCTCATTTGGTACACTTACTGATTTGGGTGCAGTAGAGCAGAAAGTCATCATCGTGTCTTTCACATCTGCCAGGAGTCTTTGATTCCTCGCCTACTGTATGTCTTACATAAAATACTACTGTTGCCTGTGACTTGTAATCCTTTTCCTATGAATATAGACGCTAACTTAGCAGTGGAACTAGGGATGTGTCGCTATGGGAATATGATGCTATTGGACTTGTCTGAAATAGGGCTTTTTCTTGGCAGTCCGGTCATGAAGTCCTGAAGTCGCCGCTTCACTGTTGATACTGACACTAGTGTTTGACGGCTATGGTAATGGGGATGGCAACGGTAATGGTAATGGTAATGGTAATGGTAATGGTAATGGTAATGGTAATGGTAATGTAATGGTAATGGTAATGGTAATGGTAATGGTAATGGTTTTATTTCATTTGAACATGCATCAGATTCCAATTGAGTGCATCCCATAATCAGTTCCCAGTTCCACATGTCCAAAAGGAGTAGGAAGAAGCAAAGCTTATTAAATCCTACCCCTCCATCTGGTACTTTTACAATCAGTAACTGTTACATTTGTTCACTTCCTGCTTTCCATAATCCATTTTAAGGTTGTTTTTTTTTTAATTTTGAATTTTTTTTTTGTCCCATACCAAAGTACTGGGTGATATGAGCATCCAAAGCCATAATGGGTACCATAGTAAGTGTCAATATAGTGATGTATATTATATTTATCACTATGTGCTATATAATATAGCACATCATGACTGGTTCAAGACTCTCCATCTTCTTCTTATTGCAGGATGATGGTGCAGCTCGAGTCATGACATAAACAATAAGTTCTTGTCATTACATCATAACATCTATGAAGCAGAATGGTTTCACAGGGTTGCGTTCCGTGGTGACCGGAAATGACACAAAGGTGTGTTTGGGCGGGTGGGTGGGAAGGCGGGAGAGAGAGAGAGAGAGAGAGAGAGGGGGGGGGAGAGAGAGGAAGAAGGCGTGTCGGATAAACGGAGGGGCGGGGACCAGAAGGCGGTCGGTTTACGGTGATTGGAAAATAAGGAGAAGGAGCAGACGCTAATCCGATGAAAGCTTCCTTTTCCAGGCGGGAGGGAGGGACGACTCTGTGGTTGGTTGGGGGGGAAGGAAAGTAAGACCAAGGCGGGAGCGTCTCGAGCTACGTCGGCGCGTCTCTTCCTCTTGAGCCTTTTGTGCGTCCAAGTCTCACATGTGACGTATCAATAATTGAGAGGGGCGAGAAGCCGATCAGACGGAACCACCGACACCCCCCCCCACCTGCCGCCCCCCTAATCTGCGCGCTATGAGTACACGACAGGGCCCGACAGCACCGAAACACAGTCTAGTCGACCGTGCCAACAAGTCACCGAAAAGCTGCTAAAAGTGTGACTCGGACCGTTAAAGTTTCGGAAGGAGAAGACGAGGCGGAAGCTCAAATCAAAGCAGGAGTGTGAGCTCAACTCTCCTCACTTACTTTCTCAAAGTGGAGCACAACCACCTCTGAAGGCGTCGAGACAAGTCCCGAGTCCTCGGTTCCGGTCCGGTATGTTGGCGCTTTGCCTGCTGAGTGCCGTGTGGCTGGCGGCGAGCCCCGGCCGCGCTCAGAACGAGACGGAACCCATCGTCCTGGAGGGGAAGTGCCTGGTGGTGTGCGACTCCAACCCGACCTCGGACCCGACCGGCACGGCTCTGGGCATCTCGGTGCGGTCGGGGAGCGCCAAAGTGGCTTTCTCGGCCGTCCGGAACACCAACCACGAACCGTCCGAGATGAGCAACCGGACCATGGTCATCTACTTCGATCGGGTAGGAGCACGTGCTGGCCCAACATACGTGTTGACATGTGAGGCGCGTGTCCGCCAATGGGACAATATGCATTTATTGGTTTTTTAACATGTCAGACATGTTATATTATTGTTTCTCACATACACACTTACAGTATCTATTTACGTATATATACATTCACATACATACACAACACCTCATTACTACACATGTCTGAAAAGTAGCAGGAAGAAGCAAATCGTATTAAATCCTACCCCTTCTCCACGCCACAGCAGTTACCAATTCAATAAGTGATTTTTTTCACACATATAATCCCCCCATAAACAATCAATATAATACTGCTCTAAACCCGTTCTTGTCTTAGAAAGTGTTTTTAAATCCGGGTCAGACCCTAAAAGTCCAGCATGCTTGTTGCCGTTCTTTTTCTAGCTAATACCCACCCACAGCGGGGCTTGGACTGGGCTGCCCAGTAGGACAAAAAAAACCTTTGAATTCAACTTTCCGAGCTGATAATGCGGGTTATATGACCTGACACGTCGCCAAATAATTTAGTAACTGGGGGTCACGGGGGCCAGGTCCATACCGCCTTGCCGGAAAAGGTTAATTTCCACTCAAAGTGCTGCTCAATTACACGCCACGGTCGGCTTCCATCCATAAATCCGGACATTTAGCTGCAGAGATACGTCATTGAAATTTCATTTGAAAGATGGATTTTCTTACCTGATGGCGTAAAGGAGTTATGGAAGGGACAAGCAGCCGGGATTTGTCTACATTTATTTAGGGACGACATGGGATGTATTAGGAGTTACATGATCTGGTGTGTGTTTGTGTCACGGAAAACCGAAATCAAAATTTGTCATTGCGTACGTATGACCGCAACAGGAACATCTGGAGAATCCCGTTGACGGCCTGACTTTTCTTTTCTTCCAGGTTCTTGTGAATGTTGGGAGGAATTTCGACGAGGAGAGAAGTAACTTCATCGCCCCACGAAAAGGGATTTACAGTTTTAACTTCCACGTAGTCAAAGTCTACAACCGCCAAACGATACAGGTTTGTGTGTCACACCTTCAGTCGCCATTCTGTAATTTTTTTAGATATTTGACCCCCCCCACATACACACAATCCTAATGAATCTATACATGCACAGAGCCAAATGTAATGCAAAAAGAGGGCAGAACATTGATGCTGCTGCAGCTTCAGCACCACGGACAGTACCCTTTGCCTTTAGTTTCTTTTCTCCCAAGGGCGCACCTCCTCCCAAACATGTTGGTTTGTATTTTATTTGCGTTTTATGGCACCAATCTCAACATTCAGCGCTTCTTCCGTCCTACTAACAACTCGTTTTCACCGCGTGTTTAAGTGATAGGGAATCTTTGCGATGTCCTAAGCCCATTTACAGTGTTTAACATGCGGATAATGAGGTGTTTTACACGCCACAAAGTGTTAATCACAATGTGTCTTTTGCAAATTAAACTGTTGTGTAATTATGCTGTTGGCTCCCTGGAGTTTTGCCATTATGTGTTGCTGCTTAGACTTTATTATTGCAGTCCTGAATTAATTAAGGCGGCATATCAGCCACAACAACAAGGAAGGCGGGCAAAAGTCAAGCCGGGCGTGCAAGTCCACTCGTATGACGGCACACAAATAGACGTCTTGCTGAGGAGCAATTAAGGCTTGTCGACAGTCAAGGTCACGTTACACATCCTGCCGCTTTTGGGATTTTTCAAAAAGAAAATATGGAATGATAAACCTGTTATCCAACTTGAAAAAGGCCGGTGTGATTGGTTGTTTCCTCCCACCTTTTACACATTAAGACTGTGGCGCTCAACCTCCTCCATCCGTGCTCCCATCCATCCAGGGCATCTGGTGTGTTGAAAACTCCCACTGTTTAATTGCCTGAGAGTCAGTTGCTGTGGTGCACGCAGGAGATGAGAGACAAGGGATGAAAAACATACGTAGGTAGGCATGAAGGGATGGGAGACGGAGCACATGAAAAAGAAGGGGGGGCGAGGCAAGGTGAAAAAACAATCACATAGAGAGAGGAGGAAAGGAAATAATGGGCATGGAGGAAAAAAACAGCCAATGACGGACATTAAGGATGAGGGAAAAGGAGTTTAGCTGGGAGATGCTTTTTTCTGAAATCTGGTTTCTTGAATTTTAGTATGTTTTTTGTCCTGGCTGCTAAATACAATCATTCCAAAATGGATGCAATGTATTCTGCGAAACTGAAGACATCACTTGTTTTGTCGACAATGTGACTTTCAACGGTACTTTCACTAATTTCTAGTTTCCTATCATTTAAAGAGCCGTTTCCATTGTCCGACACGAAACAGAATCTAGTCCTGGCAAACGGAACTAAAGAACCAGGCTACTCAATGACATCGTGAAGAGGGCCACGCTTTGAAAATGGCGCTGTCCAATTATGCCGACTTCACGTGAGTTGGCACATTTGAGTTATTATTTTTTTTGCTATTTTTTTGCATTCCGCAAACACCAAACTCAGAACATTTGAAGTTTTTCATGTGGTCATGTGATTCCACCTGGTTTACATGCGGTGGTCTATCATCTCCGTGTGTGCGTGTATCCAAAACGAGCAGATGGATGTAACGTCTGGAAGTGCATCTATAGGTTCAATTCCTTGGAAACGGCATCCAGTCCAATTTTTAATGGAAGAACTTAAATTTCTTTCAACGTGAGCCGTGTTCTTCTCCCGCGGCTTCATTGACCTCATGTCTTGCTGTTGCCCCCTTCTGAGCGGAGGAAGTACTGCATGAAGACGCGCTTCTTGGTGCTGTTTGGTGGCCCCAATGAAAGGGGCCACAGTCCTATGTATTGTGCTTATTGTGGTCACATTAGGACAGGAAGTGGTACTTTGCAATATCACTCGGAGTCCGCCATTAAAGAACTGATAGGCCAAGATGAATATTTAGTGGTGAGCATATTCAGCTTTTGGTGTAAATAACCAAAATGACATTTTTTACAAACTTTAACCACGACTTGTGACATATGTAGACATGGATTTGTTCAATCTGTTTTGGTTTTTTGTCCTCTCTTGGCAACATATTCTAGTCAGTGGTGTTCTTCTTGTGTCTTTTTGGATTAAAAAGGGGAAATTTGTAGCTGAAGAGGCGCAAGATTTAAGTATACCACTGTGCTTTGTTGATTAGATTAGATTAGATTAGATTAGATTAGATTATATTAAATATACCTTTATTCGTCCCTCAGTGGGGAAATTTAAATTGCACAGCAGCAAAGTTAAATAGTAAAATTAAAAAATCTAAAAATAGACAATATAAACAACCTAAAAAGTATGAACCAATTTACCCAGGATTATAAAAAATACAGTTTACAATATAATATGAAATATATGACCAGTATATACACTATGAGATCTTGCTAGTAAATTAAATATGAAATATGAAGCATTAAGAATATTGGACTTAGAACTTGATCAAACATTGCACAGTGAATGGAGCCTGGAATAAATATACCGAATATAGAAGTATTGCACAGATGTACTACATAGTACTACACAGCGGTGTCAAGTGTATTGGGAGCAGTGCTGGTTGTACAGTCTGTACAGGTTGCTTACTTTAGCTTTGGCTTAAAGCGGGAGTTGATGCGTCATTTCCTGTAAAGCGGATTTGTCAGAAATGAATCCTCCCCCTCACTTTGACAAATCTGCAAATGGTAGGATTCCTCAATACTGTTTTAGAAGCGCTGCATTGTTTTTAGAAGAACCTCTCACAGAAGGAAACACTAACTGTGGTATTATGTAACTTGTTAATTTCTTCCATAGAGGTGCCATTTTGTGAACTTAATACTTTTTTGTCTCCTCGTTTTACCCATGAATTCCCTTGGAGACTGTGATGTAAGCCCAGTTATATTGTAAGTCGTGACTTATACCTAAATGAACTCCTCAGTCTCTCACACTGTACACAGAACACATGGAGGACAGTCCTCAAATACAGTCCTAAAAAGATAAATCCTCACTTTTATCACATCAAATATTGCTAAGTCTGTAAGGATCATCTTGTAACAGAGCACGGAATCCATGACATGTCAACATTAATGACGTGTAAAAATGTAACTATAATCATCATCATCGTTATTCTTCCTCAGTGCAGCTGCAGGCACACGCTGTATTCATGTGTCCCGTGCAAAGCACACACTATTCTTTCCACGCTGTAACTCCATCTGGGGTCTCCTGGAACCACTTTAGAACCAGGAAACGGAACACACCCCTCCAGCAGAACTTCCAAATTTTGAATTTTAACCAAAATAAATAGTGAAAAAACTCTTAGAGCAGGAATGCTGGTGGTAAAACAAGGGAGATGCCGTGTTTAATGTAACTGTCAGGAACAGATGACGTGTCCACCAGGAGGCGCATGTGCTGAATGACGCTCATGGTGTCCTCTGATGCGCAGTCCAGTCCGCCGCATTTAAAGGCAACGCGAGACGTTTATATGATTGGTTAGGATCGCACTCGGCTCTGTTAGACCCTCTCACACCTCCGCCTTTGCCGCTTGTGTCAGCGGGAGGGATGGAAGCGTGGGTGCGTGGTGCTGCGCTAGATTGCGCTGCTTGCAAAATTAGCAAAAATGACCAATTAGAGCCCATAGTTTTACTGGATGGTTCAACTGATTGCTCTCCCAAATGGTGACGGTGTTTGAAATCATTCTTCTTGCCACGCCCACTTATGGTTGGAATTATTTTTGTTTTCGCTTCCAATACAATACTGATATCGCAGCATTGAGTATCTGCTGATACTGATATCAATTAGATCCGATATCAGCATAATTCATACATTTATTACCGATTATGTCGTGTGGGATGTTGGAAAAGACTTGATCAAGTGACTTTAGGGAACAATACAGGGAACAATAGTCAGCAACAGTCGGTACTCCGACGGCATTGGTTGTTTGGGGACCAGAATTTTCCTCATGCTGTTTTTTTGTGGTGCTGCTTCGGATGCAAGACCGGGTTGGTCGTGCTGAACCTCCCCACTTCTGCGCCACCGCGGGGGGGCTTGTGCGTGGCTGGTTAAGCACTCGGCTGCCATATTGTTTCTGAACTTTGACGTCGCTTCTGCTCCTTGCTAAATTTATTAGCACGTTAGCTCATACTGTTGTGATTAACTTGGCTCCATTTTAGATGGAGGCCAATATAATCCTTTCTTTTTGCTGATGTGGGACAGATACCCAATATGAATAGTGATTGGGACACCCATGCTTCAGGTTTTTGACTGCTTCAAAACCGAAGCAATCACGCAATTGATATGCCCATTATTAGTTCATTCATTTCTCAAAGGCAACCCCCGGACTGATCTACGAAAAGACTCCTGTCTTTCATTTTTTTAATAATCAGCAGTAAAACATTGGTAAGTTTCTGGAAAATATCAGCTCCCAACTAAACAAAGTAGAGGAAAATCAGCCTTTGGTGAAAGATATTTAAAGCATAACTTTGACACAAATATCATATCTGTGACTAATCCATCCAACCAAGCCTCTCGCTAAAAACGTAAAAAAAAAAAACAATAGCTCGTGTTTTCATATGGGCTTTTATTGTGGCAATGGAGAACAAAGCTGCAATAAAAGCAATTTGGTGGCGATTACTAACATAGCGACCTGTATGGAATACGACACTAATTGTATTTTTGTTCATTTAGACATTTATATGTAATATAAAACGCTTAAAGGAGGGTAGTAATATGTCAAATGTGCTGAAATATGCATATTTTTGACTAATAGTAGGCCATATTTAACCACAAAACAGATTGTTTATTAATCAATTCATTTTTTTATGCATTTGAGTCAGGGAGGGGGGTGTTAGAACCGCGAAGTGGCGAGGTACAACGTTCTACTTCTTCTGCTTGTGTGGTGCACACCGTAGTTTGGGCACAGCCCGGAAGACCTAACAAGGAATACTACACTACGCTTTTTTTTTTGCTTACTGGATTTTCTATGGAGTAAGAGTTTACCTGGAGTCTTTGCTACAGCTGTCATATTTCTAACTTGTATGGACACATGAAGACCACCCTGAAATCACTGCACTGGTCTCTGTCTCATCCTGAGTCCGATACAAAGTCTTTCTGCTTACCCATGAATGCATCAACATAAAACTTGTTGCTAATGCTTTTAACATTTTTATGTATTTAAGTCCAGACTTGGTTTTGATATAGCACTTTGAGGTATGACGGCATACGACCCAAGTGAGGGTAGCAGAATGGAACCTGGATGGACGGAAATGACAGCATAAACATCCAAAGTTGATTTTTTTATGCTCTGTATATGCGTTCTATATTTGACAGCTCTATGTTATGTTACACTCCTCTATCCACTTCCACCTTTTGTATCTGGCCTGGCTCGGCTCCCACCGGGGGTTTTAATGCGTCGACTTCCTGTTTCCCCCTTGTTGCTTTTGCTGTGTTATGGTCTCTTGCTCCATAATCAGGCACTTAATTGATGCTCATGCATAATGAATGCAGGTCAGTTCAGTCCTGACCAACATCTACAGCCCTGTTATCAAGCTTTTATTTGTATGCCTGGTAATTGTGAAGGTGTAGTGCATATATATATATATATATATATATATATATATATATATATATATATGAATGAATGAATGTCATACACAAGCAGCACATGGCATCGGTTTGTCCAGACGATAATGAGGCTAACTTGAAGCCTTGCCTTTGGAAGCACTTCTTCAAGTCAAATCATTTATTTAATATTATTATTATTCTTTATTATTTCACCTTCATATTTCATCTTGTCATATTTTTGGTGTTGATGCTGAGTTCATGTAAACATTCCATATCATTATTTTTGTTTTGTTTTGTTATTGAGGACGTTTCCAGGAAGCCAACAAGTCGGGACTTTCACATGCTTACCACATAGGAGAGTTCCTGCTGCACTACCCAGCATGCCTTGTGGGCACCTGTTGTTAACTTAGACACTGTGAGTAAGGCTGATGGAATGAAGATACTGGATCTGAACATCTGAACAAACGATTTGTTCATGGTTTAGCTACACTGCATATTTTTAACGGAGAACACGGAGAACACGGAGAACGTCACATGAGTACAAATTGTAAGTGGAGCTCCAGGGTTTAGTGACCGACCGCGTGTTTCCATTGTCATCATTTCATTTCAAACGTAGTCAAGTGCCGTCTGAGTGTTTTCATGTAATTATTCAAAGCAACATACTAACGTTCTCACATGTGAGTCACCATTGGCGGGTTGGCGGCCATTAAGAGGAACTAAGAGGAGGGCCTAAAGAGCTCTCCACTCTCTTCCCCCACACACACTAAAAGTGTAAAAGTGTATAATTATGGGATGTTTATGCCACGGCTGCTTTGCTTGATGCAGCAATTTCAGTTAGGAATTCTTTAGCAAGCGCAAAGCTCAGCGTGAGAGGTCCTGTTTGGATTGGGATGCGTGGCTAAATAACCAATTTCCTCACTACTTTCTGGAGGACTTTCACGTGGCCCCAAGATGAACCTATTACAGATTTGCACAAAAGACAGATACTAGATGGATGGATGGATGGATGAATGGATAAATAGATAGAATGTCTAACTTTTTCTACCTGACTGCTGTGCCCCGCTTTTAGCCTTGTTTTTAGCTCTGAATGAATGTATGGATGTTGGATTTCAATGTGACCTCGACTCCTACTTCTTTTACTCAACTCTACTTTTATTCACTGTAAAGCGTCTTTGAGTATTCTGAAAAGCACAAAAAAATAAAATATATTATTATTGTTGTTAATAATAATAATAATAATAATAATATTATATAGTAATATAATTATATATATTATTATAATATAAAAATTCTATATTATTATTATTATTATTATTACCCTTGTGAGGATAAGCAGTGGAAAATTAAGGAATAATATCATTATTATATAATTAAATAATTATATAATAATACTATATAATATATAATTATATAATAATATTTATATAATATATAATTATATTACTATATTACTAGTGGCCAATTAACCTAGCATGTTTTTGGAATGTGGGAGGAAACCGGAGTACCTGGAGAAAACCCACGCATGAACTCGGGTCTCCTCGCAGTCAGGTCTATTATTATTATTATTATTATTATCATTATCATTATCATTATCATTATCATTATCATTATCATTATCATTATCATTATCATTATCATTATCATTATCATTATTACTATTACTTTTACTATTACTATTATTATGGTCTACAAAATTAGAGCCCATAGTGACCAGTGTAGAATACTACATATTATATATATAACTTCTTCTTCTGAATCACTTTCATTTCAGGATTTTTATGCTTGAAAATGCCAAATTTAGGCAAAAAAAAAAGTACAATTTGATTAAATCAGCCTATGTTTTACTCATAACAGGCCATATTCAGCCATAAAATGGTGATGATTTATGAATTCATATAGTTTTGAAAAAGCGTGACGTGGCAAGGGTTTACTGTACCACAAGATTCAACTTTCCAAATTGGATTGTTGGAGAATTCAGACAGTGGAGTCGAACCCAAAATGGTGGAATGTTTATGGCGTTTAGGCTTCTTCTTCCTCCTCCTTTTTCAGACACGTGGAACTGTCCGTTGTACTACAATCCACGGAGTACTCCAGTGTACCTTGTATGCATCATCTATTCATCTATTCAGAAACTTTGCAGCTGGGCTCGTAGGCTACTTGCAGGGTACTTGGTTCTTCATCCGAAGATGGTGACTATGAGACTAACGTCTTCTCCTGCCGTCCATGTCCAGGTGAGCCTGATGCACAACGGCTGGCCGGTGATTTCGGCCTTCGCCGGCGACCAGGATGTGACCCGCGAGGCAGCCAGCAATGGGGTTCTGATCCAAATGGAGAAGGGAGACCGGGCCTACCTCAAACTGGAGAGAGGAAATTTGATGGGAGGATGGAAATACTCCACCTTCTCAGGCTTCCTGGTGTTCCCCATGTAGAGGAAGACGAGCGGGGGATGGAAACGGAGACGGTTGTCAGTGGGAAGTACAATGATGAGAGGAAACGACGGAGGGAAAAGGAGAATAACGCAGACGACAGACTTCTGTGTAGGATGCTTCTGGAGGTGGAGTCGAGAAGGTGGGAGATGTTACATTCAAAGCGTGGCCGTCTTCTTCACTTCCTTTCATTCTTCCATCCATCCATCCATCCATCCATCTAGTCCATCTATTGTGGCTCAATGCAGCTTCGGACAGGCAAAACCTTTTTTATTCTCTGCTCCATCACATCCATGGACCATGTCGATGCAACCCCTTCCCTCTCCCAGCTTCATTCCATTCACAGCTTTGAGGAATGTTACACTTCTCATTTTGCTGGAGAAGTTAAGAAGTCCAGATTTTGGATCAGCCAAAGCCGAACAAGGGTAACGCCGCACATTTCTTTTGTTCCTCATCGCACTTTTGTTCCTCTTGATTTCCTACCATTTGCTCCCCAAAAGGCCAAAACCAGCATGGTGGCGTTTGACCCAACAGTAACAACCGGTCCAAATGCAAAGCTTAGCAGGAGATGTCCGTCCATCAACGCAAATAACCAGAAAGGCGCTACGACAAGCTTCCGAATTGCAAAGATCATGGAAGAAAGTGTCAGTTTCCTTTTCCTCCGAGATGTTTTGGGACGCCTTTACCTTCACCTGACGTGTTCATGTCCTCCATCTTTCCTCCATGAGTGGTCCATCTCATCCCACCCTTCCACCTGTACCTGCCGCTGGACTCCTTGGCCTCCCGGCACGGACTAGTCCTTGCTTTACTTCAGTGTTGGACTCTGGACTTTGGAACACTCCATAAATGATATTAATATAGAAGATCCAAGCCACCGTTTCTACTCTATATGACGATGATGACGATGATGATGATGCTAAATATACCAATACTTTCAACTCAATCTGGCTGATGACTATAATGTCTGTATATTCTGTATTTCAGTGTTATATGAAAGAAAAAAATATCCTAAGGAATCTTCTAGTGACTTTGTGTGGAAAAATTAGGCTGCCGTTCTGCTCTGATCAAAAAAGAAATAAAAAGACGCTTCGTGTTTTTGTTGAGTTGGAACCAAGATGTTGCTGAAGAGCTCAGGCCTCCACCTCCAGGTGGTCCTCGGTTTACCACGTTCCGTGCTAACCAAGCGTAAACCCGTTGCTTCATCGTTAAGCTTTGAACTCTGATACGTTTCCCGAGCGACGGCGCGACAAGGAAAAGGAGAGCCATCATCGCCGTGGAGGTGGAAATGAGGAGGGCATGCCCACCAATGTCGCTCACTCTTTTGGCCCCGGTTGCTTCAAGCTGCAGGGGTCATGGATTCTGTGCGCTGTTACAAGGAGATCTGGGAGGACAATTGTCTTTTTTTTGTTTGGTTTTTTGTGTCCCGTCCAGCCATTGGGGCAGATCGTATTGTTGATCTACTACATGCTAAACAGATTAGCTCTGTGAGGAACGCTGCAAGCTACAACATCCCTGTACTGTCACATTTTATTTGCCGTTATTTGATGTTTTGTTATGCTAATCAGTTTCTTCATTTGATGTGTCCTTTATGTCTTCTGACATAAAGATGACGTCTGAGTTCATTGAGGTATAAATTCATATCATGGGACTTGCATCACAGTCCAGGAACACAACTCTTTGGTAACCCGAGGACCACCTGTACGCGATCTAGTATATAAACAGAGCAATTCATATTAGTATTATTCATTTCTTTCCTGTAAATCATATGTGAATATTTAGACTATCAAAAATGTATCTGATTTATTCATGAGGTTGATTTATCTCCTGTTTTTATTTGCTCCAATAAAATTTAAATGTACTTTTATTTTTCCTGAACCTATTTGAAGTCTGGTGTGGTAGTTTTGCTTCCTTCACGCACACTTGTTGCCTGTTTGGTTTTTTGGGGTTTTTTTCGTCTCTTGACATGTACAGTACTTGTTTCCTCTGCGCCTATTTTCTCAATCACTTTTCTTTTATCAGGCTTTTTTCCTCAGACCCCCCCCCCCCCTTCCCCCCAACCCCGCCCCATATTCGCCTCAGCACTGTCTCTCTCCACTCTGTTGGTTTTTTAAGGTTTTGTGGTTTGTTTCTCTCCAGACTAATGAGCTCCAGGGGGAAAATTTGTGCTGGAATAAAAAAAGCAAACATAAACATCATTTCCTTCCTCCTTTCTCTCAGCCGTCTTCCTCTCCTTTCATTTCATCTCCTCTTTATGTCTTGCTTTCCCGCCACTTGTCCCTCTCCAAGACCCCCTTTTTTTAAAACATCTTGTCCCCAATTTTTCTCTGTAAACAAAAATCTTGTCATTGTATTTAAGTTGCTTTTCGGTTTCACCTGTCCAGCTTTTTTTTCTTCCAGGCGAACTAAAACGCGTATGAAGCTGGTGACCTGATCTATGAAGTTTCAAGAAACTACATTTTTACTTTTACGCTTTTTATGCTAAAAACTTAATTGAACAAACATTTGTAAGCCAAAAGCATGTGTTTTGAAATTCAGTTGATTAAAATACAGGGTTTAAAAGTTCAATTCCTTAAAATGCCATGTTTTAAAATTCGCTGAGTAAGAAATGTAGTACAAAGAAATTCACCCACAATAATAACGGTTAATTACGGGCTTTGATAAGCACATTTCTACACATTTTCGTAGTTGGAGCATAGAAAACCTGTTTAAAACCTTCTGAATACAGTTTGAATATTAGTAGAGCCCTATAGACATGACATAGCACCCCTACAGTCAGGTTTACACTCATATTACCCAATATAGTAGATCAAATGACATACAATAAGGCATTTAAGATGATTAAGATTAAGAGTCATACTTGCGTGTGTTGCTGTAAATCCATCCCAGACGGGAGCTAAGTGGAGGGCGGACAGGAAGTGATGTCAGTGCGCAGAGTAGGGGCGTTATTGTCCCTGTTGTGAGATCATTCAAACCTGCAATAAAAGCTTGTTGTTGTGGCGATCAAGTCTGGTGCTTGTGTGTTTCACTGAACGTTACAGTAGCATTACTGACACCTAGCGACCAGTGTACAATACTACGCATCATTCACAGTGTCTTTGAATGCAACTTCTGAATGCCTTATATAATTTTCATTTCACTATTTTCATGCTTGAAAATGATTCATTTAGGCAAAAATACACCAAATGTGCTTAAATATGCATTTTTTTTACTAATAATCAATGAATTAATTTTTTTAACTTTTTAACTGCATTGTTGTGCACAGAATGCTATGAATTTTTCAGACCGCAACTTGAACTCACTTGACCTTAGAGTAGTTACTGAGTAACTAAAGCACATACATATAGAGTAGTTACTGAGGAACTAAGACACCAATTTAAAGTAGTTACTTAGGAACTAATGAGTAGTTCCTGAGGGAATCGGCACACAATTAGGGTAGTTACTGAGGGACTAAGGCACGATTTTAAAGTAGTTACTGAGGATCTAATGAGTAGTTACTGAGGAACTAAGGCATCAGTTTAGAGTAGTTACTAATGAGTAGAGAGTTACTGAGAACTAATGATGCAGTAATGATTATGACATACATTTAGAGTAGTTATTGAGGAACTAATGAGTAGTAGTTAGGGTTAGGTAGGATTGTTCTTCATGAACTACTGTAGTTTTGTGTAAAGTTACCATGATTTGTATGAAGTTTATTGTAAAAAATTATAGTAAAATACATATGAGAATTCATCTTTTTTACAATTTAAAAATCAGCATTTCTGTAAAATATTGTGAAATTTTCAGCATAATTTGACGTAAAGAATGAAGAATTGAAATGCAGAAAATCCTGTTGTCAATTGCAATAGTAATTGTCAAAGTAAATTCAAGAAACAAATGAAGCCTCATATTGTCCAGTGTAACCCGCTTACGTCAACAACCCTTCTAAATCTTTTAATCCACGTTCATCATATTATGAACAAACTGCTTTTGTGTGCATACGATTTGAAAGCCAAATGGCTGATTTCATCAGAAACTAGCATGTTTATATCTATTGGGAAATATGAAGGTGAAGCTGACTATAGGGGTGTTATTTCATTTCTCGAGGGCTCTAACGGTGTTAAAAACATATTTAGAAGACAGTAAACCGAAAATATTCCATTTCTAAATAAGTCATCCCACTTTGCGGACATTGACTTGTCACCCTGCGGCTCTGGAACCAATGAACAACAAACGAGGGATTACTTTGTGCACAAATGGAGGTCAACAAACTGTCAGGTTAAAAATCGGCCATTGTGCTTCTGTCTGTAGTGAAAGTCACAAGCTAACGTGCAAGCAGTTGCTCGTTGTGGTTTCCGTTTAGTGAAACAGGCCCTTCTTTAGTATCACAACTGCAGATGTGAAAACAATTTGCCTGCATCTTTTCCACATTAGCTTGCAGCGTTGCTGCTAATGAACTTGTTGGTTTTGTTTCATTGCCGCTGTGCCCTCATTATCCAATGTAGCCGTGATTTCATATAATATACACGGTTGATCCGTCGACTCAAAACAACACCATCCAACATTGCAGCCATCCAATCCAATTAGTTGTGTAAAACTAAGACTAAAAACATGAAATTAAAAGCACAAATTGAATACGGACCCACCGTCCACCAGTACGAGCCTGGAGTTAGTTTTTTCAGAGAGAAGATGTTTGAAATCTTTTAACAATTATAAATACGTGTTCATGTTTCACATAAGGATTGGGAACGATGGGTGCGCTTCCCCTTTAAGGAGGAGGAGCGCCAGCGTCCTGGTGGAAATGTAGCATGTGGAGTGTCAAGCAGGACGTGTGTGTTTTGGAGGCTGACCTGACGGTGAGCAGTAGATTGTGTCTTATGAGCCGAGGTGACGAGGGAGTGCAGATGAGAGACTTCTAGAAAGACATAACACAGAGCAAAGAAAAGAAGATAATGAACACCGACAGCTTATTTCCAGCAGTGAGCGCACGCTGACTGTGGCTTTCAAAAAGAAAAACTCCAAGGGCTTCATGTTTGATTTTAATAATACAAAGCTTCTCCCTTCCTGCGTCAGCGCAGTGCAAGTCTGCCGTTACAGTTTTAATGCATCTTGAATGATGATTCTCCCTCAACGTTAGCTTAGCGAGAGACTCCCATCTTTTGGGAGTCAATCACTCAAGTGAATCGAGTACCCGATTCTCTCGTGAAGAATGACACCGGGACATCGTAGACAGTTCTACACTCCGAGCATTTTGTTTACATGTGTGTCATCACTTGAAAATATAGAAATAATTCTACTATGCTGATGTTAGTTTTGCTAAAAATGCTAACATTAACATGCTAACACCTAGCATGATAGTGGTAAGTGTTTATATAAGTGTGAAAATGGCTAAAAATACTACTATGCTAATAGCTAATGTTAGCATGTTGACATCGACCATGGCAGTGGTGTTTATACATTTAAAAAATAGCAGAAAATGCTACTATGCTAATGTTAGTATTGCGAGTGATAGTGCCTCGCACTAGTGTCTCCCCACGAAAACTGCTAAAAATACTACAATACTAATACTACAAGCATGTTACCAAGGCTTTGAAAATAACATTAGCATGCTGACACCCAGCATGATAGTGTTGTTTATGAAAATAGCAAAAAAAATGCCAGTCTGATCAGCATAGTAATGCTAACATGTTAACATTAACATGCTAACACCTAGCATGATAGTGGTAAGTATTTATATAAGTGTGAAAACGGCAAAAAATACTACCATGCTAATATGAGCATTAAAACATTGCTAAGACGCTAATGTTAGCATTTTGATACCGACCATGGCAGTGGTGTTTATACATTTAAAAAATAGCAGAAAATGCTACTATGCTAATGTTAGTATTGCGAGTGATAGTGCCTCGCACTAGTGTCTCCCCACGAAAACTGCTAAAAATACTACAATACTAATACTACAAGCATGTTACCAAGGCTTTGAAAATAACATTAGCATGCTGACACCCAGCATGATAGTGTTGTTTATGAAAATAGCAAAAAAATGCCAGTCTGATCAGCTTAGTAATGCTAACATGTTAACATTACCATGCTAACACCTAGCATGATTGTGGTAAGTGTTTACATAAGTGTGAAAATGGCTAAAAATACTACTATGCTAATATTAGCATGAAAACATTTCTAAGAAGCTAATGTTAGCATGTTGACATCGACCATGGCAGTGGTGTTTATACATAAAAAATAGCAGAAAATGCTACTATGCTAATGTTAGTATTGCGAGTGATAGAGCCTTGCACTCGTGTCTCCCCACGAAAACAGCTAAAAATACTACAATACTAATACTACAAGCATGTTACCAAGGCTTTGAAAATAACATTAGCATGCTGACACCCAGCATGATAGTGTTGTTTATGAAAATAGCAAAAAAAATGCCAGTCTGATCAGCTTAGTAATGCTAACATGTTAACATTACCATGCTAACACCTAGCATGATTGTGGTAAGTGTTTACATAAGTGTGAAAATGGCTAAAAATACTACTATGCTAATATTAGCATGAAAACATTTCTAAGAAGCTAATGTTATCATGTTGACATCGACCATGGCAGTGGTGTTTATACATAAAAAAATAGCAGAAAATGCTACTATGCTAATGTTAGTATTGCGAGTGATAGTGCCTCGCAGTCGTGTCTCCCCACGAAAACAGCTAAAAATACTACAATACTAATACTACAAGCATGTTACCAAGGCTTTGAAAATAACATTAGCATGCTGACACCCAGCATGATAGTGTTGTTTATGTGTGTCTACACATGAAAACAGCAAAAAAAACCAGTCTGATGGCATGTTAACATGTTAACATTAACATGCTAAAACCTGCCATGATTGTGGTAAATGTTTATAGAAGCGTCTATACGCAAACGGCTAAAAATATCAGTCAAAAAAATATTCATTGCATCCAATCTGATACAGATACTACACTTGGTATCCATAAATAGGTCCTAGTATTTGCTGTGTTATGTCTTGACACAAATGATGTGCACGATGATCAGCTTGTAGTAGACCTCGTGGACTCGTGGAAATGGACCCAAAGAATGAGGAAACATGAGAGAAAGAGGTGGAAAAAATCCCCAGTCCCACAGCTGTGGAGAAGGACAGAGGAAATGAAGAGAGGAAAAACACCCAGCTGAGAGACGCATGATGAGAGGAGGAGAAGGAGGAGAAGGAGGAGAAGGAGGAGAAGGAGGAGGATGCCATCCAGCAGGTGTCTTCTTGCATGGATGCTCAACCTGCTTGGCGGACGGACCAAGGCAGAGAGAAGTACTGCAATTGTATGGATGTACTGATGAGAGTCATTAGAAAAACATAGGATTACATTGATGAACTCTATGTTTCAACTTCCTAAATATATGATTGTTATTGCTCTTTGTACCACATGGGCCACTGCTGAGGAAACAGAACATTTAATAATAACCATAGTATATAATATTAGATTGTATATGATAACAAAGTATATATGAATTTGTATATATTATATATATTATGTATATATTTGAATTTGTCCATTGAGTTGTAGTACGTATAATGTATGCTAAAAATCTTAGTATCAATAAGTTAGCATGCTAACATGACAATACCCAGCATGATGGCAGTAAGTGTCTGCTTAAATTCAGCTTCATAAAACATTGGGGAAAAGGCTAGTATGCTCATGTTATCATGCTATCAAAGCTAACATGATAACACGAGAATGCTAGCACCTAGCATTATACTGGAAAAGGATGCTTGTTAGCATGTAGCAATGCTGTTAGCATGCTAACACCTAGCATGGTATTGAATGTGTTCACATAAGTGTCTACACATAAAAAAGGTAAAAATACTAATATATGAGAATATATATATATAGTAAATAAAACTACTATGCTAATGTTAGCATGCTATTTTCTGCCACCTACTCTTTCCTGTGAATAATTGAGTTCCCTAGTTTTTCCTTGTTTGCTGCCTTGTGCCTTTTTGTTGTGCTAGCCTGTTAACCTGTTAACACTGTTAACAGGCTAATGTTAGCATGTCTACCAATGAAAAGTCTAAATATACTGCTGCTAATATTAGCAGGAAACAATGCCAAGAACCAAATATTAGGTGTAACCATGTAATGTGTTTTTAGCTGTTTTTAGCTGTTTTAATTGGTAAACACATGTGAACACGTGAACACTATCATGCTATATGTTATTATGTGAACATTGCTAGCACGCTTACATGAGCATGCTAGCATTATTTGCTATATTTATATACTGTATATACACACACATATAATGTTAGCATTGCTAACGTTCTCTTATTATTATAGTAGTATTTTTTGCCATTTGGATGGTTGGACACTTATATAAAGACTTAGCACTATGTCAGGTGTTAGCGTGTGAACATTAGCATGCTATCAGTTTTTGCTATGTTTATGTGTAGACATATATATATATATATATATATATATATATATATATATATATATATAGATGCCGTGGGTTTGATTCCCGGCCATTGGCGATGCCCCGTGCCGGTTCCAACCCCAGATATCATCTGGCATGACAACAAAGCCAAACCAAAAGCGGAAAGACGACAAAGAAATAACGAAGACGTCCCCCCAACCAAAGGTCTGTAACTTGAACAGTGTCCTTTATCTGGCGTCCTTGACTGGTGCAAATGAGGGACAGGATGATGAGGCCCATATGGTCTCTCTGCAGGAGAGGAAGCCTAACTCTTGGAAGAGGTGGCGATCCACATGAATCCGGCGGAAAACATTGGAACAAGCGACACTAAACATTTTCTACTCCCAGCTGGGACGTAGACATCGGAAGTGGAAAAAAGATGATGGATGGACGGACTTCCCCATCTCCTTACTGTGTGACCAACATGCCAACCACTCGGCCACGGTGCGGCAAGGGAAGAGGACTCATTGTCGGACACACTTTGTCAGAGGCGCGTTTGTGTCACTCACATCAGGATTGTGAGTGATGGGCAAAATTCCCCTAAAAGTGCAGTTCCCCTTTCATTTAGCATGTAATCCATGATTGACGTTCACAGGGAATGACTTCCGAGGGATTTTCACGCCACAGCAGGTGGGGACTTTTCCCTAAATGTTAAGAATATGCCTGATTAAAAGTGTTTTCATTGACCAAAGGCCAACTCTCCCAAGAGAACATCCCTTATTTATGAGTCCTGGTAATTCCTATTCCCAACACAGCCAGATAGGACTGTTGCGATGGGGGGAGTGTTGGGTGTGACTGGGGGGGGGGGGCTTGAAAGGTGTTCCTAGTGTTTTTTTTTTTACTCTAATTGTGTTTTCTTCTCTTTTTACTGGGATGTGTGTGTGTGTGTGTGTGTGTGTGTGGTTATTCATTGCTGCTTGTGTGTGTGCTTGCAGACACACTCATTCATCTCTCTGTGTGCATGTTTGTGTTTTTTTGCCAATTAGGCACTCAGTGACAGGACATGTGGTGAAGCAGCTAGCTGGGCTATTCATGGATCAGCAGTTATGAGATGAAATTTCAAAATACCAAGTGCCCCCTCCCACCCGCACACACACATAACCCCCCACAAATTTAGAATGCTTGACGTGAGACGTTGATGTAAGTGATTCAGGCAGCGGGGGGATGACGATCTGTGATCATATGTTGAAATGGTCTTCCTCTGGCATCAACTACATTTGAATGACTAACAATGCCTTGCTGAAGTATCGTGGACTTTACACAAAAACAAATTCACCAGCAGTCGGGAATCAATCCTGGTCTTACATTCAACAATTCATCACACAGCGACTTAACACTCAAAATGTAGCTAAAAAATAAAGTATAGTAAACTTGTCTATTCAGTGCCCTTAAAATACAATAAAATGACCATGATAAATGAATAAAGAATCACCTTTACTTTACTTTAGAACTACGACTAATCCGTTAAATACCGTGCTACTTACGATTCAGTGAGGAAGCGCCAATCACCGCTTACAAGAGAACTCACAACTTTGTCAACCCCTGTCGGAAATTGCTGGAGGTCATTACTCATGGTGTCACCTTTGATAGAAGGCTAAATTCATCACACAGCAACTTAACACTCAAAATGTCGCTAAAAAATAAAGTATAATAAACTTGTGCCCTTAAAATACAATAAAAATACAATAAAATACAATAAAATGACCATGATTAATGAGAATAGTCCCAGATGCCATCCATGGCTCTGCATGGCGTCACGGGTGTAAAAACAAATTCACCAGCAGTCGGGAATCAATCCTGATCTTACATTCAATAATTCATCACACAGCGACTTAACACTCAAAATGTAGCTAAAAATAAAGTATAATAAACTTGTCCATTCAGTGCCCTTAAAATACAATAAAATGACCAAGATTAATGAGACTAGTCCCAGATACCATCCGTGGCTCTGCACGGCTTCAGGGGTGTAAAAACAAATTTACCAGCAGTCGGGAATCATTCCTGGTCTTACATGTACCGTCATTTCTGGTGTATGAGCAGCTACTTTTTCCTAAACTTCAAACCTTGCGGCTACGACTGTGTTCTAATCCTGTGACATCTCCTTTACTTTAGAACTACTACTAATCCGTTAAATACCGTGCTGCTCACGATTCAGTGAGGAAGCTTACAAGAGAACTCACAACAACTTTGTCGACCCCTGTCGGAAATTGCTGGAGGTCATGACTCGTGGTGTCACCTTCGATAGAAGGCTAAATTCATCACACAGCGACTTAACACTCAAAATGTAGCTGAAAATAAAGTATAATAAACTTGTCCATTCAGTGCCCTTAAAATACAATAAAATGACCATGATTAATGAGAATAGTCCCAGATGCCATCCGTGGCTCTGCACGGCTTCAGGGGTGTAAAAACGTCACATGTTTCGGTTCTGGTCTTATTCAGAAATAGAACTTGTAGCTGTTGCAATAAACATGTACTTAAGCAACATGTTGATAATGAGGCTTGCTTCTGTTGATATGATGTACGATGTACGTAACCCCTGTGGCAAATGATTACACACATTTATTTTACGCTGAGCCAGTTCCTTCCTCTCGCCCTCCTTGACGGACCATCACGGCCAATTTCACAGTAAACGAGTCCCAGCACAAGCTGCATAGAGACGGGCCAGGCAGTCGGCCACCCGGCGCTCGCGTGTAAACATGATTATATCCGGGAAGTGGCTTCACATTTTTGAGCACACAGTGACAGCCAATTAGAGCTGACGTTAGCGTAGCTAATTCTTCAAATGGTGGGGAGTGGAAGAGGAAACGGGCTGATGGGAGGGAAGGGGCAATTAAAAAAAAGGGGCAGCTAAAATACAAGAGTTATTATTGTGTGGGAGACATGCTTATCACGGTTATTAGCGAGAACGACGATGGTGAGATTCAATTTGACCTGTCATTACAGTCTGGAGATTCCTCTTCATCAGATAGTGAATTTTGCTTTCTCTCGCAATTTGATTTGTGGTGCTTCTGCCATCCCGTCCATATTTGCGGTAAGAAAAAAAGCCCCTCTAATTGCTCCCGTTCAGGTGATCTCTGCTACGCTAGCTCGTCTTCAAGCAGAGCACGAGTCCATCTCAAGGATAATTGGAAGCGCTCAATTAGCCGTGTCCTCTCTCTCCTCCTTCTAATAAACATCGATCCCCGCCTGTTACCGTGGGAACAAAGTGACCGTACCTGCTTAACGAGCTCGCTTGGGCTGCCGGCCTGGAAACGCTTTGTTTCAGATTTGGATTAAGGCAAATCAGATTGCGGCGCAACTCACCGATATCATTAGCGTGTTTCCGATCACCACAGGATTGTACAATAGTCCGGATTTTATTTTTAGATCCCTTAGATGTCTATACTGAATAACAGGAAGCGATAACAAACCTTACACACACATTAAGCATCATGTGTCTTCATTTGTACAAAAATTGACCTTGTAGCACCTCTGACAAAGTGTGTCCGACAATGAGTGCTCTTTGGGCAGGCGAGGTTGCCACACGTCCGGCTTTTCCTGAGCTCCACCGCACTAGCGGTGCTACGTTAGCACTCATATACAGTACATACACAGTACATTAGGGCTCTCCATCCGGTAGGTCATGAGCTGCCTAAACACTTTTCAATTTGCTCTCCAAAGATATTGTTCATTTATTATAACTCCTATACCCACGATATTATTATTATTATTATTATAAAGTGTGGTCCGTTTGTAGTTAAGAAACACTTTGGTCATGTGACTAATCACAGCAGAGTGGGCGTGTCCGGAGGTGGGCCACGAGTGGAATAAATCAAAACAGATCATTTTGGCGGGAAGCAAGGAAATTCAGCTGGAATAGGTGCAGATTCTGGAGGATCTAAAAAGTTTTCTGTGTGGGTTATTGTTTGTAGCTGCTCTATAGGAGTCGGAAAAATGGGCATAACAGGTCCCAATCAATGTCAAGAGTGTAAAACAATGAATGGGATTCTTCTTGTGAGCTTAAACGGTAGCAATTAGCTGCTACAATAACAAGGGTGGCTGTAGCTTGCTTAATAAGCAGCTCACGTTATGCTAATGGAGGGTTGATGCCATTTTGGAGGCTTTTTTAGTTGGCTTTGTAGTTCCATTATGGGCGTTGTTAGCTAGCTGCGGACTGTTTATGATGGACAAAATTCCCTCCAAAAGTACAGTATTCCTTGAGTTTGGGCGTCCCGTGAGCCGGATCGGGGCAGAAACGTTCAGTTCCAGAGCAACAGGACCAAGGGTCAATCTACGTGGTGTATTTCTAGGCTATTAAGTTATGGCTCAGTGTGAGGCGCTGCAAGTTGAATGCTTGTTTCTGACGTGACAAAGGGCTTCCGCAGCCGGCAGGGGAAAGACGTTTACTTGTTATTATAAAACATATGCCCTCAAACAGCCACTTGAGAATCATGGGAGTAAATGTTTGTGTCTCCGCCTTTCGCTTATTTTCTCAAATGGCTGGCGGTCATCGTTTTGGCTGCAGGAATGATACCTGAAACGATCAGTCAACGGTGACACAGGTTGAAGGCAAAGTTGTTATTAAAGCAGTAAAGCTTCATGTCATCATCCTTCTTCCCGTTTGAGCCTTTTTTTCTTTTTCCATCCACTAGTTTTAATCTTGTCAAGATGTGCATAATTCTCATAATTCCCTTGCTAAACACAACATAATCACACGGGCTTTGAAAGGCAATTCTGTTCCACCCTCAGAAAATGAAAGGAAAAGGGGAAAAAATGACCCTGCGCAGGTTATTGCTTTCTGTTAAGCGTGCGTCAACAACTCTTGAATTTAATGCATTCCCACAACAGTGCTCGGCCTGCTGGCCCTCGGGGGAAATAACAGCATGTGGCCGTTAGGGCATTATAGGACGAGAAGAGCAAGGGAAAGGTGGGAGACATAGACTCCTTTAAGACTTATGAGATGAGGATGGAGCACGGAGGCCATGTTGATGAAAGCAGAGGAGCCTGATTTGTCAAGACCAAGCGTGATGGGGATCCGTCCGTGTTTCAACGTTAAGCAAACATCTCCATTCGCCGACTTTTGGCCAACCTGTCATCAGAGCAGCGAATAAAGACTACATGAGGAATTATATTCTTGTGTTGCTTTAAGCACTAAAATATCACGGCTTTATATGCAATTGTCCCTCACGGCTTCACTATTATTCATTCATTTTCTATTGCTTTTCCTCACAAGGGTCGTGGGGGGTGCTGGAGCCTATCCCAGCTGTCAACCCTGGACTGGTGGCCAGCCAATCCCAGGGCACATATAGACAAACAACCATTCACACTCACATTCATACCTATGGACAATTTGGAGTGGCTAATTAACCTAGCATGTTTTTGGAATGTCCACATATACAAAGGAGGGCTATGTTGCATTTAAAAACTACGAATTGTACTCTTGATACTGACATGAAAAAAATGGAAATTGAACTTGACCTGCAGTGTGAACGTAGCCTTCGTGAAACTTTTGGACTTCATTATGTCTCCCAAGCGGTAGTGGGCCAAGGAAAAGGAAAGCCATCACAAACACCCACCAATCTTGGCTGCTCTTATGGTTGCCCGTCATGAAGGATACTACCCCAACCTTCCATAAGTGGGCCAAAAATGACCCGGTCAGGTTGTTTTCTTGAAATTCCTCAAAAATCATATTTTTGATATCATGCCATTCACATTTTTAACTTATCTTTTATACATTTTAAGAAATTTTAGTTTTTGTGTTACTACCCCAACCTTCCATAAGTGGGTCAAAAATGACCCGGTCAGGTTGTTTTCTTGAAATATCCTCATAATGAAATTTTTTTTATCATTTTATATTCCAGGTATTCCTCAAAAAACATGTTTTTGATATCATGCCATTCACATTTTTAACTTGTCTTTTATACATTTTAAGAATTTTTTTTTTGTGTGTTACTACCCCAACCTTCCATAAGTGGGTCAAAAATGACCCGGTCAGGTTGTTTTCTTGAAATATCTTTGTAATGAAAAATTTGTATCATTTCATATTCCAGGTATTCCTCAAAAAACATGTTTTTGATATCATGCCATTCACATTTTTAACTTATCTTTTATACATTTTTAAGACTTTTTTTTGTTTTTGTGTTACTACCCCAACCTTCCATAAGTGGGTCAAAAATGACCCGGTCAGGTTGTTTTCTTGAAATATCTTTGTAATGAAAAATTTGTATCATTTCATATTCCAGGTATTCCTCAAAAAACATGTTTTGATATCATGCCATTCACATTTTGAACTTACCTTTATGTAACACACAACGGATCCTCACATTTTCTATTGTTGTATTGTGGTCATTTTCTTCCATCAAAGATGTAAAAAAGTGAAAAATGAAGATGTTTCTAACATGAAATCATTCTTGTGTGGTCCTAAATATAATACTAAATATCATACAAGTGATTATTCCTAACCAAAATGGCAAAATTGGCATAAAACACATTGATTCTAGTATGGGTGATTTCTGACCCACTTATGGAAGAGTGGAGGGTCCAGTCACTCGTGCATCTAAGGGGTCATCTGCATTTTCATGTCCTTCATGTGTGTTTCCATTCCAGTTTCCATTCCAGTGTGTTTTCCGACTCTTTCTCTACCTTTTGTTTTTGTCCTTCGTCTCTCTCTCACTCACAGCCAAGACCGAGTTTTACCTTGGTGATAGCTTCACATGCGCTATTATATTAAACTAAGGCACCGCTTTGGAATATTAGGGTAGCGCCCAGTCGTTTGTCAAGGGGCTCTTTAGGGCTCACGTGTAGGGATTTGTCACATCCACAAGGCCTTGTTCCTTCTATTAGTCATAAAATATATTGAAGACACGGCACAGCAAACCTGTGTGTGTGTGTGTGTGTGTGTGTGTGTGTTACTGGATAGCACACAGGACGCTACAGTGAAGTTTTTTTATTTATTTCCATGACAGAATAAAAACACACACAGTCGCATGATACTCTTTCTATCATGCATGTAACTGTAATGTAATGTAATGTCATGTAATGTAATGTATTGTCATGTAATGTAATGTAATGTAATGTCATGTAACTGTAATGTAATGTAATGTCATGTAACTGTAATGTAATGTAATGTAATGTAATGTAATGTAATGTAATGTAATGTCATGTAACTGTAATGTAATGTAATGTCATGTAACTGTAATGTAATGTAATGTAATGTAATGTAACTGTAATGTAATGTAATGTAATGTAATGTCATGTCATGTAACTGTAATGTAATGTAATGTAATGTCATGTCATGTAACTGTAATGTAATGTAATGTAATGTAATGTAACTGTAATGTAATGTAATGTAATGTAATGTAATGTAATGTCATGTAACTGTAATGTAATGTAATGTAATGTAATGTAATGTAATGTCATGTCATGTAACTGTAATGCGTGTGTTCGCTGTTTGTTGCGTGTCCGTTTTCAATATCTTGCTCGATTTCATTCAGCCTCCTTCAACTTGTCACACACAACACACACACACACACACACACACAAAGATGCGCATAGAGACAGAGTGTTTGTATGAAGAAAGATGACGCCATTGAAGATGATGACAACTCCCATCTGACATTTACTAACCTTTTGGGCAGAGAAATGGGGATGGACGAGGGGAAGAGGAAAGGGAGGGGAGAGAGAGTTCAGAAAGAAAGTGTGTGTGTGTGTGTGTGTGCGTGTGTGCGTGTGGTAAAGCATGGCATTCTTGTTTTCTGTTCCTTTGACCATCATATTGTGCACAAAAAGCTTTTGTTGCTGTATGATTCTTTTGGCGGCTCCTCCATGTTTTTTTTTTTCGCATCCGCCATTCCACAGGACAGTGTCCTCTAGAAATGGATATTATTGATAACATAATATAAATATTCATATTTCTCCATTGAACTGTACTATAAAGGTGTTTTCTGTATGATTGATTTTTCAAGTGGCTGCACGGTAGTCGAGTGGTTAGCGTGCAGGCCTCACAGGCTAGGAGACCCGAGTTCAATCCCACCCTCTCTGTGTGGAGTTTGCATGTTCTCCCCGTGCATGCGTGGCTTTTCTCCGGGTACTCCGGTTTCCTCCCACATTCCAAAAACATGCTAGGTTAATTAGCCACTCCAAATTGTCCATAGGTATGAATGTGAGTGTGAATGGTCGTTTGTCTATATGTGCCCTGGGATTGGCCGGCCACCAGTCCAGGGTGTACCCCGCCTCTCGCCCGAAGATAGCTGGGATAGGCTCCAGCATCCCCTGATAAATAAATGGTAGAAACCTGAAGCGGTTCTTCTAGACTCTGAGTGCACTCAGTCAGTGCACTGAGTTGGTTTATGGCACCTCCAGTTACTGTTGGTCGGTGTTATCGGACTAGAGAGTACTACAGAGAAATGTCCCAATTGTAGGCGCTTTGAAAAGCGTGAGCTGGAAGGTGCTTGTCGCTGCCATCCTTCCATAAAGAGATGTTTATGGTCTTGCTATATGGTCTATGGTACTTCTTGGAGCCAAGATGGAGGATTCTACATCCAAACTCCCCAGAAGATGATCAAACTTTTACAAGTATCACGTATGAGATGTTTTCCTGTACTTTATGTACTATATACTGTACATAAAAGGGAAAAACACAAATGTTTTTCAGCGAATGAAGTACACGCAGTACTTGACAAGAGTTTGACAACTTTTTAAACCGGTTCTTTTTCTGTTCATCCTCTTAATGACGACCCTTATTGACCAAAAAGTACCCTCCAAAGGAATGAGTGGCTCGGGAGCCGTGAACCTTGCGGACGATACCAATGATGACGCAGACCCGTATCCCTTTGTATCCATGTATCCAAGTGAATAATGGTCCTAAATCCCTCCTACCTCTCGGCTTCAATTTAACTGCTGCAGGCAAAATGAGTTTTTACTGCGGACCCTAAATCAGCGACTAAGCCGCTGTAGTCACCTCCTGATTATGTTAGCACTAAGTGCTGATAAGGAAGGAAAATAAGCACCATGAATGGGAAATGTGGCTCTGCAGTCAGCTTAGGCAATACGGCAAATGTTGCTATTGATTCAATGGCAAGTAAATACAAGAGCGGTACAAGAGCGGTACTGCTGATACGCATACTGATACTTTTTACTGGACAATGTTTACCATCGTTGAATGATGTTACCTTTAATTTGTTGATCACGATTGTAAACAGAGTTGGATGAAGAGTTGAGATCAACTCATCCAACACATCCTGTGGTGTGAAAAAGTCTTGGCGCCCTTCCTTTGTTCTTATTTTTTTGCATGTTTGTCACACTTAAATGTTTCAGATCATCAAACAAATGTAATTATTAGTCACGTAAGAAAGAAAATAAAACCAAAGCTACATGTGGAAAAGCGATTGCCCCCTAAAGCTAAAAAGTGGTTGGGCCACCCTCAGTAGCAACAACTGCAATCAAGCATTGGTGATAACTTGCAATGAGTCTATTTTGGTCCACTCATCTTTGCAGAATTGTTGTCATTCAGCCACATTGGAGGCTTTTCCAGTCCTCAATGGGATTCAGGTCTTTATTCAGGCCACTCCAAGGTCTTCATTTGGTTTTTCTTCAACCAATCAGAGGTGGACTTGCTGCTGTTTTGGATCATTGTCCTGCTGCACAACCCAAGTTGAGGTCCCCAACAGATGGCCGGTCATTCTCCTTCAGCAGAATTCATGCTTCCATTCATCACAGCAAGTCTTCCAGGTCCTGAAGCAGCAGAACAACCCCAGACCATCACACTACCACCACCATATTTTTCCGTTGGTATGGTATTTACCCTCAATTTTCTCGCAGTTTTACACAATGCGGGCATAGTAAATGGTGGTAAATCCAATAACAATCCAATAACAATTCTGATATGGACTTCTATTTCCAAATTATTACCTACATTTTTAAATTATCTGTCGGTACACTTCCTGTCCAATGAATTCCAAAAAACGCTTTGTTCTTCGACGACGGCAAATCCTGTAAGCCCGCCATCAATTCTTGTGTGCCGGGATGGCACGGACGAGTTAACCGCCATCAGCGAGGAGTCAAACAGGAGCGTGAGGTCACGTGGAAGTAAGGCAAAGTAAGTCGGAGGAGGGCGAGCCGGGATGATGATGAATCAATGGCAGCGGTGTGGAGGGATTATGTACATAAGAAGTGAGATTATTATCTTGATGACTAAAAGTATGCGGGTCTGTCTGCTTGGCGGTAATAAATGAGGAAATCCAACTCGGAAGCAGACCTCACATACTAATCAGTTTTACTTGAAAGACGACAAATACTGTATGTACAGTATACATAGGATGTACTTTTACATCCTGGACAATAGCCAGAACATTATGGCAGCCGTATGGCGGCATTTGGACCGAGTACTAGCATGTGCAGTCCAAAACCAGCGCTTATATAACGTGCGTCTGTAGTTCTCTTGATGACTTCCTGTTCCTGCTATCCTTCGCTGCCCCGTTTTTCAAATGTACAGTTTGAAGGGTTAACAGCCGCACTTGACTCAGCATCTGCATTTCACTCCTGTGTTAAAGCTTTGCCTGAGGCGGGAACATGTTCGACTACTTCTTCTTCTTCTCACACAAATACCTTTGGAGTCTGCACTAAACGCCCTGCGGCGAGTATTTGAGTCTACCTCCTAGAAATACTCTTGAAAATACAAAAAGAATGAATTCCCTCAACACGGAGGAGTTAGTACGTTCTCTGTAGGCGGCATTATGAATTATCCTTACTGACCTTTTTTGAATTGGCTCGTCGTTGTGCATTGTTTGATTCCCTTACTCAATCCATCCCATAGTTTGATTCCACATACTGAAATGCTATGGCTAGCATAACGTAGTCCTAGCATAGAAGTGTTTCAAATGTACTTCTTCCCTGAGATCATATTTCTCCTCTCTTGTAGAGAAGTATTGGATGACATTTTTAGCTCATTGCTTATTATTAGCCTTATGCATTATTTTAGCTGTTTGAAGATGAACTATATCAGCAAGTTGAAGTATTTGTCATTTTAGAAATAAGGAGTTAGTATGTTCTCTGTAGGCGGCATTATGAATTATCCTTACTGACCTTTTTTGCAGTACATTTAGCCAGTGAAGATTGCTTTTATAGTTATTAGCCCATATTTCCACACAATAAGTAAGATATGGTAGAACCAGAGAGCAATAAAGAGTGTGGAGTGATTTCTGATTGAGAACAAATTTTGCTTTGTTCAATACTGCAATATTTCTGGCCACCTTATGTTGTATATTTGTAATATGAGGTTTCCAGCTCATATTTTCATCTATTGTGATCCCCAGAAATGTATTTCTTACTTGTTGTGTTTTAACCAGAATGTGAGTTCCAGTTTGGGATGGGAATTTTGGTGGAGCAAATGAGGTCACCGCAAGCTTGCGTGGCGACGTCATGATTTCATCAATTATTTTACAAGATAATGAGACGTTTTACACAAATTGAAATGCAGTAGCATCACACCTGGATGGCTTGGTTCGTGGGGAATGTAAAACAATGTGTTTTATATTGTTTTTAGACTGTAATTGCACACAATTACCGCCCCCATCCCACTTGGATTCACCAATCCATTTCCCGAAAAGAGTTGGATAACAGAAATTATTTTGTCACTTAAACATGAGCAAGCATGAGTGCACTGATAGAACAAACATACGTAGATATTTGGGCTGTTGTCATACTCATGGCAACAGCTGCACACACACACACACACACACACACACACACACACACACACACGTGGACAGGCACATTTGGGATGCTGTTTCTTATGCATGAATGCCGCTCTTCAGTGTTGCTGCTTTAATAATCAGTTTTAATGAGCATCACTCATTTATTCCCTTTAGCAGGCCTCCCTTTCTCTCCCCCTGCATCAGTCTGTTGCTCACTTTTGGCCGTTCTTATTTGTCCTTGTCTTCCTCTGTCATACATTGTTAGGTCATCACGTTTTATGCTAACTTTAGCCAGACCCTAAGCGCTTGTCTGTGTAGCATTATAGAGTGCGCATACAAGGAGTGGGTTTGCTAATAGCAGTTTCCCACCACAATTTGGTGGACTGTATAGTCTCTACTTCTGGATCGTATTTGGGATCCAACACATCGTATCGTTTTTTAAAAAGATACATTGCCATTTATTATCAACTTAGCAATACAAAAATTAGCAATACAAAGCGGAACTCTTTCTATGCACTCAGTGTGTCCAACCACATTGGCGTAGACGGGCCATGGGTGGAATATATTAAAACACAGTTTTCATGGGAAGCACGAAATCAATACAGCTGAATAGGCGCAGATTCTGGAGGAACTAGAAAGCTTTGTGTGCTGCTCTACAGGAGCCCACAACTCAATACAAAGTTGTTATTATTATTTAAAAAGCTCACGTGAGTACTGTGCCACTCACCGTGTGACGTTTCCCTGCCGTTGCGGTGAGTAAGAATAACGACGTCACGCAGGTTCCACTGTGCATGAACATGTTTGTGTTTGTTAGTAAGCTTTCCATTGCCATCTTTTGTTGGCCAAAATCTTACTTTGACTCACATATGGGCAGTACACTTGGAATTACAAATGGGAATCCTGTTTGGCATCAATATTTTTACTGGTTTGTGTTACTAAGTACTGGTGGCCAAATACGTGTACTGTATGTTTTGTTGCGGCGCGACGAGCAAATCAGTCATCAAGTGAGGTCTTTCAGAAGTGTGCAGCATGGTGAATGGCTTTGTCGTGTAGACAATCATCAAGAAGGTCAAACTATCCAGCAGGGTAAAGGTCACTTTGAAGACAATCGTTTATTTCTGTCTGAAGGGGAATGAGTATTGACAAAGAGACATTTTACTGTCATGCAGTGCAACGAGGCTTATTAAAATGTTATTTGGCAGAAATTCTATGACGTTTCTATTCGGGTTGGACAATACGGCACGTTTTGGTATGGAATCGAACATATCAGTGAACAATGTAACGATAATATTTACCACCTTATTGCCTTTCATTGCATGCTATTGATTGAGCAAACTAACTTAGTAGAGCCTAGCTTTCATATATTTGCTCTTTTTGTCCCTCAAGGTGCTCCTGTGACGCATACCCTGCCTTTGAAAACAATTTAACAGATATTTGTGGGAAAACTTCGTAATAACCCTGAAATCTCAGGGAAGAAGTACATTTGAAACACTTCTATGCTAGGACTACGTTATGCTAGCCATAGCATTTCAGTATGTGGAATCAAACTATGGAATGGATTGAGTAAGGAAATCAAACAATGCACAACGATGAGCCAATTCAAGAAACAATACAAGCAGTTGATGTTTGCTAAATCCAAGGATGAAGAGTCTTGAACCAGTCATGATGTGCTATATATATCACTATATTGACACGCACTATGGTACCCATTATGGCATTGGATGCTCATATCACCCAGTACTTTGGTATGTGACAACAAATAAAAAAAATCAAAATAATAAAAAAAAACAACCTTAAAATGGATTATGGAAAGCAGGAAGTGAACAAATGTAACAGTCACTGATTGTAAAAGTACCAGATGGAGGGGTAGGATTTAATAAGCTTTGCTTCTTCCTACTCCTTTTGGACATGTGGAACTGGGAACTGATTATGGGATGCACTCAATTGGAATCTGATGCATGTTCAAATGAAATAAAACCATTACCATTACCATTACCATTACCATTACCATTACCATTACCATTACCATTACCATTACCATTACCATTACCATTACCATTACCATTACCATTACCATTACCATTACCATTACCATGATCTCTAAAACGCCTGGACAACTGGAGCCTGACGATACCAATTCCCAACATGATTATACTATGCAGGCGTTCCTAATGTTGTGGCCGGGTGGTGTATGCTGCACGTTGCGAGCGCCTCGTACGCCAAGAAGCCCGTCGCCCACACTGCGCTCTTCACACCGCATGCCTCCTGGTTGAATGCGGCTGGAGTGTCTTCATGGATGAAAGTGCAAAGTAATACAAAGACGTTCTTTCTGCTCAGCTTGTCTGTCAGCTACGTTCTTCAGAGCTCAGACACTTTGGCTGCATTAAAGGGAACACGACAACTGGGAATTGACAAGGCATTTTGCAAGAGGGCTCTTCAACAAATTGAGTTTTCTTTCTGAACCTGGGCTGCGAGGATCTCAATTTTGAAGTCAGTCTTTATTTATATCAAAAAGTACGCTCACCCCTGGAGTATTACAACAAAGTGTCTTTATATATTCGCTTTTTGGGGGCTTCTTTTTCTCTCTTTAATGACAGGCATCACTTGTTGGATGCCGTACGGTGGAAGCTGCTGCCACCATCGCCACCAGACTTCAGTCCGGGTATGCCGGAGCCTATCCCAGCTGACTTCAGGCGTGAGGCGGGGTACACCTTGGGCTGCTGGGTGGTCACCAGTTATGTTTTCAAAATGCAGATATCTTGTATAAGAGTGTTCTCTATATGTGCCCTGTGATTGGCTGGCCATCGGTCCAGGGTGTACAGACAGCTGGGATAGGCTCCAGCACCCGTCGTGAGGTAGAAAGGGTAGAAAATGAATCAATGAAAAGAAGTAATGTCCGGTTCAACTTTATTTATAGAACACATTTTATAAACAGTTTCCTAAGTGCTGCACAGACTAGTAAAATAAAAATAAATAAAATTATAATTAAATAATATAATATATAATAAAATATTATAAACAAGAAGCAAAGCAGTAAAAGTCTAAAAAATAAAATAAATTTAAAGAAAAAGAAAAAATGCCACGTTAAAAGCCAAAGAATAAAAGTGGCTTTTAAGACGAGTTCCATAGCTCGGGGCCGACTCGGTCTCGCCTGGTCTTAAGTCTCGTCTTGGTATCACGGTTTTGAGCTGGCCCTCAGACCTCAGTGACCAAGGGCCAGAAGTCAAAGATGTATTTTGGGGTGGGGGGGGGCAGCCCATTCAACGCCTTAAAAACAACCAATAAGATCTTAAACTCAATCCTAAAGCGAACAGGCAACCAATGCAGGGAGGCAAGAATGGGGGTGAAGTGCTCCCTCGGCATCCACGGTGGTATGGACCGCTTGGTCTGAAGCACCCTAAGACCCTCCTGGTGCGTCATGCAACCCAATTGGCTGGCCAGGAATTTGCCTGATTAGTTTTCTCATTAGAGAAAGCATGCCTGCTAAAGTGGCGAGTGTGTGTAAGTGTGTGTGTGTAAGTGTGTGTGTGTGTGTAAGTGTGTGTAAGTGTGCGGAGGTGAAAAGAAGTCATTTTTCCACCACAGGTATTTGTGTCATTGTGTGTTAGGGGAAAGGGGATGTAATGTGTTTATAATCGACTGCAGCCTCGGCGGCTGAAGGAGTTGACTGGGGAGATCACAGCTGCTGCTGCCGCCGCCGCCGCCGCTGCCGCCGCTGCCGCCGCTGCCGCCGCTGCCGCCACTGTTGCCGCTGCGCCACGTGTGAGATAATGCGGATTGGAGAAGAGCAGCTGTGTGCAGTATGTGTCGTTACCCATCAGGATGATTTCTCACCCGCTTATTGGCTTCCACCTTCAGGTGTCTTTATTGCATTGTGTGAGCGGATGGTACATGAAATTTCATAACACCTTGCCTGGCATGCGGAGACGTGTCGCGTATGTTCACAATGCAAACAGCCATCTTTAACATGATTAGCTCAAACCTCCACAACCTCTCGAAAAACTTTCACGAGCACTCATAAAAAAGTAGCGTATCTTCCAGACTATTAGTCCCGCCGAAGTACAAGGAGGCACAATGAAGACAAAAAACAGAAAAGTGGCACCGGACTTGAGGTTGCATTTTAGGGGGGAAAGAAAAACAGACATTTCATCTCAAAAAGCAACTTAGTCATAACAATCAAATGGAAAACAAGCTAAATAGGTGTCCCTTGTGTAAGGTGAATATGGGGTATGTTAACGTAACACAGGGGTGTCAAACATGCGGCCCGCTGCTGTTTTTATGGAATTTAACAAGAAAACTATTTTTAAAAACACTGCAACGGCAAAAATGTAGGAATCTGTGGTAATATCACAAGAACAAGTGGTCATTTTATGAGAGTAATATGGTAATGGTAATGGTAATGGTAATGGTAATGGTAATGGTAATGGTAATGGCAATGGCAATGGCAATGGTAATGGTAATGGCAATGGTAATGGTAATGGTAATGGTAATGGTAATGGTAATGGTAATGGTAATGGTTTAATTTCATTTGAACATGCATCAGATTCCAATTGAGTGCATCCCATAATCAGTTCCCAGTTCCACATGTCCAAAAGGAGTAGGAAGAAGCAAAGCTTATTAAATCCTACCCCTCCATCTGGTACTTTTACAATCAGTAATTGTTACATTTGTTCACTTCCTGCTTTCCATAATACAGTTTTTTTTAATTTTGTAGTTTTTTGTCCCGTACCGAAGTACGAGGTGATATGACCATACAATGACATTATGTGTACCATAGTAACTGTATAATATATTTATATTATATATATTATATATTATATATACATATAATATTAAATATTTATAATAATGTGCTTTTATAGTAGTAGAAAGTGCTCAAGCTGTGGTGACTCCTCAATCAGGAAAAAGGCGAAAAGAAAGAAGGAAAAATCCAGTTGAACTGTTTGTACTTAGCGTCGTAAGCTGAGTGGTGTCACCAAACAGTTCCACTCCTCTCCTATTCCACCTTTCTGACATTTTCCCCTTGTGGAAACTTTGCTATTGTTTGGGAGGAGACTATAATCATATTCCATGTCCTCTCTCTGACCTGATTAGTATTGACCCGTCTTTGGCTGATGATGTCAAAGGCAGCAGCTATGAGCTGGCCAATGGAATTTGCATTGCATGGTGCTGTGTCCCAAATAGAGGTCCGACCAGTGCGGACCACCAGCAAGGTTGAAATGTTAAGAAAACCCTCTGTTTAAAACAAAAAAACAAACAAAAAAAAAACGTTGCCTGCAGCAGTTTGCGTAATCGGCGGATTGCACTCTGCCGATAATAAGGAGGCAGGGCGTGGCAATGAAAGGCTCTTATTGTCAAGCTGGCTTCATTTTTATGCTCAACAGAGAACCGACTGCAACAAAAAGTGATGATAAACACAAAGCCCCATCTCAATTGGACAAGAAGGTCCGATCTCTGATTGTGTGTAGTATTTGTACATTTCCTACGAATGTCATCCCTCGCAACATCGCATTTTGAATTTCACTCTATCACGGGTTTTTATGGAAATGAACAAAACAAACACACACATACACCATATCAAAATTGTTGTGTATAAACCGCTAGTTTTTTATTGAACTTTGAACCCTGCGGTTTGTACAGCGTTTTTATATTTTCCGGACTATAAGTCGCACTTTTTTTCATAGGTTGGCTGTTCCTGCGACTTATACTCCAGAGCGACTTATTAATGAAAAAACTGTTTATGTTACAAAAACACTGGACACCTTTTCTGTGTTATGTTTATGTTGTTTATTATGTTTATTTTTTGGTAAGCTAAATAAGCATCGTGTTAGCATATCTTACACCTATTCAGCCTGTTCTCTATTCTTTAGAAATCCTAGGATGCCATTGTATATCACAGTATTACAATATAACAGTCTGACTCGCCGTGTCATTTAACAAGTAACAGTAAAGTCATCACACAACAACCTAACACTCAAAGTATGCCTGACAAAATATACTAACATGTACCAATTTTAAGTGGTAAAACCGCTTTTAAAGTTTTCCCATACTGCATTGCGTTTGAGTAACGTTTTTGGTTTGCTGCAATGAGGAACTACTTCATACTCCTTTCTTATCTGTTCACCCCCCAAAATGGACCCAAGATCCGTTCATGCATCCATCAGTTTTCTACTGCTTCTCCTGTTCAGGGCCATTGTGAGCTGGAGCCTATCCCAGCTGAGTTTGGGTGCGAGGCGACGATGGACGCGCCAATCAAAGGACACGTTTACATAAGCAGCCATTGACTCCGTCTAACCTACAACGCTTGTTTACGGAATGTGGGATGAAGACATAGTACTACATAGTACTACATAGGTACTATGTAGTACATAGAAAACCCATGCAAGCACTTAGACGTCCACACATATGTAATCCTGAGATTCAAACCCAAAAGCACCTGGTAAACCACATTAGCTGTATAAGACATAACTAGTGCGTCTGTCTTGATGGCGAACATACTGTACGTGTCCACAGGTATATCGATACATGCGTAGGACAGTATATTTGCAAGTATAAGTTGTGTATTGGCAGTGATGAATGCATGCAATATGCGTCCGTGCCAGAGGCTTCCCATCACGAGTGCATGAGAGCACACTTCAGCATGATTCATTAGCACGAGGGGGCAGAGAAATGAAAATGTTATAAAACAAAAACACAATGCATGAAAAAATAGAAAAATAGAAAACTTTATATAAAAATCTCCTTCAACCTCGGGTGCTCCGCCACTGGCTTGGGAGCTCAAGGTGTTCTACGCAGGGTCTTATCCGGCCCCCCGTATTACGCTCTCCTGGAGCGGTGTCCCCAATTTGACAAGACTTTGAAGCGTCAGAGCATTAACTCCGTGCATATGTTTTGCTTTTTCTTTGGCTTTTTGGCAAACCTTTTTGAGTTATTGTGTACTTTTTCCATGGGTCATCGTTTCGACTGATTGTGCTAGGTGAGTGTGAGTATTGGAAAGGAGTATTGTATTGGAAAGGCCTCATTCATTCATTCATTCATTCATTCATTCATTCATTCATTCATTCATTCATTCAGCCTATCCAGCTGTCTTGGGGCGAGACTGGTGGCCAGCCAATCCCAGGGCACATATAGACAAACAACCATTCACACTCACATTCATACCTATGGACAATTTGGAGTGGCTAATTAACCTAGCATGTTTTTGGAATGTGGGAGGAAACCGGAATACCCGGAGAAAAGCCACGCATGCACGGGGAGAACATGCAAACTCCACACAGAGATGGACGAGGGTGGGATTGAACCCGGGTCTCCTCGCTGTGAGGTCTGACCACATGACCGCCCTGCAGTGTGAAGGCCTCAATGAGATCCAGTGGCGTCATTAGGCCTATTTTAGGGGGGGACTTCAGCCCCCCTTAATATTTTTATTGATTTTTTTTTTTTAGAAAAAAAAATCTCAAAGACAAATTTCATATAATAGGGCAAAAGCAGGCTAATACTAGCCAAGTAGTATTATTAGTAGTAGTTCTGGTTACTAGTAATAACCAGAAGAAGAATAATGATGATATATAATAATAATGATTATGATGCAATTACATACATTATGAAAAATCTCTGACAAATTTCATATAATAGGGCAAAAGCAGGCTAAGAAGCAAGCCAATAAGCAGGCTAATACTAGCCTACTAATACTACTAGTAGTAACCCGAAGAAGAATAATGATGATATTAATCGTGACAGCTCTCTTGGTTTCCTTCTTTGCTTCTGTTCCGGTTTCCATGCCCTTATTTTGGTAACCACTTCCTTTGTTGTTCTCTTCCGTTTTCCTGCTCTTTTCACACACCTGCTTCTAATTTCATGATCCCTATTTAGTTCAGGTGCTGCTCCTTCTCTTGTGGCTTCATTGGGAATTGTCTTTGCTTTGTAGTGGCTGTTGTGTTTTCCTGCTGCTGCCATTTTTTGCATTAAACTACCTTTTATTTGCACTTTTGGTCCTGCTCTCTGCATCCTGGGGTCGCATCACAACACCGACAATAATAATGATTATGATACAATTACATACATTATGATCCAAAAAAAACGGACAAATTTCATATAATAGGGCAAAAGCAGGCTAAGAAGCAAGCCAATAAGCAGGCTAATAGTAGCCTACTAGTAGTAACCAGAATAAGATAAGATAAGATAGGATAAGATAAGATATGCCTTTATTGGTCCCTCAGTGGGTAAATTTGTATTGCACAGCAGCAAGAGTACAGAATCAGTTAAGCAGTACAAAAATACACAATATAAAAAATAAACAATATAAACAACCCAAGTATTAACAAATCAACAGTTTTACCCAGAGTTATATACAATACAGTATGCAGATAATATGAAACCAGATGAGATATATGACCAGTCTATACGTTATGAGATCTTGCTAGTGAGTTAATATGAGGCGTTATAGAAATACTTCACATAGAACTTAATATCTTGTATTTAGAGCCTTGATATTACACGTGGAGGTTGATCAGATATTACACAGTGAATGGAGTCTGGAGTAACTATACTGATACTATAATGATGATGAATAATGATGATATTAATAATATAATTGATCATTGCATCACCAGGGGGCTAAGACCCCCTGTCTTCAGAACCTTGTGACGCCCCTGATAGGACCTAACAACACAATAGAGTTTTCCTGCTAAAAGAGTGCCAGAAGGTGCCTTCATGCGGCTGATAGCATCAGTGAGGGTCAAAGGAAGATTTGAAAGGATCATCTTTGGTGAGCCGCTGACATCACACACATCACAGTAATACCAGCTATGGATGTGTGTGTGTGTGTGTGTGTGTGTGTGTCTGCTCACTTGTGTGTTGATCCGTGACTGTAAGTGATCTGACTTCTCTTGGCTTGGCTGCCATTGTGATAAGATGTTGTGTGTGTGTGTGTGTGTGTGTGTGTGTGTGTGTGTGTGCGTGTGCGTCCCCTGAGGCAGATATGCCGGATACGCTGTGATTCCAGGTAGGTGGTGTGGCCCAAAGCCAGTCCTATTAACAGCTTGTCATACACACTCACATCTACCTGTGCACACACACACACACACACACACACACACACACTAATCTGTCCCCTGACACCAATGCACACGGTAGCACAAGCGTGATGTGTGACACATTACGCCGAACAGGGAAAAAAAATACAAATATCAAAATAAAGGCGGCATTATGTTTAGTTTTATTTTTGTCAATAAGTCCTATCCTATTGCATGTCATTTTTTTCCCTCCAGATGTTCGCACATCCTGATGTTATGGCACGATTGCGTGGTAATTTGTTGTGTGTAGTTGACAGCGCGTCACACACACACACACACACATTTATTCAAAGCAACAGAGCGCAGCAAGCAATTTGACTCCCTGAGGTCCAGTTTGAGCAGACTCCTGCTTTCAGAGGTCATTCCAACACACACACACTTATCTGCTAATTCAAGAAATGAATTCCAGACATTACATCTATTGACACGTACACGTGACCTTCCAGCATCCAGCATGAAAGGGCTGTTGCGTGTTAAATACTGTAATATCATACTAAGATTATATTTTATATTTAACATGAATTACAGACTGACTTGTCTATTTTTTTAGGCCTCTAGCTCTACACAGCAAAATCTTAATAAATTGTAAAACCTCTATTGCAATTGTTATTATTATATTGCTATTACAAAATGGTTGATCTGGTACGTAATCTGTCACGTTAGCGCTTGAGGGCTTTGCGATGCGACCCCAGGATGCAGAGAACAAGACCAAAAGTGCAGATAAAAGGTTGTTTTTAATGAAGTAATGGCAGTGGAAGTTATTAAGTTTTATTTTATTTTACTTTTTTTTACTTTTTTATTTTATTATTATTATTATTAAGTGATAGTGTCTTTTCATAAAAGTCTGTTTTTCTCCCTTTTTTAGTCGGGAGCTTGTGGTGGGAGCTAGCTGCTGATGACTAAAGAACAGGAGAAACTTTTTGTCCCTGATTATTGAACCATAGAACACAATGGTCCAAAATGGCCGCTCCAGAAGAGGTTGTCTTTTTAAGAATGGCCAGGATTGAATGACTGAGGCAAAGGAAAAACTCCTTCTTGGGAGGAACCCTCAAATGGAACTGGGAAATGTTACTTACAGCATTGGAAAGTGAATAAAAGCTTCATGATGGTGTCAGTTTGACACTGTAACTGACTGTTTTTATCTTAAGCTCAACAAACCAATTTCCGTGAATGGAATACTTCAACATAGGAGTTTCCCCCGTAGTGCGAATTCTGTTTGCATTGTCCTCGACCTTTGACACATACTGTACTCCAACTAAAGTCATCGTTCACAGATGATACGTCCATCATGACACATTTGGAAGAAGCTGTTGGAGCTCCAGGCACAAAGTGTCTGAAACAAGCAGGATCAAGCGACAAAACAAAGGCGAGAAAGGCTTTATCTCCACTTTTCCTCCACAGATGACAGGAGTGAAATAATTATTATCATAACACAAACAATAATCTGTCTTCCCCGTGCCTTCTCCCCGATGTCGTCTTCGTAGCTCCAGGCAGATAATACACTGGACTGCCTGAGATACATTTGAATATTTCTTTGGCAGGAAATCACATTAGCGGCTATTAAAAAGTAATTATTTGTACATAAATTCCCAGCAAGTTTGAGCCTAGACTTGGCAGATGCCTTGGAATGTGTGCGTGTGCGTGTGTGCGTGTGTGTGCGTGTGTGTGTGTGTGTGTGTGTGTCAGTCGGGGGATTCAATGCTGAGCCACTTACAGTGTGAGGCACTGCAGTGTTTATTAAAAAAACCAAACAAAAACAGACGACCTCTCCATCATAAACGATGGATGCATAATAAACGCATGCAGGAGGGGACTTGAACGTTCTGATGGAAATCAGATTGTGGAAAAGGAAAAAAAAAACGTCTGCATTAAATTCCTATAGTTGAGCCCCCAAATATTTAAGAACTCGACACAAACGGGTTCCACTGAATAGTTTTTATATTTAAGATAATAGTAAACAAGTAAGAATACTTTCTTCTTCAGAATTATCATCATTATTAATGTATTTCATGCTTTATCATACATAAAATGATTAGTAGTTAAACTTGGCCAAATCTCTATCATCCACCAACAACAAATAGAACCAATGCATCTTATGTCGAGTGGAGCTTACGTACTCGAAGCAGGAAGAAGGCGGGAAATAATACTTTTGGTACGTTTGAGTGTTGGCGCTCAGTTGGGGAACTTGCTGCATACGGTACCTTTCAAAATAAGAACATACACATTTTGTGTACGTTGTTGTTATTACCTCAGGGAATTTTAAGTGCTACATTACACACAATTAATAATAATAATTTTACATTAGGGATGTCCGATATTGGCTTCTTTTTGCCAAAAAATCAGCCATGCAGCCCTTGCCAAAAAATAATATGCTGATATTGTCCAACTCCGATTTCAGCCAATACCGATATCAGCCAATACCGATTTCAGCCAATACCGATATCAGCCAATACCGATATCAGCCAATACCGATATCAGCCAATACCGACATATCTCCTGTGGTGGAATGAACACATATGAGCTGTATAAAGCATAAAAAATATCGTTTTTCATGATGAAAAAAAATCCGATCCAGGTATCAACAGATATGGCATTTTTATGCTGATATCGGGCGGATGGGCCATCCCGAGTCCACATGCAGGAGTCGTGTATTAATCGATGAAAATGAAGTCAGAGGCCTGGTTGTGTTGAGACCGCAATGAAGACCCCATCTCTAAGCAACAAGTAGACAGGAAGTTGACGCAGTCTTTGCTGTTGATCTCGAGTCTGTTGTCAGCACCGGGCCAAGTTGGCATCACGGGGCCCTGGGAGAGGCCGTGTATGCTGGACCAGAACTGAATTCCAATGTGTGGAAAGCCGCTAGTCCTGCACCGCCAATACGGCGTTCCAATTATATCTGCTCATGTGGCACCGGGTGCCGCCACCGTGTGAGGGGGTCGGTCGTGCTGATTGGACATCGGGGATGGACAGGGTGACTAAGGCCCTCACACGGGGACGTACACACAGATGGGTGGATGGATGTGGACAGATGTGCATCAACCACTGGGGTCCCTCCTGGGACAGGCAGGGGCACCGGCGCCTGGATCTCATTTGTCGACTGGCCAGCGAGGTCTTTAGTTCACAGGGTGGACGGCATGGAGCCTCGTTTCCTGTCTTATTTATCAAGGTAACTGAGAAAAGCTGCGATGTACAATCAGCTTGTCTACGTGGGTCATGACCTTGAAAAAAAGCTCTTGGAAGACGCACAAAGTTGAGATGATGTTCTAAATCATTGGTTCTCAACCTGTGGGTCGCAAGTCTTTCCAACCACTGCAGCCTGACCACTTTACAAACTCCTTGGGTAAATTTTCCTGCCGTCGTTGGGGACTTTTCCAGCATTTGGGGTAGACCTGATCCACGTTTTTGGCTTCCTATCTAATGATGCAAACAAAGTATTAATAATAAGAATACATTTTATTTGTATAGCGCTTTTCAAAATACTCAAAGACGCTTTACAGAAGAATGGAGTCAAATAAAAACAAGTAAACAGAGTAAAATGTACATTAAAATCCAACATTGATTGGTTAATACACAGTTAAAAGATGAGTAAAAGCGGGGAGGGGCGGGGCACAGCAGTCAGGTATAAAAAGTTAGACATTAAAACCAGATTTAAAGAGGCGGGTTTTTAGTTGTTTTTTGAAACCGGGAAGGTCAGGGCAAGCACGGAGTGAATGGGGCAAAGAGTTCCAGAGGGTGGGGGGCAGCCATGGAGAAGGCTCTGTCTCCCCAGGTTGGGAGCTTGGTCTTACAGGGGAGTGCCAGGAGGTTGGAGTCTGAGGAGGGATTGTGTGGATGGAGCAGGTCTGGGAGATATGGGGGGGTCAGATCGTGGAGGTTTTGGAGGACAGGGGTAATGTGTTGACGGGAGCGGGTGGAGGTGAGGTTCTGAATATATTGTAGTTTGTTGAGGGTTTTGGAAGGTGTACCGTAGGGAATACTGTTGCAGTAGTCCATCCTGGTTGGGATGAATGCATGGATCAGGGATTCAGCGGCAGAGAATGGAAGTGATGGACGGAGTCGGGCTATGTTCTTAAGATGGAAGAATGCAGTCCGGGTTAACTGTTTGATGTGGGGTCCAAATGAAGGGGTGGGGTCCAGGAGGATACCAAGGTTGCAGATGAGCGGGATGGAGTGAGGGGTGGTGCTGTCAAATTGAAGATGGAAGTAATGGGGGGTGTTGGGATGTTTTTGGGACCCATGATGATAATATCTGTTTTGTCACTATTAGGTTTAAGATCCAAGTTTTGATATCAGCTAAGCAGTTGGTGAGGGTGGAGTAGATGTTGGAGGTTGAATATCATCGGCGTAGCTGTGGAAATTGAGGCCATGTCTACGGATGATATCGCCAAGTGGAAGGATGTTTTTGG